>NW_026843402.1:159544-472657 GCF_019175385.1 Lycium barbarum
ATAAATGTTACGCACGGCTCAGATCCATATAAGTTTAGTAACGAGGAACGTACGACCCGATCCATATAAGTAAGTGCCAGGAAACGTACGACCTGCTGATTTCATATAAGATAGTGCCGAGGAACGTACGGCCCGATCAATAAATATTAGTGCCGAGGAACCTACGGCCCGATCCATATAAGTTAGTGCTGAGGAACGTACGGCCCGATCCATATAAGTTAGTGCCGAGGAACGTGCGGCCCGATCCATATAAGTTAGTGCCGATGAACGTATCACCCGATCCATTAATGTTTGTGTTGAGGAACGTACGACCCGATCCACATAAGTAAGTGCCGAGGAACGTACGACCCGATTCATATAAGATAGTGCCGAGGAACTGTTATGTCCCGTGTTTTCGTATAATTGGAAATCAAGAAAATAATCAAGACTTGTTTGTTATAAGGAAATATTTTGATTTTAGTTGATATGGCTATGTTGGTTATGAAATCATTGATGTTAGGACGTTGGGGAAGGCCGAGGGTAAATTTGGAATTTCGAAAATTAGTTTCGGGAATTACAAAACGGGACTTTTAATGAATTGGGCCAAGGAAATTGAAATAAACATTTGGGCCCAAAGAGGTGGGGTGGCCGGCCACTAAGGCATGGTCCAAGCCCACTTTTAAAAGTCATGTGCTATGCACATGACCTCTAGTATGGATATATATCAATGTAACACTTAGAAATTATCAAGAAAATCACAATTCATTCCTTTGAGTCAAAAACCCCCATTCGGCCGAACCATAGAAAAAAAGAAAAGAAAATTTTCCTAGCTTGTGTTGTGATCCAAAAATCTTGGTTTCTACATAATTGTGAAGTACTCAAGACCCTCTTCAACGGGGTATAATTAGTTTGGCACAAGAACGACGTTTTCGACAAGTCGGGTTTTCAAGGAAAGGTAAGAATTTTGCCCCTTTTATGTTATAGAATTGATGTGAATGTGTTAAGCATTGGAAGTAGATGGAGATCCCGTAATTTTAACGTAAATAGAAAGTCGTGGGTGTGTGTGTGTAGTGTGTTTGGCCGTGAGTTATGGAAGGAAAGAAATGGTTTGAATTGATCTTGTTTAAGTTGGCATAATGTGTTGTTGTGACCCTTAGATCGTAATTGATTGATTGTTGAATTAAATTGGCGGTGGAAAACGAATTCGGATATTATCGGAAAGTGTATATCCTTGGTATTCTTATGTATATCAATGTATATTTTGGGGTGCTATAGACTTTAGATATGAATCTATAATGATATTGATGAATTCGGAATGAAACGACGTTAGTTAGAATGTTCGTCGTGAAATTTTGATATTTTGAAGAACTATGGAAACTAATTGATTTTGGTGCAATTTCGTGTATGTCTTAGGTTGTAATTGGAATGTCTTTGACTAATGTTGTATAGGTAAATTAATACAATTATGTGGATATAGAATTGGAGTTTTGAAAGTTTGAATGGAAGTTGCCAACTTAGATAACAAAGTAGAACTCTAAAGCTAGAATGGTGTGATTGTTGTTTATATTGTTTTGGTTGATGTGTGGGCTGCTGTGGTTGGTTAATTTGAGCCGAGATGCGCCTCGGGGATGTTAGATTTATAGGGGAAATGCTGCCGAAATTTCGGTAGGCAAATATGGAGTTAAAGGCATTTTGAGCCTAAGAATCTCAATTGGTAACTTTGACCATTTGCAGATTTTTGACGAAACGGGGCGGGACTTTTGGAAGGGCTTACGACGTCTGTGAGGTATGTAAAGCTTCCCAATTCCTTATTTGGCATATCTTAGTGTGTTAGTTGAATATGAGACCTTCCGGAGCATTTCTGCTCCTCGAAACCCGATCCACAGGAAAGTTACTATTCATTCAATTCGATTGAAGCCTAAAGGCTCCCTTTTGGCTAGAATGCCATTATTCATCCGAAACCTATCGAAATGTGGTCGGGTAACCTAGAAATGATTATGTATGACCCTTGGCATATTACTGCTCGAAAAAGAATATGTTCGCCACCTCACTTCGACTCGAGGTGGGTCCGCTACCCCAAAATGCCCGATTTGCCCTTCGGGCCATCTTTGGGAATAGAGTTGAACGTACCACTTCTGATCTTTGGAACATCCTTCCACGGGGTATGTTTGGACTATTCGATGCACTAATCCAGGTTTTGAACTATATGGACCATTTTGGAATCGTTTTGCAAAATGAAACCTTATGTCGACTAAGTATTCGACTACTTTGTAATAGGATATGAGTTTACTTTGTTTTGAAACACTATTTTGAAATACGATTTGCATTTGTTTGCTCACGACTCCGCTCGTGCCTTATTATGACTTCGTTCACCGGTTCCCGGGCCGGTTTTGATTCGTGCGTTTTATGATAATTCGGCCGTATGCTGTGTTACGGTTCCCAAGGCTTCGCCATAGGGCCGGGTTCCGTTTGGAGTTATGCTGTGATATGGCTCGTGATGCGATACGCTCACCTATGATTATGCTTGTGTTCGGGGATGTACGGAGATTTGAAACCTTCTGGTGTTATGCTGTGTGTGGCGCCAGCGTCGGAGTGGCGACCACGTTCTTAAGCGTTTGCATGATTTTGTTTGCATAAAATACATGTATATGATTTCGATACAGATTTTGACATACCAGTTGTACCCCACTTTGACATTTGATTTGCTTTTGGTTTTGATCCATAATTCTGTACTCCGTGCTTTACATACTCAGTACATATTTCGTACTGACCCCCTTTCCTCGGGGGCTGCGTTTTATGTCCGCAGGTGCAGATATCGGTGATCCTCCGCAGTAGGCTTCACTTCTTGCTATTCCGGAGTACTCTTATTTGATCCGGAGTCCACTTTTGGTACAGACTCTTTCGCTTTGTATATATATATTCGGTATATTTGACTATCTGGGTACGGCGGGGCCCTGTCTCGCCATATGTTTTTGTTTTGAGTTCGTAGAGGCCTGTAGTCATATATGTGGGGCGAGGGTCCTATGTGTTTATTGTCTGATTTTGCTTTCGGGTCTTAAAGCGGTCTGTTTGATATGATGGCCCCAAATGGCCCTTTTGTATATATTTGTATTTTGACCGGCGATGTCTATTCCGCCGCTTTGTTTGAGTTTGATTTGATATGACCGCTTAAGACATATTCTCGATATAAATTATGTTTGATATAACTTCTTGGAAATTCTGAAATAAGTTTGGATTCGGAAATGAATATGCGATTTGGTCTGGGTACCCAGGTAGGGTGCCAGCCGCGGCCCACGGGGCTGGGTCGTGACAGGAACGTATGGCCCGATGCATAAATATTAGTGCCGAGGAACCTATGACCCGATCCATATAAGTAAGTGCCGAGGGATGTACGACCCAATTCATATAATATAGTGCCGAGGATCGTATGGCCCGATCCATAAATATTAGTGCCGAGGAACCTACGGCCCGATCCATATAAGTTAGTGCCGAGGAACGTAAGACCCGATACATATAAGTTAATGCCGAGGAACGTATGGCTCGATCCAATAAGTTAGTGCCGAGGAACATATGGCCCGATCCATATAAGTTAGTGCCGAGGAACGTACGGCCCGATCGATACAAGTTAGTGCCGAGGAACGTACGGACTGATCCATAAATGTTAGTGCCGAGGAACATACGGCCCGATCTATATAGGTTAGTGCCGAGGAACGTACCGGCCAATCCATACAAGTTAGTGCCGAGGAAAGCACGACCCGATCTATATAAGTTAGCGCCGAGGAACGTACGGGCCGATCCATATAAGTTAGGGCCGAGGAACGTACCACCCGATACATATAAGTTAATGCCGAGAAACGTATGGCCCGATCCATAAATATTAGTGCCGAGGAAACTACGACCCGATCCATATAAGTAAGTGCCGAGGAACGTACGACCCGATTCATATAAGATAGTGCCGAGGAACGTATGGCCCGATCCATAAATATTAGTGCCGAGGAACCAACGGCCCGATCCATATAAGTTAGTGCCGAGGAACGTACAACCCGAACCATACAAGTAAGTACCGAGGAACGTACGACCCGATTCATATAAGATAGTGCCGAGAAACGTATGGACCGATCCATAAATATTAGTGCCGAGGAACCTACGGCCCGATCCATATAAGTTAGTGCCGAGGAACGTACGGCCCGATCCATATAAGTTAGTGCCGAGGAACGTATGACCCGATCCATTAAGTTAGTGCCGAGGAACGTACCACCCGATCCATAAATGTTAGTGTTGAGGAACGTACGACCCGATCCATAAAGTTAGTGCCGAGGAACGTATGGACCGATCCATAAATATTAGTGCCGAGGAACCTACGGCCCGATCCATATAAGTTAGTGCCGAGGAATGTACGGCCCGCTCCATAAATGTTATTGTCGAAGAACGTACCACCCGATCCATAAATGTTAGTGCTGAGGAATGTACAACCCGATCTATAAATGTTAGTGCCGAGGAACATACGACCCGATTCATATAAGATAGTGCCGAGGAACGTACGGCCCGATCCATATAAGTTAGTGCCGAGGAACGTACGACCCGATCCACATAAGTTAATGCCGAGGAATGTACGGCTCGATCCAATAAGTTAGTGCCGAGGAACGTACGACCCGATCCATATAAGTATGTACCGAGGAACGTACGACCCGATTCATATAAGATAGTGCCAAGGAACGTATGGCCCGATCCACAAATATTAGTGCCGAGGAACCTACGGCTCGATCTATAAATGTTAGTGTAGAGGAACGTACGACCCGATTCATATAAGATAGTGCTGAATAACGTATGGACCGATCCATAAATATTAGTGCCGAGGAACCTACGGCCCGATCCATATAAGTAAGTGCCGAGGAACGTACGACCCGATTCATATAAGATAGTGCCGAGGAACGTACGGCCCGATCTATATAAATTAGTGCCGGGGAACGTACGGCCCGATCCATATAAGTTAGTGCCGAGGAACGTACGACCCGATCCACATAAGTTAATGCCGAGGAATGTACGGCTCGATCCAATAAGTTAGTGCCGAGGAACGTACGACCCGATCCATACAAGTAAGTACCGAGGAACGTACGACCCGATTCATATAAGATAGTGCCGAGGAACGTATGGCCCGATCCATAAATATTAGTGCCGAGGAACCTACGGCTCAATCCATAAATGTTAGTGCAGAGGAACGTACGACCCGATTCATATAAGATAGTGCTGAGCAACGTATGGACCGATGCATAAATTTTAGTGCCGAGGAACCTACGGCCCGATCCATATAAGTTAGTGCCGAGGAACGTACGACCCGATACATATAAGTTAATGCCGAGGAACGTACGGCTCGATCCAATGAGTTAGTGCCGAGGAACATACGGCTCGATCCATATAAGTTAGTGCTGAGGAACGTACGACCCGATCCGTAAAAGTTAGTGCCGAGGAACGTATGGACCGATCCATAAATGTTAGTGTCGAGAAACATACGGCCCGATCTATATAAGTTAGTGCCGAGGAACGTACGGGCTGATCCATACAAGTTAGTGCCGAGGAAAGCATGACCCGATCTATATAAGTTAGCGCCGAGGAACGTACGGGCCGATCCATATAAGTTAGGGCCGACGAACCTACCACACGATACATATAAGTTAATGCTGAGGAACGTATGGCCCGATCGATAAATATTAGTGCCGAGGAACCTACGACCCGATCCATATAAGTAAGTGCCGAGGAACGTACGACCCGATTCATATAAGATAGTGCCGAGGAACGTATGGCCCGATCCATAAATATTAGTGCCGAGGAACCTACGACCCGATCCATAAATGTTAGTGCTGAGGAACGCACGGCCCGATCCATATAAGTTAGTGCCGAGGAACATACGACCCGATCCATATAAGTAAGTGCCGAGGAACGTACGACCCGATTCATATAAGATCGTGCCGAGGAACGTATGGCTCGATCCATAAATGTTAGTGCCGAGGAACGTACGACCCGATTCATATAAGATAGTGCCGAGGAACGTACGACCCGATACATATAAGATAGTGCCGAGGAACGTATGGCCCGATCCATAAATATTAGTGCCGAGAAACCTACAGCTCGATCCATAAATGTTAGTGCAGAGGAACGTACGACCCGATTGATATAAGATAGTGCCGAGGAACGTATGGAGTGATCCATAAATATTAGTGCCTAGGAACCTACGGCCCGATCCATATAAGTTAGTGCCGAGGAATGTATGACCCAATACATATAAGTTAATGCCGAGGAACGTACGGCTCGATCCAATAAGTTAGTGCCGAGGAACATACGGCCCGATCCATATAGGTTGGTGCCGAGGAACGTATGGCCCGATTCATATAAGATAGTGCCGAGGAACGTATGGACCGATCCATAAATATTAGTGCCGAGGAACCTACGGCCCGATCCATATAAGTTAGTGCCGAGGAACGTACGACCCGATACTTATAACTTAATGCCGAGGAACGTACGGCTCGATCCAATAAGTTAGTGTCGCGGAACATACAGCCCGATCTATATAAGTTAGTGCCGAGGAACATACGGGCCGATCCATACAAGTTAGTGCCAAGGAAAGCACGACCCGATCTATATAAGTTAGCGCCGAGGAACGTTCGGTCCGATCCATATAAGTTAGGGCCGAGGAACCTACCACACGATACATATAAGTTAATGCTGAGGAACGTATGGCCCGATCGATAAATATTAGTGCCGAGGAACCAACGACCCGATCCATATAAGTAAGTGCCGAGGAACATACGACCCGATTCATATAAGATAGTGCCGAGGAACGTATAGACCGATCCATATTTATTAGTGCCGAGGAACCTACGGCCCGATCCATATAAGTTAGTGCCGAGGAACGTACGACCCGATACTTATAAGTTAATGCCGAGGAACGTACGGCTCGATCCAATAAGTTAGTACCGCGGAACATACGGCCCGATCTATATAAGTTAGTGCCGAGGAACATACGGGCCGATCCATACAAGTTAGTGCCGAGGAAAGCACGACCCGATCTATATAAGTTAGCGCCGAGGAACGTTCGGGCCGATCCATATAAGTTAGGGCCGAGGAACGTACCACACGATACATATAAGTTAATGCTGAGGAACATATGGCCCGATCGATAAATATTAGTGCCGAGGAACCTACGACCCGATTCATATAAGTTAGTGCCGAGGAACGTACAACCTGATCCACATAAGTAAGTGTCGAGGAACGTGTGACCCGATCCATATAAGTTAGTGCCGAGGAACGTACGACCCGATACTTATAAGTTAATGCCGAGGAACGTACGGCTCGATCCAATAAGTTAGTACCGCGGAACATACGGCCCGATCTATATAAGTTAGTGCCGAGGAACATACGGGCCGATCCATACAAGTTAGTGCCGAGGAAAGCACGACCCGATCTATATAAGTTAGCGCCGAGGAACGTTCGGGCCGATCCATATAAGTTAGGGCCGAGGAACGTACCACACGATACATATAAGTTAATGCTGAGGAACATATGGCCCGATCGATAAATATTAGTGCCGAGGAACCTACGACCCGATTCATATAAGTTAGTGCCGAGGAACGTACAACCTGATCCACATAAGTAAGTGTCGAGGAACGTGTGACCCGATTCATATAAGATAGTGCCGAGGAACGTATGGACCGATCCATAAATATTAGTGCCGAGGAACCTACGGCCCGATCCATATAAGTTAGTGCCGAGGAACGTACAACCTGATCCACATAAGTAAGTGTCGAGGAACGTGTGACCCGATTCATATAAGATAGTGCCGAGGAACGTATGGACCGATCCATAAATATTAGTGCCGAGGAACCTACGGCCCGATCCATATAAGTTAGTGCCGAGGAACGTACGACCCGATCCATATAAGTTTGTGCTGAGGAACGTACGACCCGATCCATATAAGTTAGTGCCGAGGAACGTACGACCCGATCCACATAAGTTAATGCGGAGGAACGTACGACTCGATCCAATAAGTTAGTGCCGAGGAACGTACCACCCGATCCATAAATGTTAGTGTTGAGGAACGTACGACCCGATCCATAAATGTTAGTGCTGAGGAACGCACGGCCCGATCCATATAAGTTAGTGCCGAGGAACGTACGGCCCGATCCACATAAGTTAGTGCCGGGGAACGTATGGCCCGATCCATAAATGTTATTGTCGAGGAACGTACCACCCGATCCATAAATGTTAGTGTTGAGGGATGTACAACCCGATCCATAAATGTTAGTGCCGAGGAACATATGACCCGATCCATATAAGTAAGTGCCGAGGAACGTACGACCCGATTCATACAAGATAGTGCCGAGGAACGTATGGCCCGATCCATAAATATTAGTGCCGAGGAAACTACGGCCCGATCCATATAAGTTAGTGCCGAGGAACGTACGACCCGATCCATATAAGTTTTTGCCGAGGAACGTACGGCCCGATCCATATAAGTTAGTGCCGAGGAACGTACGACCCGATCCACATAAGTTAATGCATAGGAACGTACGACTCGATCAAATAAGTTCGTGCCGAGGAACGTACGACCCGATCCATAAATGTTAGTGTTGAGGAACGTACGACCCGATCCATAAATGTTAGTGCTGAGGAACGCACGGCCCGATCCATATAAGTTAGTGCCGAGGAACATACGACCCGATCCATATAAGTAAGTGCCGAGGAACGTACGACCCGATTCATATAAGATAGTGCCGAGGAACGTACGGCCCGATCAATAAATATTAGTGCCGAGGAACCTACGGCCCGATCCATATAAGTTAGTGCCGAGGAACGTACGACCCGATCCATATAAGTTTTGTGCCGAGGAACGTACGGCCCGATCCATATAAGTTAGTGCCGAGGAACGTACGACCCGATCCACATAAGTTAATGCATAGGAACGTACGACTCGATCAAATAAGTTCGTGCCGAGGAACGTACGACCCGATCCATAAATGTTAGTGTTGAGGAACGTACGACCCGATCCATAAATGTTAGTGCTGAGGAACGCACGGCCCGATCCATATAAGTTAGTGCCGAGGAACATACGACCTGATCCATATAAGTAAGTGCCGAGGAACGTACGACCCGATTCATATAAGATAGTGCCGAGGAACGTACGGCCCGATCAATAAATATTAGTGCCGAGGAACCTACGGCCCGATCCATATAAGTTAGTGCTGAGGAACGTACGGCCCGATCCATATAAGTTAGTGCCGAGGAACGTACGGCCCGATCCATATAAGTTAGTGCCGATGAACGTATCACCCGATCCATTAATGTTTGTGTTGAGGAACGTACGACCCGATCCATATAAGTAAGTGCCGAGGAACGTACGACCCGATTCATATAAGATAGTGCCGAGGAACGTATGGCCCGATGCATAAATATTAGTGCCGAGGAACCTACAACCCGATCCATATAAGTAAGTGCCGAGGAATGTACGACCCAATTCATATAATATAGTGCCGAGGAACGTATGGCCCGATCCATAAATATTAGTGCCGAGGAACCTACGGCCCGATCCATATAAGTTAGTGCCGAGGAACGTACGACCCGATACATATAAGTTAATGCCGAGGAACGTATGGCTCGATCTAATAAGTTAGTGCCGAGGAACATATTGCCCGATCCATGTAAGTTAGTGCCGAGGAACGTACGGCCCGATCGATACAGGTTAGTGCCGAGGAACGTACGAACTGTTCCATAAATGTTAGTGCCGAGGAACATACGGCCCGATCTATATAAGCTAGTGCCGAGGAACGTACCGGCCAATCCATACAAGTTAGTGCCGAGGAAAGCACGACCCGATCTATATAAGTTAGCGCTGAGGAACGTACGGGCCGATCCATATAAGTTAGGGCCGAGGAACGTACCACCCGATACATATAAGTTAATGCCGAGAAACGTATGGCCCGATCCATAAATATTAGTGCCGAGGAAACTACGACCCGATCCATATAAGTAAGTGCCGAGGAACGTACGACCCGGTTCATATAAGATAGTGCCGAGGAACGTATGGCCCGATCCATAAATATTAGTGCCGAGGAACCAACGGCCCGATCCATATAAGTTAGTGCCGAGGAATGTACGACCCGATCCATATAAGTAAGTACCGAGGAACGTACGACCCGATTCATATAAGATAGTGCCGAGAAACGTATGGACCGATCCATAAATATTAGTGTCGAGGAACCTACGGCCCGATCCATATAAGTTAGTGCCGAGGAACGTACGGCCCGATCCATATAAGTTAGTGCCGAGGAACGTATGGCCCGATCCATAAATGTTATTGTCGAGGAACGTACCACCCGATCCATAAATGTTAGTGTTGAGGGATGTACAACCCGATCCATAAATGTTAGTGCCGAGGAACATATGACCCGATCCATATAAGTAAGTGCCGAGGAACGTACGACCCGATTCATACAAGATAGTGCCGAGGAACGTATGGCCCGATCCATAAATATTAGTGCCGAGGAAACTACGGCCCGATCCATATAAGTTAGTGCCGAGGAACATACGACCCGATCCATATAAGTTTGTGCCGAGGAACGTACGGCCCGATCCATATAAGTTAGTGCCGAGGAACGTACGACCCGATCCACATAAGTTAATGCATAGGAACGTACGACTCGATCAAATAAGTTCGTGCCGAGGAACGTACGACCCGATCCATAAATGTTAGTGTTGAGGAACGTACGACCCGATCCATAAATGTTAGTGCTGAGGAACGCACGGCCCGATCCATATAAGTTAGTGCCGAGGAACATACGACCCGATCCATATAAGTAAGTGCCGAGGAACGTACGACCCGATTCATATAAGATAGTGCCGAGGAACGTACGGCCCGATCAATAAATATTAGTGCCGAGGAACCTACGGCCCGATCCATATAAGTTAGTGCCGAGGAACGTACGACCCGATCCATATAAGTTTGTGCCGAGGAACGTACGGCCCGATCCATATAAGTTAGTGCCGAGGAACGTACGACCCGATCCACATAAGTTAATGCATAGGAACGTACGACTCGATCAAATAAGTTCGTGCCGAGGAACGTACGACCCGATCCATAAATGTTAGTGTTGAGGAACGTACGACCCGATCCATAAATGTTAGTGCTGAGGAACGCACGGCCCGATCCATATAAGTTAGTGCCGAGGAACATACGACCCGATCCATATAAGTAAGTGCCGAGGAACGTACGACCCGATTCATATAAGATAGTGCCGAGGAACGTACGGCCCGATCAATAAATATTAGTGCCGATGAACCTACGGCCCGATCCATATAAGTTAGTGCTGAGGAACGTACGGCCCGATCCATATAAGTTAGTGCCGAGGAACGTACGGCCCGATCCATATAAGTTAGTGCCGATGAACGTATCACCCGATCCATTAATGTTTGTGTTGAGGAACGTACGACCCGATCCATATAAGTAAGTGCCGAGGAACGTACGACCCGATTCATATAAGATAGTGCCGAGGAACGTACGGCCCGATCAATAAATATTAGTGCCGAGGAACCTACGGCCCGATCCATATAAGTTAGTGCTGAGGAACGTACGGCCCGATCCATATAAGTTAGTGCCGAGGAACGTACGGCCCGATCCATATAAGTTAGTGCCGATGAACGTATCACCCGATCCATTAATGTTTGTGTTGAGGAACGTACGACCCGATCCATATAAGTAAGTGCCGAGGAACGTACGACCCGATTCATATAAGATAGTGCCGAGGAACGTATGGCCCGATGCATAAATATTAGTGCCGAGGAACCTACAACCCGATCCATATAAGTAAGTGCCGAGGAATGTACGACCCAATTCATATAATATAGTGCCGAGGAACGTATGGCCCGATCCATAAATATTAGTGCCGAGGAACCTACGGCCCGATCCATATAAGTTAGTGCCGAGGAACGTACGACCCGATACATATAAGTTAATGCCGAGGAACGTATGGCTCGATCCAATAAGTTAGTGCCGAGGAACATATTGCCCGATCCATGTAAGTTAGTGCCGAGGAACGTACGGCCCGATCGATACAAGTTAGTGCCGAGGAACGTACGGACTGTTCCATAAATGTTAGTGCCGAGGAACATACGGCCCGATCTATATAAGCTAGTGCCGGGGAACGTACCGGCCAATCCATACAAGTTAGTGCCGAGGAAAGCACGACCCGATCTATATAAGTTAGCGCCGAGGAACGTACGGGCCGATCCATATAAGTTAGGGCCGAGGAACGTACCACCCGATACATATAAGTTAATGCCGAGAAACGTATGGCCCGATCCATAAATATTAGTGCCGAGGAAACTACGACCCGATCCATATAAGTAAGTGCCGAGGAACGTACGACCCGATTCATATAAGATAGTGCCGAGGAACGTATGGCCCGATCCATAAATATTAGTCCCGAGGAACCAACGGCCCGATCCATATAAGTTAGTGCCGAGGAAGGTACGACCCGATCCATATAAGTAAGTACCGAGGAACGTACGACCCGATTCATATAAGATAGTGCCGAGAAACGTATGGACCGATCCATAAATATTAGTGTCGAGGAACCTACGGCCCGATCCATATAAGTTAGTGCCGAGGAACGTACGGCCCGATCCATATAAGTTAGTGCCGAGGAACGTATGACCCGATCCATTAAGTTAGTGCCGAGGAACGTACCACCCGATCCATAAATGTTAGTGTTGAGGAACGTACGACCCGATCCATAAAGTTAGTGCCGAGGAACGTATGGACCGATCCATAAATATTAGTGCCGAGGAACCTACGGCCCGATCCATATAAGTTAGTGCCGAGGAATGTACGGCCCGCTCCATAAATGTTATTGTCGAAGAACGTACCACCCGATCCATAAATGTTAGTGCTGAGGAATGTACAACCCGATCTATAAATGTTAGTGCCGAGGAACATACGACCCGATTCATATAAGATAGTGCCGAGGAACGTACGGCCCGATCCATATAAGTTAGTGCCGAGGAACGTACGACCCGATCCACATAAGTTAATGCCGAGGAATGTACGGCTCGATCCAATAAGTTAGTGCCGAGGAACGTACGACCCGATCCATATAAGTATGTACCGAGGAACGTACGACCCGATTCATATAAGATAGTGCCAAGGAACGTATGGCCCGATCCACAAATATTAGTGCCGAGGAACCTACGGCTCGATCTATAAATGTTAGTGCAGAGGAACGTACGACCCGATTCATATAAGATAGTGCTGAATAACGTATGGACCGATCCATAAATATTAGTGCCGAGGAACCTACGGCCCGATCCATATAAGTAAGTGCCGAGGAACCTACGGCCCGATCCATATAAGTTAGTGCCGAGGAACGTACGACCCGATCTATATAAGTTTGTGCCGAGGAACGTACGGCCCGATCCATATAAGTTAGTGCCGAGGAACGTACGACCCGATCCACATAAGTTAATGCATAGGAACGTACGACTCGATCTAATAAGTTCGTGCCGAGGAACGTACCACCCGATCCATAAATGTTAGTGTTGAGGAACGTACGACCTGATCCATAAATGTTAGTGCTGAGGAACGCACGGCCCGATCCATATAAGTTAGTACCGAGGAACATACGACCCGATCCATATAAGTAAGTGCCAAGGAACGTACGACCCGATTCATATACGATAGTGCCGAGGAACGTACGGCCCGATCAATAAATATTAGTGCCGAGGAACCTACGGCCCGATCCATTTAAGTTAGTGCTGAGGAACGTACGGCCCGATCCATATAAGTTAGTGCCGAGGAACGTACGGCCCGATCCATATAAGTTAGTGCCGATGAACGTATCACCCGATCCATTAATGTTTGTGTTGAGGAACGTACGACCCGATCCACATAAGTAAGTGCCGAGGAACGTACGACCCGATTCATATAAGATAGTGCCGAGGAACGTATGGCCCGATGCATAAATATTAGTGCCGAGGAAAGCACGACCCGATCTATATAAGTTAGCGCCGAGGAACGTACGGGCCGATCCATATAAGTTAGGGCCGAGGAACGTACCACCCGATACATATAAGTTAATGCCGAGAAACGTATGGCCCGATCCATAAATATTAGTGCCGAGGAAACTACGACCCGATCCATATAAGTAAGTGTCGAGGAACGTACGACCCGATTCATATAAGATAGTGCCGAGGAACGTATGGCCCGATCCATAAATATTAGAGCCGAGGAACCAACGGCCCGATCCATATAAGTTAGTGCCGAGGAACGTACGACCCGATCCATATAAGATAGTGCCGAGGAACGTATGGCCCGATCCATAAATATTAGTGCCGAGGAACCTACAGCTCGATCCATAAATGTTAGTGCAGAGGAACGTACGACCCGATTGATATAAGATAGTGCCGAGGAACGTATGGAGTGATCCATAAATATTAGTGCCTAGGAACCTACGGCCCGATCCATATAAGTTAGTGCCGAGGAATGTACGACCCAATACATATAAGTTAATGTCGAGGAACGTACGGCTCGATCCAATAAGTTAGTGCCGAGGAACATACGGCCCGATCCATATAGGTTGGTGCCGAGGAACGTATGGCCCGATTCATATAAGATAGTGCCGAGGAACGTATGGACCGATCCATAAATATTAGTGCCGAGGAACCTACGGCCCGATCCATATAAGTTAGTGCTGAGGAACGTACGACCCGATACTTATAACTTAATGCCGAGGAACGTACGGCTCGATCCAATAAGTTAGTGTCGCGGAACATACAGCCCGATCTATATAAGTTAGTGCCGATCCATAAATGTTAGTGCAGAGGAACGTACGACCCGATTGATATAAGATAGTGCCGAGAAACGTATGGACCGATCCATAAATATTAGTGTCGAGGAACCTACGGCCCGATCCATATAAGTTAGTGCCGAGGAACGTACGGCCCGATCCATATAAGTTAGTGCCGAGGAACGTATGGCCCGATCCATAAATGTTATTGTCGAGGAACGTACCACCCGATCCATAAATGTTAGTGTTGAGGGATGTACAACCCGATCCATAAATGTTAGTGCCGAGGAACATATGACCCGATCCATATAAGTAAGTGCCGAGGAACGTACGACCCGATTCATACAAGATAGTGCCGAGGAACGTATGGCCCGATCCATAAATATTAGTGCCGAGGAAACTACGGCCCGATCCATATAAGTTAGTGCCGAGGAACATACGACCCGATCCATATAAGTTTGTGCCGAGGAACGTACGGCCCGATCCATATAAGTTAGTGCCGAGGAACGTACGACCCGATCCACATAAGTTAATGCATAGGAACGTACGACTCGATCAAATAAGTTCGTGCCGAGGAACGTACGACCCGATCCATAAATGTTAGTGTTGAGGAACGTACGACCCGATCCATAAATGTTAGTGCTGAGGAACGCACGGCCCGATCCATATAAGTTAGTGCCGAGGAACATACGACCCGATCCATATAAGTAAGTGCCGAGGAACGTACGACCCGATTCATATAAGATAGTGCCGAGGAACGTACGGCCCGATCAATAAATATTAGTGCCGAGGAACCTACGGCCCGATCCATATAAGTTAGTGCCGAGGAACGTACGACCCGATCCATATAAGTTTGTGCCGAGGAACGTACGGCCCGATCCATATAAGTTAGTGCCGAGGAACGTACGACCCGATCCACATAAGTTAATGCATAGGAACGTACGACTCGATCAAATAAGTTCGTGCCGAGGAACGTACGACCCGATCCATAAATGTTAGTGTTGAGGAACGTACGACCCGATCCATAAATGTTAGTGCTGAGGAACGCACGGCCCGATCCATATAAGTTAGTGCCGAGGAACATACGACCCGATCCATATAAGTAAGTGCCGAGGAACGTACGACCCGATTCATATAAGATAGTGCCGAGGAACGTACGGCCCGATCAATAAATATTAGTGCCGAGGAACCTACGGCCCGATCCATATAAGTTAGTGCTGAGGAACGTACGGCCCGATCCATATAAGTTAGTGCCGAGGAACGTACGGCCCGATCCATATAAGTTAGTGCCGATGAACGTATCACCCGATCCATTAATGTTTGTGTTGAGGAACGTACGACCCGATCCATATAAGTAAGTGCCGAGGAACGTACGACCCGATTCATATAAGATAGTGCCGAGGAACGTATGGCCCGATGCATAAATATTAGTGCCGAGGAACCTACAACCCGATCCATATATGTTATGTCCCGTATTTTCGTATAACGGGAAATCAAGAGATAAACAAGACTTGTGTGTATTGAGGAAATAATTTTGGTTTAAGTCGCTATGCTCGTGTTGATTATGAAACTATTAATGTCAAGACCTCGGGGAAGGCCGAGGGTGAATTTGGAATTTTAGAAATTAGTTTCGGGAATTACAAAACGGGACATTTTATGCATTGGGCTAAGAAAATGGAATACAAAAATTGAGGCCCAAAGGAAGGAAAGTGGCCGGCCAAAGGGGGGGGCAAGCCCAAGCCCATTCCATTAAGGTCATGTGCTATGCACATGACCTATAAGTGGATATATATCACATTGTAATGGATAATTATCTAGAACAAAAGAAAAAAATTCAAGAACAAGAAAAAAAAAATGGCTCTCGGCCGAAGGGTATAGGGAAAGAAAAAACAAAATTTGCTAGCTTTGTGGTGATCCAAAAATCCTTGTCCTTAACGTATTTTGAAGTACTCGAGCCCCTCTTCAACGGGGTACAATTAGTTTGGCGTAAGGTGCTCGTTTGCGACAAGTCGGAAATTCAAGAAAAAGGTAAGATTTTTATGTTTTAATGTTATGAAATGGATATATATGTGTTAGTGATTGGATTAGTGTGAAGATTGTGGGATGGGGTTGTGTTTGAGCATGGTGTGTGTGTGTAGAAAGGGTGTGTTTGGCCGTGGCTTGTATGTAGTGCAAGACCATGTGAATTTAATTCCGTTTAGTCGTTTGAGGTGTCGTTGTAACCTTTATAACGTAAATGAATGTTTGGATAATTGATTTGGTGTTAGAAAATAATTTCGGACGTTATCGGAAAGCGTATACATTTGGTATATTTGTGTATATCATAGTATATTTATGACACTAAAGACGTTAAATAAGAATTATGGTTGATGATAACGAATTTGGAATGAAACGACGCAAGTTAGAACGTTCGTCGTAACTTTTGGTGTTTTGAATGAAAATTGGAAAGTAGTGAACTTTGGGAATGTTTGTATGTGATTCGGAACTTGTATGTAGTGTGTTTGAATAATTGAGAATGAGTGAATGAATGGACTAATGTGGAAATAGAGTTGGAATTTTGAAGTTGAATCAAGAATTTGCCAACTTATGTATTAAAGTGAAATTTTGAAGTTAATGTAGTATGATTGTGGTTTGTATGGTTTAATGATGTTTGGGCTGTTGTTGTCGTTGTATTTTGAGCCGAGCTAAGTCTCGGGGGTGTTAGATTTATAGGGGAAGTGCTGCCGAAATTTCGGTAGCCAAATATAGCCCAAAGACTAAAATGTTACTTCTCATGAATAGTAACTGGTAAAAGTGACCATTTGCAGTTTCTGGACGAAACGGGAATTCCGATTTGAGGAGCGTAAGGCGCCAACCAGGTATGTAAAGCCTACCTCTCACTCTTTTGGCATGTCCTAGACCCACTAGGTAAATTTCGGAATCTCGGGAATAACTCTGCTCTTGGAAATCGAGGTTCAAGTTCGAGCACTATTCATTCAGCGCGATTGAAACCTTTTGGTCCCATTTGGGTAAAAGAACGCTCGTACCTCCATAACTTGTGCTGTTGAGTCCGAAACTCTTCGAAACTTTTGTAAATGACTCTATGGAACCAAAAATCTGCGATTTGTGTCCGCCGCCTCAATTTGACCCGAGGTGGGCCCGCGAGCCCGAGGCTCCCCTATTCGGTTTGTCTGGTTCGTTTGTGTCCGCTATGACCAGTGATTGTTTGTTCATGACTCAATGGTGCGTTTGAAACTTCCTATGCCGTTAGTGGACGTTTTGTACTTTGAATAATGTGAGATTTTCGGAAAATGACCTATAAACAGTTTTTCTCTAAAGATTTGGCAGTTTGGAACTTCGTAACTTTTATACACGAATTTTGTTCAATCTGATTCCTACTCCGAGCCTTCTGGCGTCGATATATACCTATATGTAAACTATATGTTGAGTCCGGTAAATTATTTTTGATATGCATATGGTTTCTGCACTACTCTGTTCGTGCTGTCTGCTATGATTTCGTTCGTCGGTACCCGGGCCGACTTTGTGATCGTGCGCGCTAAAATATATTCGGGAGTTATGATGTGTTACGGTTTCCGAGGCCTCGCCATAGGGCCGGTTACCGTTTATGGAGTTATGATGTGATATGGCATTTGATACGTTCTGATGATATGATGTGTGTGTGATATGATGTGTCTGGAGATTGTACGGAGATTTGAAACCTTCTGGAGTTATGATGTGTTGTGGCACCAGCGTCGGGGGGTGACCACGTTCCTAAACCCTATACATGATTTGATTTGCATTTGTACGTTCGCCTCCCGCACAGGTTTGCTTTGTTTGCGATGTTGGTGTGTTGGTTCTTTCTGACTCCAGCTGTGTTTGTGATTTCTGTACCTTCTGCTTTACATACTCAGTACTTCTCCCGTACTGACCCCCGTTTCTTCGGGGGCTGTGTTTCATGCCCGCAGGTACAGAAGCTCGTTTGGGTGGTCCTCCAGTTTAGGCTACTCATTCTGCTGTGTTGGAGAGCTCCCCTTTGATCCGGAGCCTACCTTGGTACATATCTTTTGTTGTGTCTGTATTCTGTATATTTGGATGAGTGGGTACGGCGGGGCCCTGTCCCGTCCTATGTTCTGTTTTGTCTAGAGGCCTGTAGTCAGATTTGTGGGTCGTGGGTCCGGTGTGTTTGCATGTGAGTCTGTTTTACGATCTTAAGTGGCCCGTACGCTACTATGGCCAAGTCGGCCTCTGATTTTGTATGTATGTGTATGCTTTTGGGGGCGATGTACATTCCGCCACCCTTCGGATGTGTGTGTGTGAAAATTTGGCGAAGTACATTCCGCCTCTTTTCTGATTTGCGATTTGTTTGATCTGTACGGGCGACTGCTTAGGATCAGTATTCGGTAGATGTCTGATTACGATGTTGAGTCTGAATATCGTATGTTGTGTTTGGACGAGTCTGATTTCGATGATATGGGTGTGAGTTTGTCTGGGGTGTCCCTGTAGGGCACCAGTCGCGGCCCACGGGGTTGGGTCGTGACAAAAGTGGTATCAGAGCGGTTTGTCCTCGGAATGTCTACAGGCCGTGTCTAGTAGAGTCTTGTTTATCGATGTGTTGTGCACCACATCTATAAACAGGAAGCTACAGGACATCTAGGATGTTGTGTTGCTCTTTCTTTGGAATCTTAGATCGTGCGATAGAGCTGTGTTATTAGGATCATTCTGATCTGACCCGTTGTTGTGTTTGCAGCGATGCCTCCGAAGAAGGCAACGGCGGCCCAGAAGGGCAAGGCGAAGATGGGAGAGACCAGTCAGGCACAACGGGCTACTCGGGCTCGTGTTTATGATTTGCCTGAGGTTACACCTCATTCTGAGGGGTCTGCTACACCCCCATTAGTACAGCCGGGAGCGGGACCTTCAGCAGCTCCAGAGGTCCGTGTACCCGCTCCTGAGACGCCAGCTTCTCAGCCAGGGGCGGAGGATAGGACCCTGAGGGAGGCTGTACAGTTGTTGACTACGATTGTAGCCGGCCAGGCTCGCAAGCGCGGGCGGAGAGACGATGATGATGAGGACAGGCGGGAAAGCCTGAGAGTTCGGGAGTTCTTGTTATGCGGCCCTCCAGAGTTTTTCGGGTCTAAGCCCGATGAGGACCCCCATGACTTCATTCGGGGGATGCGGCGTGCATTAGACTTGGTCAGGGCTTCAGAGACCGAGTCGGTGGAGCTAGCTTCGCATAGGCTTCGGGATGTTGCCGCGCATTGGTATGAGACTTGGGAGCTATCCCGGGGTGAGGGTGCTCCTCCAGCTATGTGGGATCAGTTTGTGACTGCTTTCACCCGCCACTTCCTGCCCCCAGAGTTACGACGGGAGCGAGCTGATCGGTTTTTGCATCTGCAGCAGAGGGGTCGGAGCGTCCGTGAATATAATTTGGAGTTTGATTCCCTGGCCCGGTACGCCCCTGCCGTGGTGGCAGATATGACAGATCGGATGCATAGATATGTTATGGGGCTGGATCGTTACTTGATTGACGGGTGTATGGCGGTGTCATTGCAGACAGATATGGACATTGCCCGTCTACAGGCCTACGCCCAGGGGATGGAGAACCGGCACCGAGCAGATCGGCCCAGCCGAGAGTATGATGGGAGACGGCCCAAGAGGGCCAGATCAGCGGGATATTCTGGAGATTCTCGGAGCGGGCAGCCTCAGTATCAGTCCAGCGGGTACTTTCCTCCGTCAGGCCGGGACGCACAGTCTGTTGGTAAGAGGTTTGATGGAGCAGGACCGTCCAGGGCAGACCAGAGTTCCAGAGCCCCAGGTCCTCAGTCGAGCAGGGGTCCCAGTCAGTCTAGGCCACCCATACCCCAGTGTTCGTATTGCGGAAGATCGCACCCAGGTGAGTGCTTCAGAGCCACAGGGGCCTGTTTTGCTTGCGGCCGCCAGGGCCACATCATGCGGGATTGTCCGTGGGCAGGCGGTTCCGGTAGCGCAGCACCGCCGATGAGATCTGTTGCGGGTTCGTCATCTACCCCTTCGGCCACGCGCTCGACAGGGCGAGGTATGCCAGCACCAGCGGGCCGCGGTAGAGGCCGTGGTGGGGGTTCAGATTCTAGCGATCCCTCGAACCGCATCTACGCTTTGACTGGTCATCGGGACCCAGAGGCACCCCCAGACACAGACCCAGGTATATTACTAACCCTTTTGTTTAATGAATATGTGCAATGGTAGGTTTGTGCCTCAGTATTATGCGATATTCTTTTGTGTGTGTCAGTAAAGGTAGGGTAAGAATCTGAATTAATGAAAATATCTGAGGCAGTTATCTGTACGTGTGTGAGGAAAATATATGGGAGTTGGAAGGCTAGAACGATAGACCACACAGCCAGAAAAGCAAACGACTTCTTTGGGACAAAGGGGGACCCGCTACGAAAAATTTCCGAAAAATTTGCTAAGACCCCGTTTGGCCTAAAATTGCGTGACAAAGGTAGTACGGGGCAATTGACGAAATTATATCAACCCTAACGCGTCAAAATACGTAAAAGATTCGGGGTTAAGCGTGCTCAAGCCAGAGCAATTCAGGGATGGGTGACCCCCTGGGAAGTAATGCCAAAAATTTTGCACAAGTGTAAGTATGATTAAGGTAAATGAAAACTTGGGGTAACCAAAGGCAAATGGGATGTGTGTGAAGTAATCAGTGCCCTTTCGAGAGTCGCGCGGAACGAGGCGGACTAAATGGGCAAAAGGGAAAGTGGTATCAACACCTCTTGGGAAATTGAACGAATTGGAATAACAGTCAGAGATGTTCGCCAGTAAGGTATGAGTAAACGTGTGTATGTGTATGTGTATGTGTATGTGTGTGTGTATGATTTCCATTCAGGGCCATGAGGGCTAAGAGCCGAGCCCCGGAAACTAATGTAGTGATAAATAAAAGATAAGCAGTGTGAGTAAGTGAAATTTTTGAAAGAAGTCGATACGTAAGACGCAAGGCGAACTGTGTGACGACTTGGTGAGTGAGTTTGCAAATAAAGGGAAATTCTCATGAATTATTGGAGCCTTAATATAAATGATTTAATCCCAAATTGACATTCTATCCATAGTGCTTCTGCACTTCCGATGCCGATGAGGCTCTACCTAGTACGCCTCTATATTTTTGAGTTCGACTACGTTCCTGTTCGATGAACCTTTTGTGTGTTTGATTCTGAATCCGTTTCTGTCTGGCACACCTCTGTGGGTCTGACTCTGGGTATAAATTCATCCGATATGCTTCGGTGCGTTTGATTTTGACCGCGTGTGTGTTCGATACACTTCGGTTTGACTGGTCACGACTTTGTATGAAACAATCCTGTATATTTGATTCTGATTTCGGATCTGTCCGATATGAGTCCGTACGTCTGACTTCGATTGTGAATCTGTTTGGTATACCTTCGTGTGTTTGATTCTGCTTACGGATTCGTCCGATACTCCTTTGTACGTCTGACTCCGATCTCAGATGTGTCTGATATGCTTCCGTACCTTCGATGTTGACTACGAATCCGTCCGCCATCGTTGAGTATGTCTGCTTCCGATTATGAATCCGTTCGGTTTTAGTTCTGAGTCTGTTGGGCATGAAGTGTCTGATACGAAGTAAAGTGAGATTACGACGATGTGGTAAGGAAACTCAGGAGTGTGAAAAGAAGATGATATTGGCGATGATATCTGGAAAGCGTCCGTCCCTTACAAGAATATAGTGCAGAGTTCGGTGATTACGTAGAGTATGAGAAAATGTATTATGGAGGTATTTGAGTCGGTGACGTGAAAAATCTACCCTAGTATTGGTAAAGAAGATATGTCGGAGAAATCAATAAAGGACAAGTATCAAGAGAACCCTCCCGGAGTAGTATGACACCCATGAGTTCGATTCAACATTCGAGGACGAATGTTTTTAAGGGGGGGAGAATGTTATGTCCCGTATTTTCGTATAACGGGAAATCAAGAGATAAACAAGACTTGTGTGTATTGAGGAAATAATTTTGGTTTAAGTCGCTATGCTCGTGTTGATTATGAAACTATTAATGTCAAGACCTCGGGGAAGGCCGAGGGTGAATTTGGAATTTTAGAAATTAGTTTCGGGAATTACAAAACGGGACATTTTATGCATTGGGCTAAGAAAATGGAATACAAAAATTGAGGCCCAAAGGAAGGAAAGTGGCCGGCCAAAGGGGGGGGCAAGCCCAAGCCCATTCCATTAAGGTCATGTGCTATGCACATGACCTATAAGTGGATATATATCACATTGTAATGGATAATTATCTAGAACAAAAGAAAAAAATTCAAGAACAAGAAAAAAAAAATGGCTCTCGGCCGAAGGGTATAGGGAAAGAAAAAAAAAAAATTTGCTAGCTTTGTGGTGATCCAAAAATCCTTGTCCTTAACGTATTTTGAAGTACTCGAGCCCCTCTTCAACGGGGTACAATTAGTTTGGCGTAAGGTGCTCGTTTGCGACAAGTCGGAAATTCAAGAAAAAGGTAAGATTTTTATGTTTTAATGTTATGAAATGGATATATATGTGTTAGTGATTGGATTAGTGTGAAGATTGTGGGATGGGGTTGTGTTTGAGCATGGTGTGTGTGTGTAGAAAGGGTGTGTTTGGCCGTGGCTTGTATGTAGTGCAAGACCATGTGAATTTAATTCCGTTTAGTCGTTTGAGGTGTCGTTGTAACCTTTATAACGTAAATGAATGTTTGGAGAATTGATTTGGTGTTAGAAAATAATTTCGGACGTTATCGGAAAGCGTATACATTTGGTATATTTGTGTATATCATAGTATATTTATGACACTAAAGACGTTAAATAAGAATTATGGTTGATGATAACGAATTTGGAATGAAACGACGCAAGTTAGAACGTTCGTCGTAACTTTTGGTGTTTTGAATGAAAATTGGAAAGTAGTGAACTTTGGGAATGTTTGTATGTGATTCGGAACTTGTATGTAGTGTGTTTGAATAATTGAGAATGAGTGAATGAATGGACTAATGTGGAAATAGAGTTGGAATTTTGAAGTTGAATCAAGAATTTGCCAACTTATGTATTAAAGTGAAATTTTGAAGTTAATGTAGTATGATTGTGGTTTGTATGGTTTAATGATGTTTGGGCTGTTGTTGTCGTTGTATTTTGAGCCGAGCTAAGTCTCGGGGGTGTTAGATTTATAGGGGAAGTGCTGCCGAAATTTCGGTAGCCAAATATAGCCCAAAGACTAAAATGTTACTTCTCATGAATAGTAACTGGTAAAAGTGACCATTTGCAGTTTCTGGACGAAACGGGAATTCCGATTTGAGGAGCGTAAGGCGCCAACCAGGTATGTAAAGCCTACCTCTCACTCTTTTGGCATGTCCTAGACCCACTAGGTAAATTTCGGAATCTCGGGAATAACTCTGCTCTTGGAAATCGAGGTTCAAGTTCGAGCACTATTCATTCAGCGCGATTGAAACCTTTTGGTCCCATTTGGGTAAAAGAACGCTCGTACCTCCATAACTTGTGCTGTTGAGTCCGAAACTCTTCGAAACTTTTGTAAATGACTCTATGGAACCAAAAATCTGCGATTTGTGTCCGCCGCCTCAATTTGACCCGAGGTGGGCCCGCGAGCCCGAGGCTCCCCTATTCGGTTTGTTTGGTTCGTTTGTGTCCGCTATGACCAGTGATTGTTTGTTCATGACTCAATGGTGCGTTTGAAACTTCCTATGCCGTTAGTGGACGTTTTGTACTTTGAATAATGTGAGATTTTCGGAAAATGACCTATAAACAGTTTTTCTCTAAAGATTTGGCAGTTTGGAACTTCGTAACTTTTATACACGAATTTTGTTCAATCTGATTCCTACTCCGAGCCTTCTGGCGTCGATATATACCTATATGTAAACTATATGTTGAGTCCGGTAAATTATTTTTGATATGCATATGGTTTCTGCACTACTCTGTTCGTGCTGTCTGCTATGATTTCGTTCGTCGGTACCCGGGCCGACTTTGTGATCGTGCGCGCTAAAATATATTCGGGAGTTATGATGTGTTACGGTTTCCGAGGCCTCGCCATAGGGCCGGTTACCGTTTATGGAGTTATGATGTGATATGGCATTTGATACGTTCTGATGATATGATGTGTGTGTGATATGATGTGTCTGGAGATTGTACGGAGATTTGAAACCTTCTGGAGTTATGATGTGTTGTGGCACCAGCGTCGGGGGGTGACCACGTTCCTAAACCCTATACATGATTTGATTTGCATTTGTACGTTCGCCTCCCGCACAGGTTTGCTTTGTTTGCGATGTTGGTGTGTTGGTTCTTTCTGACTCCAGCTGTGTTTGTGATTTCTGTACCTTCTGCTTTACATACTCAGTACTTCTCCCGTACTGACCCCCGTTTCTTCGGGGGCTGTGTTTCATGCCCGCAGGTACAGAAGCTCGTTTGGGTGGTCCTCCAGTTTAGGCTACTCATTCTGCTGTGTTGGAGAGCTCCCCTTTGATCCGGAGCCTACCTTGGTACATATCTTTTGTTGTGTCTGTATTCTGTATATTTGGATGAGTGGGTACGGCGGGGCCCTGTCCCGTCCTATGTTCTGTTTTGTCTAGAGGCCTGTAGTCAGATTTGTGGGTCGTGGGTCCGGTGTGTTTGCATGTGAGTCTGTTTTACGATCTTAAGTGGCCCGTACGCTACTATGGCCAAGTCGGCCTCTGATTTTGTATGTATGTGTATGCTTTTGGGGGCGATGTACATTCCGCCACCCTTCGGATGTGTGTGTGTGAAAATTTGGCGAAGTACATTCCGCCTCTTTTCTGATTTGCGATTTGTTTGATCTGTACGGGCGACTGCTTAGGATCAGTATTCGGTAGATGTCTGATTACGATGTTGAGTCTGAATATCGTATGTTGTGTTTGGACGAGTCTGATTTCGATGATATGGGTGTGAGTTTGTCTGGGGTGTCCCTGTAGGGCACCAGTCGCGGCCCACGGGGTTGGGTCGTGACAATATAAGTAAGTGCCGAGGAATGTACGACCCAATTCATATAATATAGTGCCGAGGAACATATGGCCCGATCCATAAATATTAGTGCCGAGGAACCTACGGCCCGATCCATATAAGTTAGTGTCGAGGAACGTACGACCCGATACATATAAGTTAATGCCGAGGAACGTATGGCTCGATCCAATAAGTTAGTGCCGAGGAACATATTGCCCGATCCATGTAAGTTAGTGCCGAGGAACGTACGGCCCGATCGATACAAGTTAGTGCCGAGGAACGTACGGACTGTTCCATAAATGTTAGTGCCGAGGAACGTACGACCCGATCCACATAAGTTAATGCATAGGAACGTACGACTCGATCAAATAAGTTCGTGCCGAGGAACGTACGACCCGATCCATAAATGTTAGTGTTGAGGAACGTACGACCCGATCCATAAATGTTAGTGCTGAGGAACGCACGGCCCGATCCATATAAGTTAGTGCCGAGGAACATACGACCCGATCCATATAAGTAAGTGCCGAGGAACGTACGACCCGATTCATATAAGATAGTGCCGAGGAACGTACGGCCCGATCAATAAATATTAGTGCCGAGGAACCTACGGCCCGATCCATATAAGTTAGTGCTGAGGAACGTACGGCCCGATCCATATAAGTTAGTGCCGAGGAACGTACGGCCCGATCCATATAAGTTAGTGCCGATGAACGTATCACCCGATCCATTAATGTTTGTGTTGAGGAACGTACGACCCGATCCATATAAGTAAGTGCCGAGGAACGTACGACCCGATTCATATAAGATAGTGCCGAGGAACGTATGGCCCGATGCATAAATATTAGTGCCGAGGAACCTACGACCCGATCCATATAAGTAAGTGCCGAGGAATGTACGACCCAATTCATATAATATAGTGCCGAGGAACGTATGGCCCGATCCATAAATATTAGTGCCGAGGAACCTACGGCCCGATCCATATAAGTTAGTGCCGAGGAACGTACGACCCGATACATATAAGTTAATGCCGAGGAACGTATGGCTCGATCTAATAAGTTAGTGCCGAGGAACATATTGCCCGATCCATGTAAGTTAGTGCCGAGGAACGTACGGCCCGATCGATACAAGTTAGTGCCGAGGAACGTACGGACTGTTCCATAAATGTTAGTGCCGAGGAACATACGGCCCGATCTATATAAGCTAGTGCCGGGGAACGTACCGGCCAATCCATACAAGTTAGTGCCGAGGAAAGCACGACCCGATCTATATAAGTTAGCGCCGAGGAACGTACGGGCCGATCCATATAAGTTAGGGCCGAGGAACGTACCACCCGATACATATAAGTTAATGCCGAGAAACGTATGGCCCGATCCATAAATATTAGTGCCGAGGAAACTACGACCCGATCCATATAAGTAAGTGCCGAGGAACGTACGACCCGATTCATATAAGATAGTGCCGAGGAACGTATGGCCCGATCCATAAATATTAGTGCCGAGGAACCAACGGCCCGATCCATATAAGTTAGTGCCGAGGAACGTACGACCCGATCCATATAAGTAAGTACCGAGGAACGTACGACCCGATTCATATAAGATAGTGCCGAGAAACGTATGGACCGATCCATAAATATTAGTGTCGAGGAACCTACGGCCCGATCCATATAAGTTAGTGCCGAGGAACGTACGGCCCGATCCATATAAGTTAGTGCCGAGGAACGTATGACCCGATCCATTAAGTTAGTGCCGAGGAACGTACCACCCGATCCATAAATGTTAGTGTTGAGGAACGTACGACCCGATCCATAAAGTTAGTGCCGAGGAACGTATGGACCGATCCATAAATATTAGTGCCGAGGAACCTACGGCCCGATCCATATAAGTTAGTGCCGAGGAATGTACGGCCCGCTCCATAAATGTCATTGTCGAAGAACGTACCACCCGATCCATAAATGTTAGTGCTGAGGAATGTACAACCCGATCTATAAATGTTAGTGCCGAGGAACATACGACCCGATTCATATAAGATAGTGCCGAGGAACGTACGGCCCGATCCATATAAGTTAGTGCCGAGGAACGTACGACCCGATCCACATAAGTTAATGCCGAGGAATGTACGGCTCGATCCAATAAGTTAGTGCCGAGGAACGTACGACCCGATCCATACAAGTAAGTACCGAGGAACGTACGACCCGATTCATATAAGATAGTGCCGAGGAACGTATGGCCCGATCCATAAATATTAGTGCCGAGGAACCTACGGCTCAATCCATAAATGTTAGTGCAGAGGAACGTACGACCCGATTCATATAAGATAGTGCTGAATAACGTATGGACCGATCCATAAATATTAGTGCCGAGGAACCTACGGCCCGATCCATATAAGTAAGTGCCGTGGAACCTACGGCCCGATCCATATAAGTTAGTGCCGAGGAACGTACGACCCGATCCATATAAGTTTGTGCCGAGGAACGTACGGCCCGATCCATATAAGTTAGTGCCGAGGAACGTACGACCCGATCCACATAAGTTAATGCATTGGAACGTACGACTCGATCTAATAAGTTCGTGCCGAGGAACGTACCACCCGATCCATAAATGTTAGTGTTGAGGAACGTACGACCTGATCCATAAATGTTAATGCTGAGGAACGCACGGCCCGATCCATATAAGTTAGTACCGAGGAACATACGACCCGATCCATATAAGTAAGTGCCAAAGAACGTACGACCCGATTCATATACGATAGTGCCGAGGAACGTACGGCCCGATCAATAAATATTAGTGCCGAGGAACCTACGGCCCGATCCATATAAGTTAGTGCTGAGGAACGTACGGCCCGATCCATATAAGTTAGTGCCGAGGAACGTGCGGCCCGATCCATATAAGTTAGTGCCGATGAACGTATCACCCGATCCATTAATGTTTGTGTTGAGGAACGTACGACCCGATCCACATAAGTAAGTGCCGAGGAACGTACGACCCGATTCATATAAGATAGTGCCGAGGAACGTATGGCCCGATGCATAAATATTAGTGCCGAGGAACCTACGACCCGATCCATATAAGTAAGTGCCGAGGAATGTACGACCCAATTCATATAATATAGTGCCGAGGAACGTATGGCCCGATCCATAAATATTAGTGCCGAGGAACCTACGGCCCGATCCATACAAGTTAGTGCCGAGGAACGTACGACCCGATACATATAAGGTAATGCCGAGGAACGTATGGCTCGATCCAATAAGTTAGTGCCGAGGAACATATGGCCCGATCCATATAAGTTAGTGCCGAGGAACGTACGGCCCGATCGATACAAGTTAGTGCCGAGGAACGTACGGACTGATCCATAAATGTTAGTGTCGAGGAACATACGGCCCGATCTATATAAGTTAGTGCCGAGGAACGTACCGGCCAATCCATACAAGTTAGTGCCGAGGAAAGCACGACCCGATCTATATAAGTTAGCGCCGAGGAACGTACGGGCCGATCCATATAAGTTAGGGTCGAGGAACGTACCACCCGATACATATAAGTTAATGCCGAGAAACGTATGGCCCGATCCATAAATATTAGTGCCGAGGAAACTACGACCCGATCCATATAAGTAAGTGCCGAGGAACGTACGACCCGATTCATATAAGATAGTGCCGAGGAACGTATGGCCCGATCCATAAATATTAGTGCCGAGGAACCAACGGCCCGATCCATATAAGTTAGTGCCGAGGAACGTACGACCCGATCCATATAAGTAAGTACCGAGGAACGTACGACCCGATTCATATAAGATAGTGCCGAGAAACGTATGGACCGATCCATAAATATTAGTGCCGAGGAACCTACGGGCCGATCCATATAAGTTAGTGCCGAGGAACGTACGGCCCGATCCATATAAGTTAGTGCCGAGGAACGTATGACCCGATCCATTAAGTTAGTGCCAAGGAACGTACCACCCGATCCATAAATGTTAGTGTTGAAGAACGTACGACCCGATCCATAAAGTTAGTGCCGAGGAACGTATGGACCGATCCATAAATATTAGTGCCGAGGAACCTACGGCCCGATCCATATAAGTTAGTGCCAAGGAATGTACGGCCCGCTCCATAAATTTTATTGTCGAAGAACGTACCACCCGATCCATAAATGTTAGTGCTGAGGAATGTACAACCCGATCTATAAATGTTAGTGCCGAGGAACATACGACCCGATTCATATAAGATAGTGCTGAGGAACGTACGGCCCGATCCATATAAGTTAGTGCCGAGGAACGTACGACCCGATCCACATAAGTTAATGCCGAGGAATGTACGACCCGATCCAATAAGTTAGTGCCGAGGAACGTACGACCCGATCCATATAAGATAGTGCCAAGGAACGTATGGCCCGATCCATAAATATTAGTGCCGAGGAACCTACGGCTCGATCTATAAATGTTAGTGTAGAGGAACGTACGACCCGATTCATATAAGATAGTGCTGAATAACGTATGGACCGATCCATAAATATTAGTGCCGAGGAACCTACGGCTCGATCCATATAAGTAAGTGCCGAGGAACGTACGACCCGATTCATATAAGATAGTGCGGAGGAACGTACGGCCCGATCCATATAAGTTAGTGCCGAGGAACGTACGACCCGATCCACATAAGTTAATGCCGAGGAATGTACGGCTCGATCCAATAAGTTAGTGCCGAGGAACGTACGACCCGATCCATACAAGTAAGTACCGAGGAACGTACGACCCAATTCATATAAGATAGTGCCGAGGAACGTATGGCCCGATCCATAAATATTAGTGCCGAGGAACCTACGGCTCGATCCATAAATGTTAGTGCAGAGGAACGTACGACCCGATTCATATAAGATAGTGCTGAGGAACGTATGGACCGATCCATAAATTTTAGTGCCGAGGAACCTGCGGCCCGATCCATATAAGTTAGTGCCGAGGAACGTACGACCCGATACATATAAGTTAATGCCGAGGAACGTACGGCTCGATCCAATAAGTTAGTGCCGAGGAACATACGGCTCGATCCATATAAGTTAGTGCCGAGGAACGTACGGCCCGATCCGTAAAAGTTAGTGCCGAGGAACGTATGGACCGATCCATAAATGTTAGTGTCGAGAAACATACGGCCCGATCTATATAAGTTAGTGCCGAGGAACGTACGGGCTGATCCATACAAGTTAGTGCCGAGGAAAGCATGACCCGATCTATATAAGTTAGCGCCGAGGAACGTACGGGCCGATCCATATAAGTTAGGGCCGACGAACCTACCACACGATACATATAAGTTAATGCTGAGGAACGTATGGCCCGATCGATAAATATTAGTGCCGAGGAACCTACGACCCGATCCATATAAGTAAGTGCCGAGGAACGTACGACCCGATTCATATAAGATAGTGCCGAGGAACGTATGGCCCGATCCATAAATATTAGTGCCGAGGAACCTACGACCCGATCCATATAAGTTAGTGCCGAGAAACGTACGGCCCGATCCATATAAGTTAGTGCCGAGGAACGTACGACCCGATCCACATAAGTTAATGCATAGGAACGTACGACTCGATCTAATAAGTTCGTGCCGAGGAACGTACCACCCGATCCATAAATGTTAGTGTTGAGGAACCTACGACCCGATCCATATAAGTTAGTGCCGAGGAACGTACGGCCTGATCGATATAAGATAGTGCCGAGGATCGTATGGCCCGATCCATAAATGTTATTGTCGAGGAACGTACCACCCGATCCATAAATGTTAGTGCTGAGGAATGTAAAACCCGATCTATAAATGTTAGTGCCGAGGAACATACGACCCGATCCGTATAAGATAGTGCTGAGGAACGTACGGCCCGATCCATATAGGTTAGTGCCGGGGAACGTACGGCTCGATCCATATAAGTTAGTGGCGAGGAACGTACGACCCGATCCACATAAGTTAATGCCGAGGAATGTACGGCTCGATCCTATAAGTTAGTGCCGAGGAACGTACGACCCGATCCATATAAGTAAGTATCGAGGAACGTACGACCCGATTCATATAAGATAGTGCTGAGGAACGTATGGCCCGATCCATAAATATTAGTGCCGAGGAACCTACGGCTCGATCCATAAATGTTAGTGCAGAGGAACGTACGACCCGATTCATATAAGATAGTTCTGAAGAACGTATAGACCGATCCATAAATATTAGTTCCGAGGAACCTACGGCCCGATCCATATAAGTTAGTTCCGAGGAACGTACGACCCGATACATATAAGTTAATGTCGAGGAACGTATGCCTCGATCCAATAAGTTAGTGCCGAGGAACATACAGCCCGATCCATATAAGTTAGTGCCGAGGAACGTACGGCCCGATCCGTAAAAGTTAGTGCTAAGGAACGTACGGACCGATCCATAAATGTTAATGCCGAGAAACTGTTATATCCCGTGTTTTCACACGTTTGGAAAGACTTGAATTATATTGGATTTTTGAGATATAAGGTCAAATTTGATATTTTGTTGAACATAGGAGTTATGCATGAAAGAATAGAGTCATGAAAGTGTGGGACAAGGCTAAGGGCAATTTTGGAATTTTGGAAATTAGTTTCGGGAATTACAAAACTTGGACTATAAGTCATTGGGCCAAAAATAATGGAATGGAATTTAAGGCCCAATGCATATGAAGTGGACGGCCATGGTGTGGCCCAAGCCCACAATTTTTATTAAATTTCCATGTGATTAATTAACATAAGGAGTTATATTATATATAGTTATCTCTATCCATTATAAGACTAAAGATAAGAAGTCAAGAGCAAGAGCCAAACAAAGGGGGGGTTTCGGGTGAAGCTAGGGGAAATTCACCCCCAAAAATATTGCTCCAAAAATTTATTTCTTGTTGATTTCCTACTAAGTCAAGGTTTCTTTGTAACTTGGTATAGTTGGTTTGGAGTGGGAAGCATTAAAATCACCAAAGTGATTACATCTCCAAGTGAAGAAGACTTGAGGAAAAGGTAAGAATTTCTACCTTTTTATTGTGTTATGAAGTTTTGATTGTGTTGTAGTATGTAGAAATGTGTTGATTGTATGGAAAAATGGAAGTTTGCAAAGTGGGTTTGGAATATGTCTTGGATCCGTGGGTGTGTGTGTGTTGTGTGGTGACAATGTGTTGAATTCATGTTGTATTCTAGTTGTGATTGTGATGGAATTTATGTTGAGAATGAAAGAGGAATAAATTTGATTGAATTGATGAAAATAGCATTTGGCCGTGTGGTATGGAGTGGTTTGGAATGGAATGGATTAAGTTTGTTTAGTGTGTTAGTTGTGTTGTTGTGATGTTTGTTGTGTAAATGAAGTTGGAATGATATAAGTTTGTATTGAATTGGAATGTAGAAACTTATGTCGTTTTAGTATGGTTTTCCGACATTAAGCAAATGAAGTCGTTTGGTTGTTAATTGTGATGATCATTGATGAATTTGGAAGTTGGAAACATGTTATGAAATTGTATGCCAAAGATTTGATGTTTTGCATAAGTTATGACTTTGGCGGAAAGTTGTATATTAAGTATATCGAGTGTATATCTTAAGGAAAATGATATGAAATGTCTCTAAATCTATATGGTGATGATCTTGATTGTTAATGAATGTGAAATTATTGATGTTAGTTTGAAAGTTTGGGTTAGAATGAAGGGTATGTCAACTTGTGAGAAAGATGACTAGTTGAAGGATATTTGTGTTTTTAATGTTCTTTGTTGATGTTGATGTTGTTGTTTGGGTTGTTGTTGATGATTTCTAGCCGAGTTGAATTCTCGGGGGTGCTATATGTATAGGGGAAGTGCTGCCGAAATTTCGGTAGACAAATATGCATTAAGTTGGAACTTTGGTATTCATGGCTTACAATTGGTAAACTTGACCAATTGCAGTTTTTCGACGAAACGGGAAGTGAGTTCGGAAAGGCGTAGGGAGCGTGAAAGGAATGTAAAGCAACCCCAATTCTTCCCTTGGCATGCCCTTAGTGTGTTAGGGTCGGATCCGGGCCTCGAAGGACCTCTTGGCCCTCGGAATCCGCAAGAGAAAATCTCAGTTTTTCCTTCAGTGGAATTGAACCACTTTAGTATGCTTTTCCGGAAAATTATGCAACTTTGCTCCAAATTACTTGGAAAGTCATAGAATGTTTGTAGAACCTTTTTAAGTGATACTATAAGCTTAGAGGGCACAGTTTGAGCCCGTCGCCTTATTTGTCCCGAGGCGGGCCCACTATTCCCGGTTTTGCCCTTAATGTACTAAAGCTTCCTTTTTAGGCGATTTTTGAAAGAAATGTTTTGACTATCATACTAATCGCCTAATAAACATTGTTTTAAATATTTTATTAAATCTTATAAATTATTTTGACACCCGGAATGACTTCGGGAAAGTTATACTTCTGTAATTTATTATGATATCCGAAATGCATTTATTATGATATCCGAAATGCATTTATTATGATCCCGTCCGACTCCATTGGATCTGTTTGGCTTTGATACGCTTCATCGAGTCTTTGAAAACATTTATGATATTTTTAAATTGCATTAGTTTCTCACTACTCCATTCGTGGATGTCCCAATGTTTCCCACACTGAGCCCGGGCCAGGATATGTTGTCAAGCGTGATTCTCTGCATTGTTCGCCGCGTCCCGATGTGAGGGGCAGGTATACGCGTACATGGGTCTGTGGAGTATGATGTGCCATGTCCGCCTATTCTGATCTGATCTGTTATGGCCATTTTGATATGACATTTTATGATACGGGGCCACGTCCCTTTTTCTGATTCCTCTGTATTGTGGCACCAGCGTCGAGAGGGTGGCCACGTTCTGTCTGCTGAGTCCCGTGGCAGGGACCGGATATGATATGACATATGTTTCTGTACACATTCTGTCTGTTTTGGAAATATGCATTTGACACTCTAGATTTTGTACTCATTTTCTGAAATCATTATGATTTGACTTCTGTGATTCCGCTTTACATATTCAGTACATATTTCGTACTGACCCCCTTTCTTCGGGGGCTGCGTTTTCATGCCGCGCAGGTACAGACGACAGGTTCGCTGATCCACACGTTTAGGATCCCATTTCTGCTATTTTGGGGCGCTCTCTTCTTCAGAGCCCATCTTTTGGTACAGTCTGTCACTGTTATCTGGATATGTACATTGTTCTGGGTATGACGGGGCCCTGTCCCATCTTATGATTATGTTATGTTCTGTAGAGGTCTGTGGATATATCTGTGTGGGTTCTGTACATATGTTTGGGATACTTTGTTCTATGATGGCCTTATCGGCCTATGTGTGCCAAGTCTGCTTTTCTGCTAAATTCTGTAGCGTCCACTAATGTTATTATTATATTATTATCTGTTAATATGTTAATTTGGGTATCAGGTATGTATGGGTGCCCAGCTCGGGCACTGGTCGCGGCCCACGGGGTTGGGTCGTGACAAAAGTGGTATTAGAGCGGTTCGTCCTCGGACTGTCCACAGACCGTGTCTAGTAGAGTCTTGTTTATGGTGTGTTGTGCACCACACCTATAAACAGGAGGCTACAGGGCATTTAGGATACTACCCTTCTTTCTGTCTTAGATCGTGCGATAGAGCTGTGTTATCAGGATGACCCCTCCCTAACGAGTGGCTATATTTGCAGATATGCCTCCAAAAAAGGCAACAGCGGCCCAAAAGGCCAAGTCAGCAGCCTTGGGAGAGACTAGCCGGGTCCAGAGGATTACCAGGGCCCAGGCACATATTGCTCCGGAGACTTTGCCCCAGACAGAGGGTTCTTCTACACCGCCACTCGTGGAGGAGATTGGGGCGGCCGCAGCCGCAGATCGGGGGGCGGCTCCACCGCCAGCTCCCGCAGTTCCAGTACCTGAGCCTCCAGCTCCACGGCCAGGCACTGAGGATCAGTCTATGAGGGAGGCAGTCCAGTTACTGACTAGACTTGTGGCAGGGCAGGTTCAGGGGCATGGACTGGGAGGTGACCGGGCAGTTAGGCGTGATAGTTCGAGAGCCCGTGAGTTTTTGACTTGTAGTCCTCCAGAGTTCTTCGGGACAAAGCCCGAGGAGGATCCTGAGGAGTTTATCAGGAAGATGCGGCGCACTCTAGATTTGATTAATGCTTCCGAGACAGAGTCAGTCGCGTTAGCTTCGTAACGGTTATATGATGTGGCGGCAAACTGGTACGAGTCATGGGGGCTATCCAGGGGGGACGACGCTCCCCCAGCAGTTTGGGGTGATTTTTCTCAGGCATTTCTTGGACATTTTCTGCCCCCAGAGTTGCGACGAGCCAGATCTGATAGATTCTTATTATTGAGGCAGAAGGGCCGCAGTGTCCGGGACTATAGTTTGGAGTTTGATTCCTTGGCCCGATATGCACCTACTGTGGTGGCTACTATGGCGGACCGGATGCACAGATATATTGTCACGACCCAGCCCCGTGGGCCGCGACTGGCACCCTACTTGGGTGCCCAGACCAAATTACATATTCATTGCCAAATCCAAACTTATTTCAGAATTTCATAAAAGTCATATCAAACATAGTTTATATCAAAATATGTCTTAAGCGGTCGCACAAATCAAAATGTCATATCGGATCCAAACTGAGCGGCGGAATAGACATCGCCGGTCAAAATGCAAATATAAGCATAAGGGCCATTCAGGGCCATCAAAACAAACGGACCGCTTTAAGACCAGAAAACAAAATCAGACAAACATATATAGGACCCTCGCCCCACATATATGACTACAGGCCTCTACGAACTCAAAACAAAGACATATGGTGAGACAGGGCCCCGCCGTACCCAAATAGTCAAATGTACAGAATATACACAGCAAAAGGGAGTCTGTACCAAAAGTGGACTCCGAGTCAAGAAGGAGTACTCCGAAGTAGCAAAGAGTGAAGCCTACAGTGGAGGATCACCAATATCTACACCTGCGGGCATGAAACGCAGCCCCCGGAGAAAAGGGGTCAGTACGAAATATGTACTGAGTATGTAAAGCACGGAGTACAGAAATATGGGCCAAAACCGAAAGCAAATCAGATGACAAAGTGGGGTACAAATCAGTATGTCAAAATCCGTATCAAAATCATATACGTATACATAATGCAAACGAAATCATGCAAACGCTTAAGAACGTGGTCGCCACTCCGACGCTGGCGCCACACACAGCATAACACCAGAAGGTTTCAAATCTCCGTACATCCCCGAACACAAACACAACATAGGTGAGCGTATCGCATCACGAGCCATATCACAGCATAACTCCAAACGGAACCCGGCCCTATGGCGAGGCCTCGGGAACCGGAACACAACATACGGCTGAATTATCATAAGGCGCACGAATCATAACCGGCCCGGGAACCGGTGAACGAAGTCATAATGAGGCACGAGCGGTGTCGTGAGCAAACAAATGCAAATTATATTTCAAAATAGCCTTTCAAAACTTAATGATTTCATAAGTCATTTCATAGTACAAAATAACCGAATACTTAGTCGATACAAAGTTTTATTTCACAAAATGCTTCCAAAATGGTACGTATGGCTCAAAACGTAACTTAGCATATCATAATATTCAATACATATGTCGTAGGAGGAAGTTCCAAAACCGAAAGTATCATATCAAGCTTTATTCAAAAGGACAGCCCAATAGGACAAATAGGGCGTCTCGGGGTTAGCGGGCCCACCTCGAGTCGAATTGAGGTGGCGAACATAATTTACGGACGTTTAGGGGCCAAAAGGTCATACATAATCATTTCCAAGTTACCCGACCCCATTTCGATAGGTTTCGGACATTTGGTTGCATTCTAACCAAAATAGAGCCCTTAGGCTTCAATTGAATTGAATGAATAGTAACTTTTCTGTGGATCGGGTTTCGAGGAGCAGAAATGCTCCGGAGGTTCCAATATTCACCTAACATTCTAAGACATGCCAAACGAAGAAGTGGGAAGCTTTACATACCTTACAGACGTCTTATGCTCTCCCAAAAATCAAGTCCCGTTTCGTCCGAAATCTGCAAATGGTCAAAGTTACCAATTTGAGATTCTTAGGCTTAAAAATGCCATTAACTTCATTTTTGTCTACCGAAATTTCGGCAGCACTTCCCCTATAAATCTAACACCCCCGAGACTTAGCTCGGCTCAAAATACATCAACAACAACAACCCAAACATCATCAAACAATATAAACCATATTCAAACCATTCTAACTTCAAAATTCTCCTTACTACACAAGTTGACAATCTTTCATTCAAACTTCAAAATTCCAAATCTACATCCATATTATTGTATTCATTCACTCATTCAAGATTATTCAATCACATTCCAAATATATTCCAAGCCATATACGAAATTGCCCAAAATTCATTACTTTCAATAATTCTTTCAAACATCAAAACTTACAACGAACGTTCTAACTTGCGTCGTTTCATTTCGAATTTATTAACATCAACCATAAGTCATATTTAAAGTCTTTGGCATCAAAGATATACAATGATATACGCAAATATACGAAAGGTATACACTTTCCCGTAATGATCCGAAATCCTTTTCCAACGCCAATTCAATTCTTTAAACGTTCATTTATGACATAAAGGTCACAACGACACATTAAACAAGCTAAACAAGATCAATTCACATTACTTTGCACTTCATAAGTGCCACGGCTCCAACACCAAACACACACACACACCCACGACTTTCTACATACATCAAAGTTACGGGATTCTCGTCTATTCTCAATCCTTAACACATTCATATCAATTCTATAACACAAAAGTGTAAGAATTCTCACCTTTTCTTGAAAACCCGACTTGTCGCAAACGTGGTTCTTGTGCCAAACTAATTATACCCCGTTGAAGAGGGTCTTGAGTACTTTACAACTATGCAAAAATCAAGAATTTTAGATCACAACCCAAGCTAGCACAATTTTTATTTTCTCTTTCTCTATTCTCGGCCGAATGCCTATTTTTGTGGTGTTCTTGAATTTTTTTTTTTGTTTTGTTCTAGATAATGCTAAGGCTAAGATGATATATATCTAGTCAAGGGTCATGTGCCTAGCACATGACATTAAAAGAATGGGTTTGGGCCATGGCTATGGCCGGCCACCCTCAATACTTTGGGCCTCAATTTTGTATTCAATTTTCTTGGCCCAATTCATTAAAAGTCCCGTTTTGTAATTCCCGAAACTAATTTCCGAAATTCCAAATTTACCCTCAGCCTTCCCCGATGTCTTAACATTAATGATTCCATAACCAACATAGTCATATTTGCTAAAATCAAAATGTTTCCTCATAAGGCACAAATCTTAATTACTTCTCGATTTCCAATCATATGAAAACACGGGACATAACATTCTCCCCCCCTTAAGAACATTCGTCCCCGAATGTTAAATAAATCTTATGAAGGCTCACAAACATAACGGGAAAACCATTTTTATAAATAGCACACATGGTCCATCCGTCCATTAAAACAACAAATGCAAAAGTCTAGCTTACAAGAGGCGTAGGGAATAAATGGGGGAATCTCTTCTTCATCTCATCCTCCACCTCCCAAGTCATCTCTTCCCGGTTATTATTGCGCCACAGAACTTTGACAGAAGGCACCTCCTTAGTGCGCAATCTCCTTACCTGACGATCCAGAATAGATACAGGCTGCTCGTCATAAGACAACTGCTCCGTTACCTGAAGGTCATCCACTGGGAATATCCTGGAAGGATCACCAATGCACTTCCGCAGCATAGACACATGAAATACCGGGTGTACAGCCTCCAAATCGGATGGTAAGTCTAGCTCGTAAGAGACTGCGCCTACCCTCCGAACAATCTGATATGGCCCAATGTACCGCGGGCTCAACTTACCCTTTCTGCCAAATCTCATAACACCCTTCATGGGCGACACCTTCAGGAATACCCAGTCACCAATCTGGAACTCTAACGGTCGACGTCGTCTATCAGCATAAGCTTTCTGTCGACTCTGAGCAGCCAATAGTCGTTCTCGAATAAGCTTTACCTTATCTACAGCTTCCTGGATCACATCTGGCCCAATCAGCTTAGTCTCGCCTACGTCAAACCAGCCAATAGGAGATCTGCATCTCCTGCCATAAAGGGCCTCGTACGGAGCCATCTGAATGCTGGAGTGATAACTGTTATTGTAGGCAAACTCTATAAGCGGCAAATGATCATCCCAGCTACCCCTGAAATCAATAACTGTTATGTCCCGTGTTTTCGTATAATTGGAAATCGAGGAATAATTACGATTTGTGTGTTATAAGGACATAATTCAATTTTAGTGAATATGACTATGTTGGTTGTGGAATCTTTAATGTTAAGACATCGGGGAAGGCCGAGAATAAATTTGGAATTTCAGAAATTAGTTTCGGGAATTACAAAACGGGACGTTTTATGAATTGGGCCAAGGAAAATACAACACAAAATTTAGGCCCAAAGAATGGAGGGTGGCCGGCCTTAGCCATGGCCCAAACCCATTATTTTGATGTCATGTGCATAGCACATGACTCTTAAAAGGATATATATCATGTTACACTTGATAGTTATCAAGAAACAAAGCAAAAACAATTCAAGAACACCACAAAAGGGGGTTCGGCCGAAGCTAAAGGGAAAGAGAAAGATAATTTTCCAAGCTTTGTTGTTGATCAAAAATTCTTGTTCTTCCCATATTTGTGAAGTACTCAAGACCCTCTTCAACGGGATATAATTAGTTTGGCACAAGAGCCTCGTTTGCGACAAGTCGGAAATTCAAGAAAAGGTAAGAATTTTGCCCCTCTAATGTTATAGAATTGAGATGAATGTGCTAAGGATTGAGAATAGACGAGAATCCCGTAACCTTGATGTATATAGAAAGCCGTGAGTGTGTGTGTATATTGCATGTTGGCCGTGAGCCCTAGGAAGAAGAAAGTGATGTGAATTGATCTTGTTTAGTTTGTATAATGTGTCGTTGTGACCTTTGTGTCGTAAATGATTGATTGATGAACTGGATTGGCGTTGGAAAATGATTGCGGAACGTTATCGGAAAGTGTATACCTTTGGTATAATTGTGTATATCATTGTATATCTAGGGTGCTAAAGACTTTAAATGTGATTTATGGTTGATGTTAATGAATTCGGAATGAAACGACGCAAGTTAGAATGTTCGTCGTGACTTTTGGTGTTTTGAATGGAATATGGAAAATAATGAAATTCGGGAACTTTCGTATATGGCTTGGAATGTATTTGGGGATGTGATTGAACAATCTTGAATGAGTAAATAAATATAATGATGTGGATATAGATTTGGAGTCTTGGAAGTTTGAATGAAAAGTTGCCAACTTGTGTACTAAAGTAGAACTTTGAAGCTAGAGTTATTTGATTATGATTTGTGTTGTTTGTTGATGTGTGGGCTGTTGTTGTTGATGTATTTTGAGCCGAGCTAAGTCTCGGGGATGTTAGATTTATAGGGGAAATGCTGCCGAAATTTCGGTAGGCAAAAATGAAGTTAATGGCATTTTTAAGCCTAAGAATCTCAATTGGTAACTTTGACCATTTGCAGATTTCGGACGAAACGGGACTTGACTTTTGGGAGAGCATAAGACGTCTGTAAGGTATGTAAAGCTTCCCACTTCTTCGTTTGGCATATCTTAGTGTGATAGGCGAATATGGGAACTTCCGGAGCATTTCTGCTCCTCGAAACCCGATCCACAGAAAAGTTACTATTCATTCAATTCAATTGAAGCCTAAGGGCTCTATTTTGGCTAGAATGCCACCACTCGTCCGAAACCTATCGAAATGTGGTCGGGTAACTTAGAAATGATTATGTATGACCCTTTGGCCTATAAATGTTCGTAAAATATGTTCGCCACCTCAATTCGACTCGAGGTGGGCCCGCTAACCCCGAGACGCCCTATTTGTCTTATTGGGCTGTCCTTTTGAATAAAGTTTGAAATGATACCTTCGATTTTGGAACTTCCTCCTACGGGATGTGTTTTGAATATTACGATACGCTAAGTTACGTTTTGAGCTATACGTACTATTTTGAGAACGTTTTGTGAAATGAAACCTTGTATCGACTAAGTATTCGATTACTTTGTATTATGAAATGACTTATGGGACTACTCTGTTTTGAAAGACTATTTTGAAGTATGATTTGCATTTGTTTGCTCACGACTCCACTCGTGCCTTATTATGACTTCGTTCACCGGTTCCCGGGCCGGTTTTCATTCGTGCGCCGTATGATATTCGGCCGTATGCTGTGTTACGGTTCCCGCGGCTTCGCCATAGGGCCGGGTTCCATTTGGAGTTATGCTGTGATATGGCTCGTGATGCGATACGCTCACCTCTGATTATGTTTGTGTTCGGGGATGTACGGAGATTTGAAACCTTCTGGTGTTATGCTGTGTGTGGCGCCAGCGTCGGAGTGGCGACCACGTTCCTAAGCATTTGCATGATTTTGTTTGCATTATGTATACGTATATGATTTCGATACGGATTTTGACATATCGATTTGTACTCCATTTTGTATCTGGTTTGCTTTTGGTTTTGATCCATATTTCTGTACTCCGTGCTTTGCATACTCAGTACATATTTCGTACTGACCCCCTTCCTTCGGGGGGCTGCGTTTTATGCCCGCAGGTGCAGATATCGGTGATCCTCCACAGTAGGTTTCACTCTTTGCTATTCCGGAGTACTCCTCTTTGATCCGGAGTCCACTTTTGGTACAGACTCCTCTTGCTATGTATATATTCGGTATATTTGACTATTTGGGTACGGCGGGGCCCTGTCTCGCCATATGTCTTTGTTTTGAGTTCGTAGAGGCCTGTAGTCATACATGTGGGGCGAGGGTCCTATGTATGTTTGTTTGATTTTGTTTTCTAGTCTTAAAGCGGTCCGTTTGTTATGATGGCCCTAAATGGCCCTTATGCTTATATTTGCACTTCTGACCGGCGATGTCTATTCCGCCGCTCCGTTTGGATTTGATGTGACATTTTGATTTGTGCGACCGCTTAAGACGTATTTTGATATAAACTATGTTTGAGATGACTTGTATGAAATTCTGAAATAAGTTTGGACCTTATAATTAATGTGTGATTCGGTCTGGGTACCCAAGTAGGGTTCCAGTCGCGGCCCACGGGGCTGGGTCGTGACAATAACGCAGGCCCGCAACATATCTTCGAGCGTCTGAATAGTGCGCTCGGCCTGCCCGTCGGTCTGAGGATGAAAAGCTGTACTGAGGCTCACCTGAGTCCCTAATCCCTCCTGAAATGACCTCCAGAAATTAGCTGTAAACTGGGCACCTCGGTCAGTAATAATAGATACAGGGACTCCGTGAAGCCTGACTATCTCTCTGATATACAATCTAGCATAATCCTCAGCCGAATAAGTAGTCCAGACCGGAAGGAAATAGGCTGATTTCGTTAGCCTGTCCACAATAACCCAAATAGAGTCGTACCTGCGTAGAGTACGCGGCAACCCAACAATGAAGTCCATATTAATCATCTCCCATTTCCAGGCTGGAATCTCCATCTCCTGTAACAATCCACTAGGCTTTTGATGCTCGATCTTAACTTGCTGGCAGTTCGGGCACTGGCTAACAAACTCGGCAATATCATTCTTCATGCCTTCCCACCAATACAAACACCTGAGATCCCGATACATCTTAGTGGAACCAGGATGAACAGAATACCGTGCGTTATGTGCCTCGCCCATAATCTGCCGCCGTAAGCCCGCAACGTCCGGTACACAGAATCTGCCATCATATAATAATACTCCTTCAGGCGAAATTTCAAACTGAGCCTTTGCTTTACTAAGGGCCACATCTCTGTACTGAATCAAAAGAGGATCTTCAAACTGGCGCTGGTTTACCTCCTGAATAATAGATGACTCAGCAACTGGACGAACAGAAATCCCAGAATCTCCAGGATCCACCAAACGAACTCCGAGGCTGGCCAGCTGATGAATATCACGAACCAAATCTCTCTTATCAGATGGAACATCAGCCAGACTGCCCACGGACTTGCGGCTAAGCGCGTCAGCTACCACATTGGCTTTCCCCGGATGGTACAGAATATCAACGTCGTAGTCCTTTAGTAACTCAAGCCATCTCCGCTGCCGCAAATTTAGTTCCTTCTGCTTAAAAATATACTGGAGACTCTTATGGTCCGTATAGATATCAACATGGACCCCATATAAATAATGCCGCCAAATCTTCAAAGCATGAATCACCGCGGCCAACTCAAGATCATGAGTGGGATAGTTCTTCTCGTGCGGTCTGAGCTGCCGGGAAGCATAGGCTATGACTCGACCGTGCTGCATCAATACACAACCTATCCCAATACCAGAGGCGTCACAATAGAGAACATACCCGTCGGATCCCTCTGGAAGAGCCAAAACTGGTGCTGTAACCAATCTTTCCTTCAGCATCTGAAAGCTGCGCTCGCAGGCATCTGTCCACTGGAATTTGGCTGCTTTCTGAGTAAGCCTCATCAGTGGTGCTGCAATAGAAGAAAAATCCTCCACGAACCTACGATAATACCCAGCCAATCCAAGAAAACTGCGCACCTCTGTCGGAGTAGTAGGCCTGGGCCAATTCTGCACAGCCTCAATCTTCTGCGTATCGACCCGAATACCATCTGCGCCGACAACATGGCCCAAGAATGCCACAGAAGTTAACCAGAATTCACATTTTGAGAATTTAGCATATAACTCCTGCTGACGGAGAACGCCAAGTACCGTCCTCAAATGATCTGAATGCTCCTCGGCTGATCGCGAGTAAATCAAAATATCATCAATAAACACAATAACAAACATATCCAGAAAAGGCTGAAATACCCGATTCATCAGGTCCATAAATACCGCTGGAGCATTAGTCAGCCCGAAAGACATAACTCTGAACTTATAATGCCCGTACCGGGTCCTGAAAGCGGTCTTCGGGATATCTGACTCCCGTACTCGCACCTGGTGGTAACCTGAGCTCAGATCTATCTTCGAAAAATATTTAGCACCCTGCAGCTGATCAAACAAGTCATCAATCCGGGGGAGGGGGTATTTATTCTTTATAGTCACCTTATTTAGCTGCCGGTAGTCGATACACATCCGCAGTGACCCATCCTTTTTTCTGACAAACAATACCGGCGCTCCCCAGGGTGTTGTGTTGGGTCCGATAAAGCCCTTATCCAACAAATGTTTCAGCTGCTCCTTCAACTCTTTCAACTCAGCCGGTGCCATCCTGTACGAAGGAATAGATATAGGCTGCGTATCCGGCATCAACTCTATAGTAAAATCAATCTCTCGCTCAGGCGGAAGGCCAGGAAGCTCATCAGGAAAAACATCTGGAAACTCACTGACGACCGAAACAGACTGAAGGGTAGGTATCTCCGCTGCAGCATCGTGCACACGAACCAAATGATAGATATAACCCTTCTGGATCATCTTCTTAGCCTTGAGGTATGAAATAAACTTACCCCTCGGCGATGCTGTATATCCGAACCACTCTATAACTGGTTCCCCTGGAAACCGAAAACGGACTACCTTTTTCTGGCAGTCGACATTAGCATAACAGGAAGACAACCAGTCCATACCCATAATGACGTCAAACTCAAGCATGTCTAACTCTATCAAATCAGCCTTAGTGCTACGATCATAAATGGTCACAGAACAATCTCTATAGATCTGTCTCGCTATAACAAAATCCCCAACTGGCGTAGCTACCTCAAATGGCTCTATAGGCTCAGACACTATCCCAATTTGGCTAGCAACGAGCGGGGAAATATATGATAAAGTAGAGCCAGGGTCAATCAATGCATATACAGACCTGGAGAAAACCAGTAATGTACCTGTGACGACGTTTGGCGAAGCCTCCTGATCCTGGCGGCTGGCCAAAGCATATATGCGGTTCGAGGGACCGCTAGAACCTGAAACGCCACCGCGGCCTCGACCGCGTCCTGCCGATGCTGGCATACCTCGCCCTCCAGGGCGTGCAACAGATGTGTCACGCCCAGCCCCGTGGGCCGCGACTGGTGCCCTTCCGGGACACCCCAAACGAACTCACACCCAGATCATCGTAATCAGACTCGACCAAACTCAACGTACGTTATTCGAACTCAACATCGTAATCAGACAACTACCGAACACTTATCCTAAGCAGTCGCCCGTACAGATCAGACAAATCACAAATCAGAAAGGAGGCGGAATATACATCGCCAAATTTCACACACACACATCAGAGGGGTGGCGGAATGTACATCGCCCCCAAATGCATACACACACATACAAACTCAGAGGCCGACTTGGCCATAGTAGCGTACGGGCCGCTTAAGATTGCAAAACAGACTCACATGCAAACACACCGGACCCACGACCCACAAATCTGACTACAGGCCTCTAGACAAAACAGAACATAAGAACATAGGACGGGACAGGGCCCCGCCGTACCCACGCATCCAAATATACAGGATACAGACACAACAAAAGATATGTACCAATGGCTAGGCTCCGAATCAAAGGGGAGCTCTCCAACACAGCAGAATGAGTAGCCTAGACTGGAGGACCACCCAAACGAGCTTCTGTACCTGCGGGCATGAAACACAGCCCCCGAAGAAACGGGGGTCAGTACGGGAGAAGTACTGAGTATGTAAAGCAGAAGGTACAGAAATCACAAACACAGCTGGAGTCAGAAAGAACAAACACACCGACATCGTAAACAAAGCAAATCTGCACGGGAGGCGAACGTACAAATGCAAATCAAATCATGTATAGGGTTTAGGAACGTGGTCACCCCCCGACGCTGGTGCCACAACACATCATAACTCCAGAAGTTTTCAAATCTCCGTACAGTCTCCAGACACATCATATCACACACACATCATATCATCAGAACATATCAAATGCCATATCACATCATAACTCCATAAGCGGTAACCGGCCCTATGGCGAGGCCTCGGAAACCGTAACACATCATAACTCCCGAATATATTTTAGCGCGCACGATCACAAAGTCGGCCCGGGTACCGACGAACGAAATCATAGCAGACAGCACGAACAGAGTAGTGCAGAAACCATATGCATATCAAAAATAATTTATCGGACTCAACATATAGTTTACATATAGGTATATACCGACGCCAGAAGGCTCGGAGTAGGAATCGGATTAAGCAAAATTTGCGGGAAAAAGGTACGAAGTTCCAAACTGCCAAATCTTTTAGAGAAAAACTGTTTATAGGTCATTTTCCGAAAATCTCACATTATTCAAAGTACAAAACGTTCACTAATGGCATAGGAAGTTTCAAACGCAGCATTGGGTCATAAACAAACGATCGCTGATCATAGCGGACGCAAACGAACCAAACAAACCGAATAAGGAAGCCTCGGGGCTTGCGGGCCCACCTAGAGTCAAATTGAGGCGGCGGACACAAATCACAGACTTTAGGCTCCCTAGAGCCATCTACGAAGGTTTCGGAGAGTTTCGGACACAACAACAAAAGTTATGACGATTCGAACATTCTTTGGACCAAATGCAACAAAAAGGGTTCAATTGCGCTGGATGAATAGTACCCAAACTTGAACCTAAATTTCCAAGAGCAGTGTTACCCCCGAGATTCCGATCTTAACCTAGTATGACTAGGACATGCCAAAAGAAGGATAGGTAGGCTTTACATACCTGGTTGGCGCCTTACGCTCGTCAAATCGCGATTCCCGTTTCGTCCGAAAACTGCAAATGGTCACTTTTACCAGTTACTATTCATGGGAGTTAGCATTTTCATCTTTGGGGCTATACTTGGCTACCGAAATTTCGGCAGCATTTCCCCTATAAATCTAACATCCCCGAGACTTGGCTCGGCTCAAAATACAACAACAACAACAACCCAAACATCATTACACAATTCAAACCACAATCAAACCATACTAGCTTCAAAATTTCACCTTAATACATAAGTTGGTAATCCTTTATTCAAACTTCACAATTCTAACTCATGTCCACATTATTGTATTCATTCATTCAAGATTATTCCACCACATAACATACAAGTTCCAAACCATATACAAAGTTTCTCAAAATCCATTACTTTCCCTATTTCATTTCAAACACCAAAAGTTACGACGAATATTCTAACTTGCGTCGTTTCATTCCAAATTCATCAACATCAACTATAAATCATATTTAAAGTCTTTAGTATCATAAATATACTATGATATACACAAATATACCAAAGGTATACACTTTCCGATAACGTCCGAAATTATTTTCTAACACCAACTCAATTCTTTAATCAATCCTTTACAACATAAGGATCACAACAACACATTATTCAAACTAAACAAGATAAAATTCTTATGCCTTGCACCTCATTCCCTCACGGCCAAACACACCCTTTATACACACACACACCATGCACAAACACAACACCATCCCACAATCCTCATGCAACATCAATCACTATCACATATATGTCCATTTCATAACATTAAAACATAAAAATCTTACCTTTTTCTTGAATTTCCGACTTGTCGCAAACGTCGCTCTTTCTCCAAACTACTTGTATCACGTCGGAGAGCGTCTTGAGTACTTCACAATTATGTAAAACTTGAGATTTTTGAATCAACAACAAAACTTGGATGATTTTTCTTTTTCTCCTAACCCTTTCGGCCGAGAGCCTTTATTTGATGCCCCTTTTTTTTTTTTTTTTTTTTTTTTGATCTTGATTCTAGATAATTCAAAGGGTTACATGATATATATCCACTATGTTGATCATGTGCATGGCACATGATCATTTAACAAAGGGGCTTGGGCCATGAATATGGCCGGCCACCCCTAGCTACTTGGGCCACAATTTTTTTGTTCCATTTCTTGGCCCGATTCATTAAACGTCCCGTTTTGTAATTCCCGAAACTAATTTCCAAAATTCCAAATTTACCCTCGGCCTTCCCCGAGGTCTTGACATTAATGATTCCATAACCAACATCGTCATATTCACCACAATTAAAAATATTTCTTCATAAGGCACAATCTTTATTATTTCTCAATTTTCACTTACACGAAAATACGGGACATAACAAGATGGAGCAGAAGAAGAACCGGCGGCTGACCCTGTCGGCTGAGCCACACTACCAGAACCGCTCGCCAACGTACAGTCTCTCATAAAGTGGCCCTGACCACCACAAGAAAAGCAAGCTCCAGTAGCTCGATAACACTCCCCAAGATGAGACTTCCCGCAATAAGGACAACGGGGCCTGGGTAGTCTGGCCTGGCTGGGACCCCTGGATACCTGTGAACCTGCCGCTCTGGAGCCCTGACCGGCCCCAGACGGTCCTGCACTGTCAAATCTCCGGCTACCTGACTGAGTACTCCGGCTGGACGGAGGAAAAGGTCTATCTGACTGCTGCTGCTGAGGCTGTCCGCCTCGAGAATCTCCAGAATAGCCTGCGGACCTAGCCCTCTTTGGCGGCCTCCTATCTCGATCTCTGCCAGAAGGATCAGACCTGCGACGGTCCTCCATACCCATCGCATAGGCCTGTAGTCGGGCAATGTCCATGTCTGTCTGCAATGATACTGCCATACAGCCATCAACCAAATACCGATCCAATCCCATAACATATCTGTGCATCCGATCAGACATATCTGCTACCACGGCCGGTGCATATCGGTCCAGAGAATCAAACTCAAGATTATACTCGCGAACACTCCGACCCCTCTGCTGCAGACGTAAGAATCGATCAGCCCGCGCCCGCCGTAACTCTGGGGGCAGAAAGTGGCGGGTGAAAGCAGTCACAAACTGATCCCAAGTGGCTGGAGGGGCACCCTCTCCCCTAGACAGCTCCCAAGTCTCGTACCAATGGGTGGCAACATCTCGAAGTCTGTGCGAAGCCAGCTCGACCGACTCGGTCTCTGAAGCCCTGACCAAGTCCAGTGAACGTCGCATCCCCCGAATAAAGTCATGGGGGTCCTCGTCGGGCTTAGACCCGAAAAACTCTGGAGGGCCACATAATAGAAACTCCCGAACTCTCAGGCTGTCCCGCCTGTCATCGTCATCCTCGTCCCTCCGCCCGCGTTTGCGAGCCTGACCTGCTACTAGTGTAGTCAACAACTGTACAGCCTCCCTCAGGGTCCTATCCTCCGCCCCTGGGTGAGGAGCTGGAGTCTCAGGAGCGGGTACATGGACCTCTAGAGCTGGTGAAGGTCCTGCTCCAGGCTGTACTAGTGGGGGTGTAGCAGACCCCTCAGAACGAGGCACAACCTCGGGCAAATCATAGACACGAGCCCGTGTAGCGCGCTGTGCCTGACTAGTCTCTCCCATCCTCGCTTTGCCCTTCTGGGCCGCCGTTGCCTTCTTCGGAGGCATCACTGCAAACACAATAGCGAGTCAGATCAAAATCACCCTAACAGCACAGCTCTATCGCACGATCTAAGATTCCAAAGAAAGTAACATCCTAAATGCCCTGTAGCTTCCTGTTTATAGATGCGGTGCACAACACATCGATAAACGAGACTCTACGAGACACGGCCTGTAGACATTCCGAGGACAAACTGCTCTGATACCACTTTTGTCACGACCCAGCCCCATGGGCCGCGACTGGCACCCTACTTGGGTACCCAGACCAAATTACATATTCATTGCCAAATCCAAACTTATTTCAGAATTTCATAAAAGTCATATCAAACATAGTTTATATCAAAATATGTCTTAAGCGGACGCACAAATCAAAATGTCATATCGGATCCAAACTGAGCGGCGGAATAGACATCGCCGGTCAAAAATGCAAATATAAGCATAAGGGCCATTCAGGGCCATCAAAACAAACGGACCGCTTTAAGACCAGAAAACAAAATCAGACAAACATATATAGGACCTTCGCCCCACATATATGACTACAGGCCTCTACGAACTCAAAACAAAGACATATGGCGAGACAGGGCCCCGCCGTACCCAAATAGTCAAATGTACAGAATATACATAGCAAAAGGGAATCTGTACCAAAAGTGGACTCCGAGTCAAGAAGGAGTATTCCGAAGTAGCAAAGAGTGAAGCCTACAGTGGAGGATCACCAATATCTGCACCTGCGGGCATGAAACGCAGCCCCCGGAGAAAAGGGGTCAGTACGAAATATGTACTGAGTATGTAAAGCACGGAGTACAGAAATATGGGCCAAAACCGAAAGCAAATCAGATGACAAAGTGGGGTACAAATTAGTATGTTAAAATCCGTATCAAAATCATATACGTATACATAATGCAAACGAAATCATGCAAACGCTTAAGAAGGTGGTCGCCACTCCGACGCTGGCGCCACACACAGCATAACACCAGAAGGTTTCAAATCTACGTACATCCCCGAACACAAACACAACATAGGTGAGCGTATCGCATCACGAGCCATATCACATCATAACTCCAAACGGAACCCGGCCCTATGGCGAGGCCTCGGGAACCGGAACACAGCATACGGCCGAATTATCATAAGGCGCACGAATCATAACCGGCCCGGGAACCGGTGAACGAAGTCATAATGAGGCACGAGCGGAGTCGTGAGCAAACAAATGCAAATTATATTTCAAAATAGCCTTTCAAAACTTAATGATTTCATAAGTCATTTCATAGTACAAAATAACCGAATACTTAGTCGATACAAAGTTTTATTTCACAAAATGCTTCCAAAATGGTACGTATGGCTCAAAACGTAACTTAGCATATCATAATATTCAATACATATCTCGTAGGAGGAAGTTCCAAAACCGAAAGTATCATATCAAGCTTTATTCAAAAGGACAGCCCAATAGGACAAATAGGGCGTCTCGGGGTTAGCGGGCCCACCTCGAGTCGAATTGAGGTGGCGAACATAATTGACGGACGTTTAGGGGCCAAAAAGTCATACATAATCATTTCCAAGTTACCCGACCCCATTGCGATAGGTTTCGGACATTTGGTTGCATTCTAACCAAAATAGAGCCCTTAGGCTTCAATTGAATTGAATGAATAGTAACTTTTCTGTGGATCGAGTTTCGAGGAGCAGAAATGCTCCGGAGGTTCCAATATTCACCTAAAATTCTAAGACATGCCAAACGAAGAAGTGGGAAGCTTTATATACCTTACAGACGTCTTATGCTCTCCCAAAAATCAAGTCCCGTTTCGTCCGAAATCTGCAAATGGTCAAAGTTACCAATTTGAGATTCTTAGGCTTAAAAATGCCATTAACTTCATTTTTGTCTACCGAAATTTCGGCAGCACTTCCCCTATAAATCTAACACCCCCGAGACTTAGCTCGGCTAAAAATACATCAACAACAACAACCCAAACATCATCAAACAATATAAACCATATTCAAACCATTCTAACTTCAAAATTCTCCTTACTACACAAGTTGACAATCTTTCATTCAAACTTCAAAATTCCAAATCTACATCCATATTATTGTATTCATTCACTCATTCAAGATTATTCAATCACATTCCAAATATATTCCAAGCCATATACGAAATTGCCCAAAATTCATTACTTTCCATAATTCTTTCAAACATCAAAACTTACAACGAACGTTCTAACTTGCGTCGTTTCATTCCGAATTTATTAACATCAACCATAAGTCATATTTAAAGTCTTTGGCATCAAAGATATACAATGATATACGCAAATATACGAAAGGTATACACTTTCCCGTAATGATCCGGAATCCTTTTCCAACGCCAATTCAATTCTTTAAACGTTCATTTACGACATAAAGGTCACAACGACACATTAAACAAGCTAAACAAGATCAATTCACATTATTTTGCACTTCATAAGTGCCACGGCTCCAACACCAAACACACACACACCCACGGCTTTCTACATACATCAAAGTTACGGGATTCTCGTCTATTCTCAATCCTTAACACATTCATATCAATTCTATAACACAAAAGTGTAAGAATTCTCACCTTTTCTTGAAAACCCGACTTGTCGCAAACGTGGTTCTTGTGCCAAACTAATTATACCCCGTTGAAGAGGGTCTTGAGTACTTTACAACTATGCAAAAAATCAAGATTTTTAGATCACAACCCAAGCTAGCACAATTTTTCTTTTCTCTTTCTCTATTTTCGGCCGAATGCCTATTTTTGTGGTGTTCTTGAATTTTTTTTTTTTGTTTTGTTCTAGATAATGCTAAGGCTAAGATGATATATATCTAGTCAAGGGTCATGTGCCTAGCACATGACATTAAAAGAATGGGTTTGGGCCATGGCTATGGCCGGCCACCCTCAATACTTTGGGCCTCAATTTTGTATTCAATTTTCTTGGCCCAATTCATTAAAAGTCCCGTTTTGTAATTCCCGAAACTAATTTCCGAAATTCTAAAATTACCCTCGGCCTTCCCCGATGTCTTAACATTAATGATTCCATAACCAACATAGTCATATTTGCTAAAATCAAAATGTTTCCTCATAAGGCACAAATCTTAATTACTTCTCGATTTCCAATCATATGAAAACACGGGACATAACATATATTATGGGGCTGGATCGGTATTTTGTTGATAGCTGCTTAGTATTGGCTGTTCAGCCCGGTATGGACATTGCCCGTATTCAGGCCCACGCCCAGGGCATGGAGGATCGGGGCAGAGGAGGACATCAGCCTGACAGGGGCCAGGATCGGAGACAGCCCAAGAGGGCCAGGTCATCTGGAGATTTTCGGGGCAGACAACCCCAACAGCCGCAGCAGCCTAGCAGATTTTCATCTCAGTCGGCGCAGAGCGCGCCTCCTCAGCCTACAGGTCGCAGGTTCGATAGCCCAGGGTATTCAGGAGCGGGCCAGAGCTCCAGGTCTTCTGGTTCGCGGACAGATAGGGGTTCTGGTCAGATGAGGCCACCCAGGGTTCAGTGTTCTCTTTGTGGCAGATATCATCCGGGAGAGTGCTACAGGGCCACCGGTGCATGCTTTTCTTGTGGTCGTCAGGGCCATTCTGTGAGAGATTGCCCGTATAAGGGTAGTTTGGGTGGTGCAGCGCAGCCTACCGGATCAGCCGCTGGGTCTTCAACTTCGTCAGTGGCAATGCGCCCTACGGGGCAGGGTTTTCCAGCACCAGCGGGTCGCGGCAGAGGCCGTGGTGGAGCTTCTGGCATTCGCGGTCCTTCGAACCGCATTTATACTTTAGCCAGCCACCAGGATCAGGAGGCATCTCCTAATGTCGTTACAGGTACTTTATTGGTCTTCTCTCGGTCTGTGTATGCACTAATTGATCCAGGTTCGACTTTATCATATATTTCACCACTTGTTGCCGGTAAAATTGGTATTATGTCTGAACCTATAGAGCCATTTGAGGTAGCCACACCGATCGGGGACCGTGACACTAAGGCAGATCTGGTAGAGTTAGATATGACTGAATTTGATGTTATTATGGGTATGGATTGGCTAGCTTCCTGTTATGCTAATGTTGACTGCCAGAATAAGGTGGTTCGCTTCTAGTTTCCCGGGGAGCCAGTTATAGAATGGGCTGGTAATACAGCATCGCCGATGGGTAAGTTTATTTCGTACCTTAAGGCGAAGAAAATGATCAGAAAGGGTTATATCTATCATCTGGTACGGGTGCAAGACTTGGGAGCAGAGATGCCGACACTTCAGTCAGTCCCCGTGGTTAGTGAGTTTCCAGATGTTTTCCCCGACGAGCTTCCAGGTCTTCCTCCAGAGCGGGAGATAGACTTCTCTATTGACTTACTCCCAGACACTCAGCCTATCTCTATTCCTCCGTACAGAATGGCGCCTGCAGAATTAAAGGAGTTGAAGGAGCAGCTGAAAGATTTGTTGGATAAGGGCTTCATCAGACCCTGTACTTCGCCTTGGGGAGCTCCGGTACTATTTGTGCGTAAGAAGGACGGGTCGCTGCGTATGTGTATTGATTATCGGCAGCTGAACAAGGTAACTATAAAGAATAAATACCCCCTCCCCAGGATTGATGATTTGTTTGATCAGCTGCAGGGCGCTAAGTGGTTTTCGAAGATAGATCTTCGATCCGGCTACCACCAGGTACGAGTACGAGAGGCCGATATCCCTAAGACAGCTTTCCGGACCCGATATAGGCATTATGAATTCAGGGTTATGTCTTTTGGGCTTACTAATGCCCCCGCAGTATTCATGGATTTGATGAACCGGGTATTCAGGCCGTTCTTGGATATGCTTGTAATTGTATTCATTGATGATATCCTGGTTTATTCTCGGTCGGAGACAGAGCACGCAGATCACCTGAGATCGGTATTAGGGGTACTCCGGCATCAGAAATTATATGCAAAATTTTCTAAGTGTGAATTCTGGCTGTCTTCAGTGGCTTTCTTGGGGCATATTATTGCAGCTGATGGTGTCCGGGTGGACACACAGAAGATTGAGGCCGTGAAGAATTGGCCCAGACCTACGACGCCCACAGAGGTATGCAGTTTCCTGGGGCTAGCAGGTTATTACAGGAGGTTTGTGGAGAAGGTTGCTTCGATTTCAGTGAATTTGACAAGGCTGACTCAGAAAGGAGCTAAGTTCCAGTGGTCTGACGCTTGTGAACGGAGCTTCCAGTTGCTGAAAGAGAAGCTAACTACAGCCCCAGTTCTGACTCTTCCAGAGGGACCAGACGGGTACGTTATTTATTGTGATGCTTCTGGTAGGGGGTTAGGCTGTGTATTGATGCAGCACGGCAGAGTTATAGCGTATGCTTCCCGGCAGCTCAAAAAGCATGAAAAGAATTATCCTACCCACGATCTGGAGCTCGCAGCGGTGATTCATGCTCTGAAGATATGGAGACACTATTTATATAGCGTTCATGTGGATATCTATACTGATCATAAGAGTCTCCAGTATATTTTCAGACAGACAGAGCTTAATTTGCGACAGCGGAGGTGGCTGGAGCTTCTGAAAGATTATGATGTAGATATTCTGTATCATCCGGGTAAGGCCAATGTTGTTGTAGATGAGCTCAGTCGGAAGTCTATGGGCAGTTTGGCCGATCTACAGCTAGACAGGAGAGAGATAGCCCGTGATATTCAGCAGTTGGCTAGTCTCGGGGTTCGTCTGGCCGATTCTGGAGATACCCGGATTTCTGTTCGAGGGGTTTCTGAGTCATCCATCAGAGACGATATTAAGCGGCGTCGATATGAAGATCCTGTCTTAGCTCGGTACAGGGACACAGCCTATGATAAGGAGGGGACTCCGTTCGAGTTTTCACCGGACGACACTTTGTTATACAGAGGCAGGTTGTGTGTACCTGATATTGCAGGCCTTCGGCAGCAGGTTATGAGTGAGGCACATTATGCTCGCTATTCGGTCCATCCTGGGTCTACAAAGATGTATCATGATCTCCGATGCTTATACTGGTGGGACGGTATGAAGCGGGATATTGCAGAGTTCGTCGCCCAGTGCCCTAATTGTCAGCAGGTCAAGATTGAGCATCAGAAGCCGGGTGGACTGTTGCAGGAGATGGAAATCCCGACTTGGAAGTGGGAGGTTATTAATATGGACTTCATTACAGGTTTGCCTCGCACTCCACGGAAGTATGATTCCATCTGGGTCGTTGTGGATAGGCTGACGAAATCAGCCCACTTTCTTCCCGTCAGGACTACTTATTCCGCCGAGGATTATGCTAGGCTCTATATTAAGGAGATTGTGAAGCTTCACGGAGTTCCTCTATCTATTATTTCTGACAGAGGCGCCCAGTTTACGGCGCATTTCTGGAGGTCTTTTCAGGAGGTTCTAGGGACTCAGGTGAGTCTGAGCACAGCCTTTCATCCTCAGAGCGACGTACAGGCCGAGCGCACTATACAGACGTTGGAGGATATGTTGCGGGCCTGCGTTATTGATTTCTGAGGCAGCTGGGATGATCACTTGCCATTGATTGAGTTTGCATATAATAACAGTTACCATTCCAGCATCCAGATGGCTCCATACGAGGCTTTATATGGCAGGAAATGCAGGTCGCCGATCGGCTGGTTTGATATTGGCGAGACAGAGTTGATTGGCCCAGATATGGTCCAGCAGGCCGTGGACAAGGTGAAACTTATTCGAGAGCGACTGTTAGCAGCCCAGAGTCGACAGAAGTCATACGCGGATAAACGGCGTCGACCGTTGGAGTTTCAGGTAGGCGATTGGGTATTTCTGAAGGTATCGCCTATGAAAGGCGTGATGCGGTTCGGCAGAAAGGGTAAGCTCAGTCCGCGTTATATTGGGCCTTATCAGATTGTTCAGAAGGTTGGAAATGTCGCATATGAGTTAGATTTGCCATCTGATTTGGAAGCGGTACATCCGGTATTCCATGTGTCTATGCTCCGCAAATGCATTGGTGACCCTTCCAGAATATTCCCTGCGGATGATATTCAGGTGTCGGAGCAACTATCGTACGAGGAGCAGCCCGTATCTATTTTGGATCGTCAGGTAAGGAGGCTCCGGAATAAAGATGTAGCCTCTGTTAAGGTACTGTGGCAGAACGATAATAGGGAGGAAATGACGTGGGAGGCCGAAGAGGAAATGAAGAAGAAATGTCCTCAATTGTTCCCTATGTCCACAGGTAACCTTAAATCCCTGCTTAAATTCATTTCAATACCAATCGTATGTCCTATGTGTTGTCTATAATCAGAAACTCCCCCAAAGTATTTTCCAACCCTATAAGATTAATTTTACATTCGAGGACGAATGTTCTAAAGGGGGGGAGAATGTTATATCTCGTGTTTTCACACGTTTGGAAAGACTTGAATTATATTGGATTTTTGAGATATAAGGTCAAATTTGATATTTTGTTGAACATAGGAGTTATGCATGAAAGAATAGAGTCATGAAAGTGTGGGACAAGGCTAAGGGCAATTTTGGAATTTTGGAAATTAGTTTCGGGAATTACAAAACTTGGACTATAAGTCATTGGGCCAAAAATAATAGAATGGAATTTAAGGCCCAATGCATATGAAGTGGACGGCCATGGTGTGGCCCAAGCCCACAATTTTTATTAATTTTCCATGTGATTAATTAACATAAGGAATTATATTATATATAGTTATCTCTATCCATTAGAAGACTAAAGATAAGAAGTCAAGAACAAGAGCCAAACAAAGGGGGGGTTTCGGGTGAAGCTAGGGGAAATTCACCCCCAAAAATATTGCTCCAAAAATTTATTTCTTGTTGATTTCCTACTAAGTCAAGGTTCCTTTGTAACTTGGTATAGTTGGTTTGGAGTGGGAAGCATTAAAATCACCAAAGTGATTACATCTCCAAGTGAAGAAGACTTGAGGAAAAGGTAAGAATTTCTACCTTTTTATTGTGTTATGAAGTTTTGATTGTGTTGTAGTATGTAGAAATGTGTTGATTGTATGGAAAAATGGAAGTTTGCAAAGTGGGTTTGGAATATGGCTTGGATCCGTGGGTGTGTGTGTGTTGTGTGGTGACAATGTGTTGAATTCATGTTGAGAATGAAAGAGGAATAAATTTGATTGAATTGATGAAAATAGCATTTGGTGGTGTGGTATGGAGTGGTTTGGAATGGAATGGATTAAGTTTGTTTAGTGTGTTAGTTGTGTTGTTGTGATGTTTGTTGTGTAAATGAAGTTGGAATGATATAAGTTTGTATTGAATTGGAATGTAGAAACTTATGTCGTTTTAGTATGGTTTTCCGACATTAAGGAAATGAAGTCGTTTGGTTTTTAATTGTGATGATCATTGATGAATTTGGAAGTTGGAAACATGTTATGAAATTTTATGCCAAAGATTTGATGTTTTGCATAAGTTATGACTTTGGCGGAAAGTTGTATATTAAGTATATCGAGTGTATATCTTAAGGAAAATGATATGAGACGTCTCTAAATCTATATGGTGATGATCTTGATTGTTAATGAATGTGAAATTATTGATGTTAGTTTGAAAGTTTGGGTTAGAATGAAGGTTATGTCAACTTGTGTCACGACCCAACTCCGTAGGCCGCGACTAGTGTCCGTTCTGGACACCCAGACGTACCCGATAACCCAAATTAGCAAAATGACAGAATATTTCAAATATAAAAGTCACTTGACGTTAGTAATTAGCATAAAAGAACCGACACAGTACATGGAGGCCGATGAGGATGTCACAGATCGTATCATACCCGAACATATACAGAACCCACACAAGTATGTCTACAGACCTCTACAGATCATAACATAATCATAAGACGGGACAGGGCCCCGTCATACCCCTGAATAGCATACATATATATAATAGCGGCAAACTGTACCAATATACAGGCTCTGAACAAAAGAGCGCTCCCAATATAGCAGAATAGATGTCCTAGGCAGGCGGTCAGCAAATCTGTCTTCTGTACCTGCGCGGCATGAAAACGCAGCCCCCGAAGAAAGGGGGTCAGTACGAAATATGTACTGAATATGTAAAGCACAGACCGTAGTAAACAATGTCATAATCAGAACAGAAGGTACAGAAAATGGACAGGATATCCAGATTAGCAAAATATTGATCATAAAACATAAATAGTATTTGTTGAAAACATATGTCGTACCTGGTCCCAATACGGAACAAGATCATAACCGAAACAGGACTTACAGAGAAGTGAGTGTGGCATCTGAAGTATCAAATGCATATTTTCAAAACATGAGGAGTGTGTTCAGAAACATACAGCATATCATATCGGGCCCCTGTCAAGGGCTCGACAAACATAACGTGGCCACCCCCCGACGCTGGTGCCACCATACATACGGAACAGAGTAGGGGATAACCCCGTAACATAACATATCATATCAGATGGCCATATCAGATCATAGCATATCAGAATGTGTGTACATGGCACAGCATACTCCAAAACCCATGTACATATATACCTGCCCCCTCACATCGAGGCACGGCGAACAATGCAGTGGAATACGCTTGACAACATATCCTGGCCCGGGCTCAGTGTGGGAAACATTGAGGCATCCACGAATGGAGTAGTGAGAAACTAAATGCAATAAAAATATCATAGATTTCCAGAGACTCAATGAGGCATATCGAATGACAAATCAAATCGATGAAGTCGGACGGAATCATAGCAAGTGTATGTCATATGTCATAATGAGTTACGGAAGAATAAACCTCCTGAAATCTTTTTCATATTCCAAAATAGCTTACCAAACTCGAGGGAGTCAGCAAACGATTTTCCTTAGTAGTTGAAAGGATAGTTAAAACATTTTATTTTATATTATTCGAAAATAAGGCAATAGTACAATAAGAGGGCAAAGCGGGAATAGTGGAGCTAAACGTAATACAAAATATCGTACCTTTACAGAGACTCGATATAGTATCCAGAATAAGTATCATTAGTAGTCGGAAAAGTAGTTAAGACGTTTCCTTAAAAATTGCTTGAAATCAAGTTACAAAGGACCATAAGGGTAAAATCGGAAATAGTGGGCCCGCCTCAGGACAAACAAGGCGGCGGGCTCAAATTACGTATATTAAGCTTATGGGGTCACCTACAAAGGTCTTAGGGGTATTCCATAACTTTCTAGGCAGTTTGGAGAAGTTTGCATAATTTTTCAGTAAGCCTGCTTAGAGGGTTCAATTCTATTGAACGAAAAAAAAGCATTTTCAATTGCGAATTCCAATGGGCAGAATGTCTTCCGAAGTTCAAATCCAATCCTAGTACACCTAGGACATGCCAAGAGAAGAATCGGGATAGCTTTACATACCTTTTACGCACTTTACGCCTTTCCAAGTTCACTTCCCGTTTCGTCCAAAATTTGCAAATGGTCACATTTACCAAATGTTAACCATAAGGCTTTAGGCTTAAATCTCAAGTCAACACTTTTCTACAAAAATTTGGGCAGCATCTCCCCTATACACATAGCATCCCCGAGAATTTAACTCGGCCAAAACAATCAACAACAACCCAACAACAACATCAACAACAACAACAATCACTATAACCACAATATAACTTAACTAGCTATCTTTTCAACATAATGTCATAACCTTCATTTCAACTTCAATTTCCAAACTAATCTCAATGGTTTCACATTCATCATTAATCTAGATCATCACAATATAATTTGGAAATATTTCATATCATTTCTACGAAATATTCACAAGATATACAAAATATACAAACTTTCCACCAAAACATAATTCACCCAAAACTTCAAATCTTCAACCTACATATTCATAACATATTTCCATCTTCCAATTTCATCAACCATAATCATAATTTACATCTTAGGCCATTGTTGGCCGGCCACCCCTTTGAGTTGGGCCCAAATTTTTCTTTTCATTTTTTTGGGCCAACTCGGTTGGTCCCGAGTTGGGCCTAGCCCACTGACCTTTCGACCTTAAAACGTTCATATCTCCTTGTATCGACGTCACCTTGGAACCCACGACCTATGGATGGAAAGCTATTTCAATTATCTACAACTTCTATTTCTTGGTATTTTCCAAATTCGAAACTTATAATACCGTTTTTTCCCCCCCAAAGTCAGGTCACCCGAAAACGTTTTCTTAAAAATATTCGTTAGGAGGACTTCCACTTTGATTTGGCCCAAGGGTCCTTCTTGAGTTGTGTTTAACTTCACATATGTGATTCATATAATTTGTCACATGTCCCAAAAAAAAATCTTGACGTGTGGGCCCCACCTCAACTTACAATTAATCCGACGTTCAAAAATACGGGATGTAACAGAATCAAACTCGAGATTATACTCGCGAACACTCCGACCCCTCTGCTGCAGACGTAAGAATCGATCAGCCCGCGCCCGCCGTAACTCTGGGGGCAGAAAGTGGCGGGTGAATGCTGTCACAAACTGATCCCAAGTGGCTGGAGGGGCACCCTCTCCCCTAGACAGCTCCCAAGTCTCGTACCAATGAGTGGCAACATCTCGAAGTCTGTGCGAAGCCAGCTCGAACGACTCGGTCTCTGAAGCCCTGATCAAGTCCAGTGAGCGTCGCATCCCCCGAATAAAGTCATGGGGGTCCTCATCGGGCTTAGCCCCGAAAAACTCTGGAGGGCCACATAATAGAAACTCCCGAACTCTCAGGCTGTCCCGCCTGTCATCGTCATCATCGTCCCTCCGCCCGCGTCTGCGAGCATGACCTACTACTAGTGTAGTCAGCAACTGTACAGCCTCCCTCAGGGTCCTATCCTCCGCCCCTGGCTGAGGAACTGGAGTCTCAGGAGCGGGTACACGGACCTCTGGAGCTGCTGAAGGTCCTGCTCCAGGCTGTACTAGTGGGGGTGTAGCAGACCCCTCAGAATGAGGCACAACCTCGGGCAAATCATAGACACGAGCCCGGGTAGCTCGCTGTGCCTGACTAGTCTCTCCCATCCTCGCTTTGCCCTTCTGGGCCGCCGTTGCCTTCTTCGGTGGCATCACTGCAAACACAATAGCGAGTCAGATCAAAATCACCCTAACCGCACAGCTCTATCGCACGATCTAAGATTCCAAAGAAAGTAACGTCCTAAATGCTCTGTAGATTCCTGTTTATAGATGCGGTGCACACCACATCGATAAACAAGACTCTACGAGGAACGTACGACCCGATCCAGAAATGTTAGTGCTAAGGAACGCACGGCCCGATCCATATAAGTTAGTGCCGAGGAACGTACGGCCCGATCCACAAAAGTTAGTGCCGGGGAACGTATGGCCCGATCCATAAATGTTATTGTCGAGGAACGTACCACCCGATCCATAAATGTTAGTGTTGAGGAATGTACAACCCGATCCATAAATGTTAGTGCCGAGGAACATACGACCCGATCCATATAAGTAAGTGCCGAGGAACGTACGACCCGATTCATACAAGATAGTGCCGAGGAACGTATGGCCCGATCCATAAATATTAGTGCCGAGGAACCTACGGCTCGATCCATAAATGTTAGTGCAGAGGAACGTACGACCCGATTCATATAAGATAGTGCCGAGGAACGTATGGACCGATCCATAAATATTAGTGCCGAGGAAACTACGGCCCGATCCATATAAGTTAGTGCCGAGAAACGTACGACCCGATACATATAAGTTAATGCCGAGGAACGTACGGCTCGATCCAATAAGTTAGTGCCGAGGAACATACGGCCCGATCCATATAAGTTAGTGCCGAGGAACGTATGGCCCGATTCATATAAGATAGTGCCGAGGAACGTATGGACCGATCCATAAATATTAGTGCCGAGGAACCTACGGCCCGATCCATATAAGTTAGTGCCGAGGAACGTACGACCCGATACTTATAAGTTAATGCCGAGGAACGTACGGCTCGATTCAACAAGTTAGTGCCGCGGAACATATGGCCCTATCTATATAATGTTAGTGCAGAGGAACATACGACCCGATTCATATAAGATAGTGCCGAGGAACGTATGGACCAATCCATAAATATTAGTGCCGAGGAACCTACGGCCCGATCCATATAAGTTAGTGCCGAGGAACGTACGACCCGATACATATAAGTTAATGCCGAGGAACGTACGGCTCGATCCAATAAGTTAGTGCCGAGGAACATACTGCCCGATCCATATAAGTTAGTGCCGAGGAACGTACGGCCCGATCCATAAAAGTTAGTGCCGAGGAACGTACGGACCGATCCATAAATGTTTGTGCCGAGGAACATACGGCCCGATCTATATAAGTTAGTGCCGAGGAATGTATGGGCCGATCCATAAATGTTAGTGCCGAGGAACATACGGCTCGATCTAATAAGTTAGTGCCGAGGAACGTACCACCCGATCCATAAATGTTAGTGTTGAGGAACGTACGACCCGATCCATAAATGTTAGTGCTGAGGAACGCACGGCCCGATCCATATAAGTCAGTGCCGAGGAACGTTCGACCCGATCCACATAAATTAGTGCCGGGAAACGTATGGCCCGATCCTAAATGTTATTGTCGAGGAACGTACCACCCGATCCATAAATGTTAGTGTTGAGGAATGTACAACCCGATCCATAAATGTTAGTGCCGAGGAACATACGACCCGATCCATATAAGTAAGTGCCGAGGAACGTACGACCCGATTCATATAAGATAGTGCCGAGGAACGTACGACCCGATTCATATAAGATAGTGCCGAGGAACGTATGGCCCGATCCATAAATATTAGTGCCAAGGAACCAACGGCTCGATCCATAAATGTTAGTGCAGAGGAACGTACGACCCGATTCATATAAGATAGTGCCGAGGAACGTATGGACTGATCCATAAATATTAGTGCCTAGGAACCTACGACCCGATCCATATAAGTTAGTGCCGAGGAACGTACGACCCGATACATATAAGTTAATGCCGAGGAACGTACGGCTCGATCCAATAAGTTAGTGCCGAGGAACATACAGCCCGATCCATATAAGTTAGTGCCGAGGAACGTATGGCCCGATTCAAATAAGATAGTGCCGAGGAACGTATGGACCGATCCATAAATAATGTGCCGAGGAACCTACGGCCCGATCCATATAAGTTAGTGCCGAGGAACGTACGACCTGATACTTATAAGTTAATGCCGAGGAACGTACGGCTCGATCCAATAAGTTAGTGCCGCGGAACATACGGCCCGATCTATATAAGTTTTTGCCGAGGAACATACAGGTCGATCCATACAAGTTAGTGCCGAGGATAGCACGACCCGATCTATATAAGTTAGCGCCGAGGAACGTTCGGGCCGATCCATATAAGTTAGAGCCGACGAATGTACCACACGATGCATATAAGTTAATGCTGAGGAACGTATGGCCCGATCGATAAATATTAGTGCCGAGGAACCTACAACCCGATCCATATAAGTAAGTGCCGAGGAACGTACGACCCGATTCATATAAGATAGTGCCGAGGAACGTATGGCCCGATCCATAAATATTAGTGCCGAGGAACCTACGGCCCGATCCATATAATTTAGTGCCGAGGAACGTACAACCGGATCCACATAAGTATGTGCCGAGGAACGTGCGACCCGATTCATATAAGATAGTGCCGAGGAACGTATGGACCGATCCATAAATATTTGTGCCGAGGAACCTACGGCCCGATCCATATAATTTAGTGTCGTGGAACGTACGACCCGATCCATATAAGTTTGTGCCGAGGAACGTACGGCCCGATCCATATAAGTTAGTGCCGAGGAACGTACGACCCGATCCACATAAGTTAATGCCTAGGAACGTACGGCTCGATCCAATAAGTTAGTGCCGAGGAACGTACCACCCGATCCATAAATGTTAGTGCTGAGGAACGCACGGCCCAATCCATATAAGTTAGTGCCGAGGAACGTACTACCCGATCCACATAAGTTAGTGCCGGGGAACATATGGCCCGATCCATAAATGTTATTGTCGAGGAACGTACCACCCGATCCATAAATGTTAGTGTTGAGGAACGTACAACCCGATCCATAAATGTTAGTGCCGAGGAACATACGACCCGATCCATATAAGTAAGTGTCGAGGAACGTACGACCCGATTCATACAAGATAGTGCCGAGGAACGTATGGCCCGATCCATAAATATTAGTGCCGAGGAACCTACGGCTCGATCCATAAATGTTAGTGCAGAGGAACGTACGACCCGATTCATATAAGATAGTGCCGAGGAACGTATGGACCGATCCATAAATATTAGTGGACCGATCCATAAAGCTTAGTGTCGAGGAACCTACGGCCCGATCCATATTAGTTAGTGCCGAGGAACGTACGACCCGATACATATAAGTTAATGCCGAGGAACGTACGGCTCGATCCAATAAGTTAGTGCCGAGGAACATACGGCCTGATCCATATAAGTTAGTGCCGAGGAACGTACGGCCCGATTCATATAACATAGTGCCGAGGAACGTATGGACCAATCCATAAATATTAGTGCCGAGGAACCTACGGCCCGATCCATATAAGTTAGTGCCGAGGAACGTACGACCCGATACATATAGGTTAATGCCGAGGAATGTACGACTCGATCCAATAAGTTAGTGCCGAGGAACATACTGCCCGATCCATATAAGTTAGTGCCGAGGAACGTACGGCCCGATCCATAAGAGTTAGTGCCGAGGAATGTACGGGCCGATCCATAAATGTTAGTGCCGAGGAACATACGGCTCGATCTAATAAGTTAGTGCTGAGGAACGTACCAACCCGATACAAAAATGTTAGTGTTGAGGAACGTACGAACGCACGGCCCGATCCATATAAGTTAGTGCCGAGGAACGTACGACCCGATCCACATAAGTTAGTGCCGGGAAACGTATGGCCCGATCCTAAATGTTATTGTCGAGGAACGTACCACCCAATCCATAAATGTTAGTGTTGAGGAATGTACAACCCGATCCATAAATGTTAGTGCCGAGGAACATACGACCCGATCCATATAAGTAAGTGTCGAGGAACGTACGACCCGATTCATATAAGATAGTGCCGAGGAACGTACGACCCGATTCATATAAGATAGTGCCGAGGAACGTATGGCCCGATCCATAAATATTAGTGCCGAGGAACCAACGGCTCGATCCATAAATGTTAGTGCAGAGGAACGTACGACCCGATTCATATAAGATAGTGCCGAGGAACGTATGGACTGATCCATAATATTAGTGCCTAGGAACCTACGGCCCGATCCATATAAGTTAGTGCCGAGGAACGTACGACCCGATACATATAAGTTAATGCCGAGGAACGTACGGCTCGATCCAATAAGTTAGTGCCGAGGAACATACGGCCCGATCCATATAAGTTAGTGCCGAGGAACGTATGGCCCGATTCATATAAGATAGTGCCGAGGAACGTATGGACCGATCCATAAATATTAGTGCCGAGGAACCTACGGCCCGATCCATATAAGTTAGTGCCGAGGAACGTACGACCTGATACTTATAAGTTAATGCCGAGGAACGTACGGCTCCATCCAATAAGTTAGTGCTGCGGAACATACGGCCCGATCTATATAAGTTAGTGCCGAGGAACATACGGGCCGATCCATACAAGTTAGTGCTGAGGAAAGCACGACCCGATCTATATAAGTTAGCGCCGATGAACGTTCGGGCCGATCCATATCAGTTAGGGCCGAGGAATGTACCACACGCTACATATAAGTTAATGTCGAGGAACGTATTGCCCGATCCATAAATATTAGTGCCGAGGAACCTACGACCCGATCCATATAAGTAAGTGCCGAGGAACGTACGACCCGATTCATATAAGATAGTGCCGAGGAACGTATGGCCCGATCCATAAATATTAGTGCCGAGGAACCTACGGCCCGATCCATATAAATTAGTGCCGAGGAACGTATGACCTGATCCATATAAGTAAGTGCCTAGGAAAGTACGACCCGATTCATATAAGATAGTGCCCAGGAACGTATGGACCGATCCATAAATATTAGTGCCGAGGAACCTACAGCCCGATCCATATAAGTTAGTGCCGAGGAACGTACGACCCGATCCATAAAAGTTAGTACCGAGGAACGTACGGACCGATCCATAAATGTTAGTGCCGAGGAACATACGGCCCGATCTATATAAGTTAGTGCTGAGGAACGTACGGGACGATCCATACAAGTTAGTGCCGAGGAAAGCACGACCCGATCTATATAAGTTAGCGCCGAGGAACGTACGGGCCGATCCATATAAGTTAGGGCTGAGGAACGTACCACACGATACATATAAGTTAATGCCGAGGAACGTATGGCCCGATCCATAAATATTAGTGCCGAGGAACCTACGACCCGATCCATATAAGTAAGTGCCGAGGAACGTACGACCCGATTCATATAAGATAGTGCCGAGGAACGTATGGCCCGATCCATAAATATTAGTGCCGAGGAACCTACGGCCCGATCCATATAAGTTAGTGCCGAGGAACGTACGACCTGATCCATATAAGTAAGTGCCGAGGAACGTACGACCCGATTCATATAAGATTGTGTCGAGGAACGTATGGACCGATCCATAAATATTAGTGCCGAGGAACCTACGGCCCGATCCATATAAGTTAGTGCCGAGGAACGTAAGGCCCGATCCATATAAGTTAGTGCCGAGGAACGTACGGCCCGATCCATATAAGTTAGTGCCGAGGAACTGTTATGTCCCGTGTTTTGTATATTTTGAAATCGAGAAATAATTACGACTTGGGTGTTATAAGGAAATAGTTTGATTTTAGTGAATATGACTATGTTGGTTATCGGATCATTAATGTTAAGACATCGGGGAAGGCCGAGGGTAAATTTGGAATTTCGGAAATTAGTTTCGGGAATTACGAAACGGGACTTTTCATGAATTGGGCCAAGGGAATATAACACAAAATTGAGGCCCAAGATTGTGGAGGTGGCCGGCCATTTGGCTAGGCCCAACCCTCTTCTTAATGGTCATGTGCCATGCACATGACCAATAATAGGATATATATCCATATGCTTCATTGAATTTTCAAGAAAACATAGATAAACATCAAAAGTTGAAGAACACCACATAAAAAGCACCTATCGGCCGAGAATGGGAAAAGAGAGAAAACAAATTGTGCTAGCTTTGTTTAAGGTCCAAAAATCTTAGTTTCTACATATTTGTGAAGTACTCAAGACCCTCTTCAACGGGGTATAATTAGTTTGGCACAAGGGCCTCGTTTGCGACAAGTCGGAAATTCAAGAAAAGGTAAGAATTTTGCCCCTCTAATGTTATAGAATTGAGATGAATGTGCTAAGGATTGAGAATAGACGAGAATCCCGTAACTTTGATATATATAAAAAGTCGTGGGTGTGTGTGTGTTTGGTGTTGGAGCCGTGGCACTTATGTAGTGTAAAGTGATGTGAATTGATCTTGTTTAGTTTGTATAATGTGTCGTCGTGACCTTTATGTCGTAAATGATTGATTGATGAATTGGATTGGTGTTGGAAAATGATTTCGGAACGTTATCGGAAAGTATACACCTTTTGTATATTTGCGTATATCATTGTATATCTTTGATGCTAAAGACTTTAAATATGACTTATAGTTGATGTTAATGAATTCGGGATGAAACGACGCAAGTTAGAACGTCTGTTGTAAGTTTTGGTGTTTTGGGAGAATTATGGAAAGTAATGGATTTTGGGCAATTTCGTGTATGGCTTGGAATGTATTTGGAATGTGAAGGCATAATCTTGAATGAGTGAATGAATACAATAATATGGATATAGATTTGGAATTTTGAAGTTTGAATGAAAGATTTCCAACTTGTGTAGTAAGGTAGGCTTTTGAAGTTCGAATATGGCTTATATTGTTTGATGATGTTTGGGTTGTTGTTGTTGATGTATTTTGAGCCGAGCTAAGTCTCGGGGATGTTAGATTTATAAGGGAAATGCTGCCGAAATTTCGGCAGGCAAAAATGAAGTTAAAGGCATTTTTAAGCCTAAGAATCTCAATTGGTAACTTTGACCATTTGCAGATTTCAGACGAAACGGGACTTGACTTTTGGGAGAGCGTAAGACGTCTGTAAGGTATGTAAAGCTTCCCACTCCTTCGTTTGGCATATCTTAGTATGATAGGCGAATATGAGAACTTTCGGAGCATTTCTGCTCCTCAAAACCCGATCCACAGAAACGTTACTATTCATTCAATTCAATTGAAGCCTAAGGGCTCTATTTTGGCTAGAATGCCACCACTCGTCCGAAACCTATCGAAATGTGGTCGGGTAACTTAGAAATGATTATGTATGACCCTTTGGCCTATAAATGTTCGTAAATTATGTTCGCCACCTCAATTCGACTCGAGGTGGGCCCGCTAACCCCGAGACGCCCTATTTGTCTTATTGGGCTGTCCCTTTGAATAAATTTTGAAATGATACTTTCGATTTTGGAACTTCCTCCTACGGGATATGCTTTGAATATTACGATACGCTAAGTTACGTTTTAAGCCATACGTACTATTTTAGAACGTTTTGTGAAATGAAACCTTGCATCGACTAAGTATTCGATTATTTTGTATTATGAAATGACTTATGGGACTACTATGTTTTGAAAGACTATTTTGCGGTTCCCGAGGCTTCGCCATAGGGCCGGTGTTACATCCGACATTTTTGTTCATTCGAAAAATTCAAGATAAAATGACTTGTGATGGATAAGGCCACAATTGGACCTTACTTGGTATGAATGTGTAGGTTATGAATGCAATGGTGTGGAATTACAAAAGGTGGCCAAGGGCAAAAATTGGAATTTTTGAAACTTGTCCCATAAAATTACAAAATTAGCCAAGTGGGCTCAAAAAAAAAAGGGAGAAAATTAGGCCCAAGTGGGAAGGCCCAACCAGCCATGTACATTGATCCAAAGCCCATGGAATTAATTAATTCCCATGTGCTAATATATAGCATCCCTATCCTTAAGAATATTCAAGAAAGAAATCAAAGAGAAGCAAAAAAAAGGGGAAAGAAGCCATTTCGGGTTTTGGAGAAAGAAAGAAAGAAAATAAAGAAAAAATTTTTGGAGCCAATCCTTTGGTCTAAAGAGTTCAACTCTTGAGAGATTATTGCTAAGCACAAGATTCTCTACAAGTTGATGTAAGCATGTTGACAAGGAAACAACTTCAACCCTAAGTGAAGAACTTGAAGAAAGGTAAGGATTTCATGATTTTGTTGTGTTAAAAATGATGTATGTATGTTGTAGTGTGTGTGAATGAATGAAAAATATGGAAATTTGGTGTGTTGGAATTTTTGGATGTGTGGCCGAATGCATATAGGGTTATTGCATGATTTTAATGGTTTGAATTCTTGTGTAAGTTAGTTGTAGTGTGGTGGAAATTGTATTAGAAATGAAAGTGGAATGAACTAGTGAAATTTGGAAAATATAGCATGTGGCCGTGTGGTGTGTGTTGGTGTTGGAAGGTGAATTGAATCTTGTTAGCATGTTAATTATGTTGTTATGGAAGATTGGTTATTAAGTTGTTGAAGGAAATTATTGAACTTTGTTATGACTTGTGTATAAGTGAAAATGAAAGTGTTAAGAGGCAAATTATGCTTATGACAATGAACTTGGAATATAAAAATGTGTTGATGAGTTTGCATGTTGAAAGTTAGGAAGGGATTGGAAAAGTAGTGACTTGATGGAAAGTTGAATGTTTGTGAATTTTATGAATATCTTGTGAATATTATGTGAACATGTTATGGATGCCTCCGATGTATGTCGTAATGATTTTGATGGATAATGGCTATGAAAATAATAAGTTTTGGTTGGAAATGTAAGTTTGAAACGAAAGATAATTCGTCGTGTCGAAAGGTGGCTAATAATGCCATAGGGTATGATTTAGTGTTTATTGATGTTTGTTGTTGTTTGGATGTCTCCTCTGGGTTGTTGTGTTGCTAAATTGAGCCGAGCTAAGTCTCGGGATGTCGTATATACAGAGGAAATGCTGCCGAAATTTCGGTAGGCAATTATGTGTAAAGTTAGAATATTGAAAGAATGGAACTAACCAAATGGTAAACTTGACCATTTCCAGATTTTGGGCGAAATTTGGATTGACGCCAAGAGAGCATAAGGCGCCATCGAGGTATGTGAAGCACTTCTCTACGTTCCTAGGCATGTTCTGGATGTGGTAGGCTCGGCCGCGAGCCTTAGGTCCGACTCCGTTCCCCGGAATTCGAGACGGAAAACCGCTCCAATTCCTTCAATTCAATTGAACCTATTTTCTTACAAATTGCCCTTAAAGTGAGATTTTGTACAAAACTTCCCCAAACGGAGTCGGAACACTTCCGAATGAGTATGGGTTACCTCATAAGGTCAATTAGCAATAATTTACGTATATAGCCTCGGGTTGGTCCGAGGTGGGCCCATAAGGCCCGATACTTCTGGTACGATTTTAAATACTTCTGTTTCGGGTCCGATTTTCTCTAAAAACTTCTGAATTATTATTTTGTGTATATTATGGCTATTTTTGTGTAATCTATATAACATGCTTTCTGAACATCTGAGCATCCCATTCTGATAATCTGTCGTGCCTTCCCAACTAGGTTATAGGCGCGTACTATGCATACTATCTGGACATTCTGATTTTGGCTCGCCGTTTGGCACCCTTCAGTTTGATTGAGTCTGTATGTTGAGTCTGTAGGTAGGTGGTTTCTCATTTATCGATTCGTGTCTGTCTCAATGCATTCTTTCACTGCGACCCGGGCCAGGTTCTGTTATCGTGCACATTTCTCTGCATTGTTCACCGCGTCCCTCGGCGTACGGGCCGGGATCTGTATGTCTGTATGATCTGTGTATGGGGATGGCGGCCAGGATGGCATATGATCTGATTTGATTCTGTCTGTCCACCGCGTCCCGTACTAAGAGGGCCGGGTTCTGTTACCGCGCCCCCAGACAGGGCCGGGATCTGTATGAATATATGCGTGTGCTATCTGTACTTATAAAGCACACGCCTCTGTATGATTTTGTATGACTCTGTGCTACTCTGCATGCATAATTCTGTCTGACGTACTACTGTCTGTCCGTCTGTGCTTCGACTATTTCTGTATGTCCGTATGGATTCTGACTCTGTATGTCCGTATGGGTTCTGATTCTGCCCGTCCGTCCGTATTATGATTCCGTCTGTCTGTCCGAACTATAATTCTGTTTATTTGTATGGAACACGATTCTGTATGTCTGTCTGGATCATAACTCTGTCCGTCAGTCTGATTTATGGTTCTGTCCGTTATATTTCTGTGACTCCGGTTCGGACTATGTTTATATCTGTTATGTTTCTGCTTTACATACTCGGTACATTTTTCGTACTGACCCCCGTTCTTCGGGGGCTGCGCTACATGCCCGCAGGTACAGACGCGCCAGGTGACACGCCGCCAGCGTAGGTTCTGACTCTGCCATTCGAAGAGCTCCTTTGACTCGGAGCATATCTTTTGGTATATATTTTCTGTCTTCTGTGTACTCCGTATGTATGTATATTCTGGGTACGGCGGGGCCCTGTCCCGTCATATGATTCTGTATGTCTGTAGAGGCCTGTAGATGGATATGTGGGTTACGGGTTTCGTCTGTATGTTAGCCTTATCGGCTTATCTGTAAATGTCTGTATGTTCAGGTATATGTATATATATATGTAAGTTACGCGCGTGCCGTAATTGTATCGGCCTACTTTTGTAATTTCTGTTTTAAAAAGAAAAAAAAAAATCTGTATGATTCGAAATTCGGTCGGGTAGGTACGTATGGGTACCCAGTTAGGGTACCAGTCGCGGCCCACGGGGTTGGGTCGTGACAAAAGTGGTATCAGAGCGGTTAGTCCTCGGTATGTCTACAGGCCGTGTCTAGTAGAGTCTTGGTTATCGATGTGTTGTGCACCACATCTATAAACAGGAAGCTACAGGGCATTTAGGATGTTACCCTTCTTTGAATTCTTAGATCGTGCGTTAAAGCTGTATGGTTAGGATGATTCTCCCTTACGAATTGCTGTATCTACAGCGGGGCTCCAAAGGAGCAGAAGTGTCGGTATTCGGGAAAATGTTTCTGACCCTCTCCTTGCAGGTAGTTGTAGGTTGGTGACGAATGAAGAGGACGGCTTCCGACGATGAGGATGGGGGTGCCAAGAAGGCCCCCAGGTTTTTACCGGGGCCGAGTAGGCAGGGCCCCAGTTACTCGATCGAGACGGATCCTTCGGAGGATTCCCCGGAGGATAGCTACGATACGGATCCGTCGGAGGACCCATCTACGACTCCTCCAGAGTCCCCGAACCCTGGAGCAGTGGATCCCGTGGAGGATGGCTACGATACAGATATCTCGGAGGATTTGGCGATGACCCCTCCGGAGCTTCTTACCTCTGGGGAGGAGGATAGTCATGAGGCAGGCCCGACGGAGCATTCTTCTGGGATGACGCAGGAGGAGATTTTCAAGTATGCGCCAGCTCTTATTATTAGGGAGAACCTTGATAGCCCGGCCACCTCGGAGAGTGCTATGGATTTCTCCTGTTCTTGGCCTGGGTCACCAGTGGGCCAGGATTTGTTTGATCGTCCATACCCCTCCGATTCAGATGCGGGTGATAATGGAAACCGGGTAGGTAGGGAGCAGACAGGCGTGGATGATAGTGGGCATACCTCTCACGGCAGCTCCCCAGGTCAGACTCGATATTGATTATTTATAAGTGTATGAGTTTTTTTTGAACTTCCTATGTGTGTATGATATTTGTAAGACGTTGTTCTATGAAGACGACGGAAATTTAAAGGAATTAGAGACCTAGTGACCCAAGGCAAGGGCGACAGAGATGTCCCCACCGTCAGTGTGAGTCTAGAAATCCTGGATGAAAGTAAACAGGAAGGTGCCTCCGATGCTGTTTGAGTTGGGCACGTGTGGTAAGTGTCGACGACATTATAATTCTCATTTGAAGTTATCAGCCCCGTGTGGCTGCGATACGACATGATATGATATGTATGTATGTGTATATGAGTTGGCCCTGTGAGGCATGATTGGTATTTCTGGTGTACAGGTTTTGGATAGTAAGAAATGCAGAGGAAACTCTGCCCAAATTTTTCCAGGAATATGGAGGTTAACATGTAGATTAAGTACAAAAACGTCCCGCGATACTTTTCAGACTTTAGTTCCTTCTGTCGGTGGCCGAAGAACACCTTGCGGTGACATTTTATCAGATTCCACCGATTATTTGGAGGCGGAATTCGTGTGACGAAGACTTAAATCCGTGGGTTATCTGTCATCATATGTATATGTGTATGAAAGTGAATGTTTAAGATTCAGAAAGGCGACATGGTAGTGGTACGACTTAGCCGGGGGTGGGACCCGCTACAATAATTTTCCGAAAATTTGCGAAGACCCCGATTTGCTCTAAAATTTCGTGACAAAGGTCGTGCGGGGCGATCGACGAAATTATATCTTCCCTAACGCGTCGAAATGCATGAAAGTTTCGGAGTTAAGCGTGCTCAGGCCAGAGCAATTCTGGGATGGGTGACCCCCTGGGAAGTAATGCAAAGTTTTGCAGAAGTGTAGGTATGACTGATATAAATGAAAGTTTGGGGTAATCTAAAGGAAAAGAGAATGTATGGAGTAATTAGTGCCTTTACAAACACCACACAGTCCGATGCGGTACATGGGAAAAAAGCCAAGGGTGCGATACCACTCGGAAAATTTAGCGAATCTGGATAACAGTCAGCGACGACCCGAATGTTGTCAGGGGATAGAAAACGCCCAATTACATCGTAAGTTAGTATGGTATGACGATAGTTGTAAAAGGAAAAAGAGTATGGATAGTAGGGAAGGAGAGAGATAAGTAGAGCGAGTAAGCAGAATCTTTGAAAAAGTCGATAAGCGACACCCAATGCGATTTGTATGATTGACTCCGAATACGTTTCTGTCTGACATATCTCTGTACGATTAACTCCGATTACGAATCTGTCTGACACACCTCGGTATGTCTGACTCTGGATATAAATCCGTCTGGTGTGCCTCTGTACGTCTAATTTTGATCACGCATCTGTCTGATACATCTCCGCATGTCTGATTCTAAGTGTGACTCTGTATGATACATTTCTGTAAGCCTGATTCCGACTTCGAAATCCGCCCGATACCTTTCTGTACATCTGACTCTGATCTCAGATCTGTCTGACATACTTCCGTATCTCTTCTTTTGATTATGAATCCATCCGCCATAGTTTAGCATGTCTGCTTCCGATTACGAATCCGTCCGATATACTTCTACGCGTCCGGTTCTAGTGCTGAATTTGTTGGTATGAAGTGTCTGGTATGAAGAAGGATTACGATAACGTGGTAGAAATCTCCGGAGTGTAACAATAAATGATACGGACTATGACGTCTGGAAAGCGTTCGTCAGTTACAAGAATATAGCTTATGGTTCGACGATTGCGTGGGGTACGAGAAGATATATTATGAAGGCATCTGAATCAGTGATGTGAAAAATTACCCCATAATGTTGGTAAAGAAGCCATGTCGGAAGGTTAGCAAAGGACGACTACAAAGAGAACCCTCCCGGAGTAGTATGGCGCCCCATAAGGTCAATTTAACATTCGAGGACGAATGTTCTAAAGGGGGGGAGGATGTTACATCCGACATTTTTGTTCATTCGAAAAATTCAAGATAAAATGACTTGTGATGGATAAGGCCACAATTGGACCTTACTTGGTATGAATGTGTAGGTTATGAATGCAATGGTGTGGAATTACAAAAGGTGGCCAAGGGCAAAAATTGGAATTTTTGAAACTTGTCCCATAAAATTACAAAATTAGCCAAGTGGGCTTAAAAAAAAAAAAGGGAGAAAATTAGGCCCAAGTGGGAAGGCCCAACCAGCCATGTACATTGATCCAAAGCCCATGGAATTAATTAATTCCCATGTGCTAATATATAGCATCCCTATCCTTAAGAATATTCAAGAAAGAAATCAAAGAGAAGCAAAAAAAAGGGGAAAGAAGCCATTTCGGGTTTTGGAGAAAGAAAGAAAGAAAATAAAGAAAATTTTTTTGGAGCCAATCCTTTGGTCTAAAGAGTTCAACTCTTGAGAGATTATTGCTAAGCACAAGATTCTCTACAAGTTGATGTAAGCATCTTGACAAGGAAACAACTTCAACCCTAAGTGAAGAACTTGAAGAAAGGTAAGGATTTCATGATTTTGTTGTGTTAAAAATGATGTATGTATGTTGTAGTGTGTGTGAATGAATGAAAAATATGGAAATTTGGTGTGTTGGAATTTTTGGATGTGTGGCCGAATGCATATAGGGTTATTGCATGATTTTAATGGTTTGAATTCTTGTGTAAGTTAGTTGTAGTGTGGTGGAAATTGTATTAGAAATGAAAGTGGAATGAACTAGTGAAATTTGGAAAAATATAGCATGTGGCCGTGTGGTGTGTGTTGGTGTTGGAAGGTGAATTGAATCTTGTTAGCATGTTAATTATGTTGTTATGGAAGATTGGTTATTAAGTTGTTGAAGGAAATTATTGAACTTTGTTATGACTTGTGTATAAGTGAAAATGAAAGTGTTAAGAGGAAAATTATGCTTATGACAATGAACTTGGAATATAAAAATGTGTTGATGAGTTTGCATGTTGAAAGTTAGGAAGGGATTGGAAAAGTAGTGACTTGATGGAAAGTTGAATGTTTGTGAATTTTATGAATATCTTGTGAATATTATGTGAACATGTTATGGATGCCTCCGATGTATGTCGTAATGATTTTGATGGATAATGGCTATGAAAATAATAAGTTTTGGTTGGAAATGTAAGTTTGAAACGAAAGATAATTCGTCGTGTCGAAAGGTGGCTAATAATGCCATAGGGTATGATTTAGTGTTTATTGATGTTTGTTGTTGTTTGGATGTCTCCTCTGGGTTGTTGTGTTGCTAAATTGAGCCGAGCTAAGTCTCGGGGATGTCGTATATACAGAGGAAATGCTGCCGAAATTTCGGTAGGCAATTATGTGTAAAGTTAGAATATTGAAAGAATGGAACTAACCAAATGGTAAACTTGACCATTTTCAGATTTTGGGCGAAATTTGGATTGACGCCAAGAGAGCATAAGGCGCCATCGAGGTATGTGAAGCACTTCTCTACGTTCCTAGGCATGTTCTGGATGTGGTAGGCTCGGCCGCGAGCCTTAGGTCCGACTCCGTTCCCCGGAATTCGAGACGGAAAACCGCTCCAATTCCTTCAATTCAATTGAACCTATTTTCTTACAAATTGCCCTTAAAGTGAGATTTTGTACAAAACTTCCCCAAACGGAGTCGGAACACTTCCGAATGAGTATGGGTTACCTCATAAGGTCAATTAGCAATAATTTACGTATATAGCCTCGGGTTGGTCCGAGGTGGGCCCATAAGGCCCGATACTTCCGGTACGATTTTAAATACTTCTGTTTCGGGTCCGATTTTCTCTAAAAACTTCTGAATTATTATTTTGTGTATATTATGGCTATTTTTGTGTAATCTATATAACATGCTTTCTGAACATCTGAGCATCCCATTCTGATAATCTGTCGTGCCTTCCCAACTAGGTTATAGGCGCGTACTATGCATACTATCTGGACATTCTGATTTTGGCTCGCCGTTTGGCACCCTTCAGTTTGATTGAGTCTGTATGTTGAGTCTGTAGGTAGGTGGTTTCTCATTTATCGATTCGTGTCTGTCTCAATGCATTCTTTCACTGCGACCCGGGCCAGGTTCTGTTATCGTGCACATTTCTCTGCATTGTTCACCGCGTCCCTCGGCGTACGGGCCGGGATCTGTATGTCTGTATGATCTGTGTATGGGGATGGCGGCCAGGATGGCATATGATCTGATTTGATTCTGTCTGTCCACCGCGTCCCGTACTAAGAGGGCCGGGTTCTGTTACCGCGCCCCCAGACAGGGCCGGGATCTGTATGAATATATGCGTGTGCTATCTGTACTTATAAAGCACACGCCTCTGTATGATTTTGTATGACTCTGTGCTACTCTGCATGCATAATTCTGTCTGACGTACTACTGTCTGTCCGTCTGTGCTTCGACTATTTCTGTATGTCCGTATGGATTCTGACTCTGTATGTCCGTATGGGTTCTGATTCTGCCCGTCCGTCCGTATTATGATTCCGTCTGTCTGTCCGAACTATAATTCTGTTTATTTGTATGGAACACGATTCTGTATGTCTGTCTGGATCATAACTCTGTCCGTCAGTCTGATTTATGGTTCTGTCCGTTATATTTCTGTGACTCCGGTTCGGACTATGTTTATATCTGTTATGTTTCTGCTTTACATACTCGGTACATTTTTCGTACTGACCCCCGTTCTTCGGGGGCTGCGCTACATGCCCGCAGGTACAGACGCGCCAGGTGACACGCCGCCAGCGTAGGTTCTGACTCTGCCATTCGAAGAGCTCCTTTGACTCGGAGCATATCTTTTGGTATATATTTTCTGTCTTCTGTGTACTCCGTATGTATGTATATTCTGGGTACGGCGGGGCCCTGTCCCGTCATATGATTCTGTATGTCTGTAGAGGCCTGTAGATGGATATGTGGGTTACGGGTTTCGTCTGTATGTTAGCCTTATCGGCTTATCTGTAAATGTCTGTATGTTCAGGTATATGTATATATATATGTAAGTTACGCGCGTGCCGTAATTGTATCGGCCTACTTTTGTAATTTCTGTTTTAAAAAGAAAAAAAAAAATCCGTATGATTCGAAATTCGGTCGGGTAGGTACGTATGGGTACCCAGTTAGGGTACCAGTCGCGGCCCACGGGGTTGGGTCGTGACAGCCGGGTTCCGTTTGGAGTTATGCTGTGATATGGCTCGTGATGCGATACGCTCACCTATGTTTGTGTTTGTGTTCGGGGATGTACGGAGATTTGAAACCTTCTGGTGTTATGCTGTGTATGGCGCCAGCGTCGGAGTGGCAACCACGTTCCTGAGCTTTGCATGATTTCGTCTGCATTATGTATATGTATATGATTTGATACGGATTTTTGACACACCGGTTTGTACTCCACTTTGTTATCTGATTTGCTTTCAGTTTGGTCCATATATCTGTACTCCGTGCTTTACATACGCAGTACATATTTCGTACTGACCCCCTGTTCTTCGGGGGCTGCGTTTCATGCCCGCAGGTACAAAAGCTCATTTGGGGTGATCCTCCGGTTTAGGCTACTCATTCTGCTGTGTTGGAGGGCTCCCCTTGATCTGGAGCCTAACTGTTGGTACATACCTCCTGTTGTGTGTATTCGGTACATTTGACTATTTGGGTACGGCGGGGCCCTGTCTCGCCATATGTCTTTGCTTTGAGTTCCTAGAGGCCTGTAGTCATATATGTGGGGTGAGGGTCATATATATGTTTGTTTGATTTTGTTTTCTGGTCTTAAAGCGGTCCGCTTGATATGATGGCCCTAAATGGCCCTTATGCTTATGATTGTACTTTTGACCGGCGATGCCTATTCCGCCGCTCAGTTTGTATTTGATATGACATTCTGATTTGTGCGACCGCTTAAGACATATTTTGATATAAACTATGTTTGATATGATTTCGAAAAATTCGGAAATAAGTTTGGATTTGAAAATGAATACACGATTTGGTCTGGGTACCCAGGTAGGGTGCCAGTCGCGGCCCACGGGGCTGGGTCGTGACAAAAGTGGTATCAGAGCGGTTTGTCCTCGGAATGTCTACAGGCCGTGTCTCGTAGAGTTTTGTTTATCGATGTGTTGTGCACCACATCTATAAACAAGAAGCTACAGGGCATTTAGGATGTTATTTTCTTTGGGATCTTAGATCGTGCGATAGAGCCAGCTGTAGGAAATGAATTCTTTTGTTTTTCTCTAACCCTTGATTGCAGCTGGAGAGCGGTATCGACGTAAGACAATGACTGCTGATAATGGAAGCTATACAATAATCTGGTAAGAAATGTTACGAAAGACGTATGTTGGGTAAGGTATTCTGAAGTACGATTAAAAGATCAAGTCGAACAGCGAAAAGAGAAATAAATATGAAAAGTGTGGCTGGTGCAGTCGAGTTGGGCATGTGAGGGAAGCCTCGGCATATTTATATTTTTGTTTGAAATTGTTAGCCCGTGTGGCTATGAGGTGATATGATGTGATATGTATGTACGTACATGTGGTGGCCCTGTGAGGCCTGGTTGGTATTTCCTGTGTACAGGTTTTGGGATAGTAAGAAATATAGAGGAACCTCTGCCCAAATTTTTCTAGAAATACGAAAAGGGAAATGGGATATAAATTCTTAACCTGTCTTGAAGGTCGATACCATTATGATAAACCTATTATGGTGGATTAAAAGGTACCCTCCGTGTAATTTGTAAGGAGTATTACCCTTTGCGGGAAAAATTTTTTATCTCAAGAAAATATATACGAGTAGTAGATTCACAATTTATTTGGAGGGACCAGAAATGTGTTCTAACCCCATTTTGTTTTAGCACAACCCAGGTGAAGGGCAAGAATGTCCGACGACCAGGTTTCCTCCAATTGAAAGAATACAAAACGTATGACAAGCAGCTGAGAATTGAGCGGTTCGCTCTCGGCTTAAGTATATAGATAAGTATAACCGTGGGGGGTAACTATGCGAATTAGGCATTTGACGATTTCGCGAAGCTCGTCGGACTCTAGTCTCCTTTTGCTGATGGTTGGAAGATACCTTACAGTAACATTCTGTCAGTTTCCCTCGACTATTTGGAGATGGAATTTGTAGAATACGAATTTAGACTTGTGGGCTATCTGAAAGAACATATGTATGCATGGAGGTAAATGTTGAGGATTTACAAGTGACGACACGGTAATCACCAAGTCAGAAAAGTAATAGAATTCTCATAGGCCGGGGTGGGACCCGCTACGAGGACATTTTGAAAAGTTGTTAAGACCCCGATTTGTTTTAAATTATGTGACAAAGGTCGTGAGTGGCGATCGACGAAATTATATTAGCCCTAACGCGTCAAAACGCGTGAAAGTTTCGGGGTTAAGCGTGCTCAAGCCAGAGCAATTCTGGGATGGGTGACCCCCCTGGGAAGTAATGCAAAATTTTGCACAAGTATAAGTATGCTAGATATAAATGAAAATTTGGGGTAATCTAAAGGAAAAGAGAATGTGTGGAGTAATTAGTGCCCTTACAGGAGTCGCGCAGAATGAGGCGGACTAAATGGGCAAAAAGAAAAGGGTACAACACCGCTTGGGAAATTGAGCGAATTTGAATAACAGTCAGAGACGTTCGTTAGTAAGGTATGAGTAAACATATCCGTATGGGTGTATGTATGTGTATGTGTGTGTGTGTATGATTTTCGTTTGGTGCCCATGTGGGATAAGAGTCGAGTCCCGGCAACCAAAGTTGTGATCGACGAAAGGTTTTACTAGACCGAATACATGAAGCGAAGCGGGGGCGGCGATCCGAATGCTGTCAAGGGATAGAAAATCCCCAATTACATTATAACTTAGTTTGGAATGACGATGTCTGAAAGAGAAAATGAGTATGGAGGGTAGGAAGGATGAAAGATAAGCAGTGTGAATAAGTGGAATCTTTGAAAGGGTCGATACGCGAGACGCAAGACAATTTGTGTGACAGCTTGGCGAACAAGTTTACAAATAAAGGGAAATTTTTCCTGAATCATTGGAGCCTTAATAAGAGTGATCCGATCCTAATTCGGATTCTATCTGCTATATTTCTGCACTCCCGATGATGATAAGGCTCTGTCTATTACGCCTCTTTGCTTCCGGCCTCGATTGTGTTCCCATTTGATAAACCTTGGTACATCTGGTTCTGAATCTGATTTTGGTTGAAATACCTCTGCATGATTAGCTCTGATTGCGAATCCGTCTGACACATCTCTGTATGTCTGACTCTGGATACGAACCTGTCTGATATGCCTCTGTACGTCTGAGTTTGATAACGCGTTTGTCTGATACATCTTCGTATGTCTGATTTTGATTACGACTCTGTCCGATACATTTCTGCCTGTCTGACTTTGGTCACGATTCTGTGTGATATAATTCTGTATGTCCGATTCCGATTTCGGATCTGCCTGATATGATTCCGTACGTCTGACCCCGATTATGAATCTGTCTGATAAATCTCCGGTGTGTTCGTATGTGGATCTGTTTTGCCTTCTTAAGCGGCCCGTATGCTGCTATGGCCAAGACGACCCATGAGTTTGTACGTGTGTGTGCATTTGGGCGATGTATATTTCGCCACCTTTCCGATTTTGATATGACTGTTCTGCACGGGCGACCGCTTAAGATGAGCGTTCGATTAATTTTGGTGTGACGTCTGTTGTTAATTTTCAGTTTGAACAACGTATGTTAAGTTTGAAGGAGCCTGACTACGATGATCTGGTTGTGAGTCTGTTTGGGGTGCCTAAGTAGGGCACCAGTCGCGGCCCACGAGGTTGGGTCGTGACAAAAGTGATATCATCTAAATGTGATTTCGAATCCGTCTGATACGCCTTTGTACGTCTGACTCCGACCTCAGATTTGTCTAACATACTTTGGTACCTTTGATTTTGACTATGAAACCGTCCGCCATAGTCTAGTACGTCTGCCTCCGATTACGAGTTCGTTCGATATGCTTCTAGGCGTCCGGTCCTAGTTCTGAATCCGTTGGTGTGAACTGTCTGGTATGAAATGATTCTGAATTCGTTGGTGTGAACTGTCTGGTATGAAATGATTCTGAATTCGTTGATGTGAACTGTCTGTTATGAAGTGATTCTGAATCCGTTGGTGTGGAGTGTCTGGTATGAATTGAGATTACGATGATGTGATAGGGAAATCAGCAAGTTAAGATTGAGCATTAGAAAGCCGGTGGATTGTTACAGGAGATGGAAATTCCAGTCTGGTAATGGGAGATGATTAATATGGACTTCATCGTTGGGTTGCCGCGTACTCTACGCAGGTACGACTCTATTTGGGTTATTGTGGACAGGCTGACGAAATCAGCCCATCTCCTTCCAGTCCGGACTACTTATTCGGCTGAGGACTATGCCAGATTATATATCAGAGAGATAGTTAGACTTCACGGAGTCCCTGTATCTATTATTACTGACCGAGGTGCCCAGTTACAGCTAATTTCTGGAGGTCATTTCAGGAGGGATTAGGGACTCAGGTGAGCCTCAGTACAGCCTTTCATCCTCAGACCAACGGGCAGGCCGAGCGCACTTTTCAGACGCTCGAGGATATGTTGCGGGCCTGCGTTATTGATTTCAGGGGCAGCTGGGATGATCATTTGCCGCTGATAGAGTTTGTTTATAATAACAATTATCACTCCAGCATTCAGATGGCCCCGTACGAGGCCCTTTATGGCAGGAGACGCAGATCTCCTATTGGCTGGTTTGACGTGGGCGAGACTAAGTTGATTGGGCCAGATGTAATCCAGGAAGCTGTAGATAAGGTGAAGCTTATTCGGGAGCGACCATTAGCTGCTCAGAGTCGACAGAAAGCTTATGCTGATAGACGACGTCGACCGTTAGAGTTCCAGATTGGCGACTGGGTATTCCTGAAGGTGTCGTCCATGAAGGGCGTTATGAGATTTGGTAAGAAGGGTAAGTTGAGCCCGCGGTACATCGGGCCATACTAGATTGTTCGGAGGATAGGCGCAGTCGCCTACGAGATAGACTTGCCATCCGATTTCGAGACCGTGCACCCGATATTTCATGTGTCTATGCTGCGGAAGTGCATTGGTGATCCTTCCAGGATATTCCCAGTAGATGACCTTCAGGTGACGGAGCAGTTGTCTTATGACGAGCAGCCTGTATCTATTCTGGATCGTCAGGTAAGGAGATTGCGCACTAAGGAGGTGCCTTCTGTCGAAGTTCTGTGGCGCAACAGTAACCGGGAAGAGATGACTTGGGAGGCGGAGGATGAGATGAAGAAGAGATTCCCCCATTTATTCCCTACGCCTCTTGTAATCTAGACTTTTGTATTTGTTGTATCAATGAACGGATGGACCGTGTGTGCTATTTATAAAAATGGTTTTCCCGTTATGTTTGTGAGCCGTCATAAGATTTATTTAACATTCGGGGACGAATGTTCTTAAGGGGGGGAGAATGTTATGTCCCGTGTTTCGTATATTTGGAAATCGAGAAATAATTACGACTTATGTGTTATAAGGAAATAGTTTGATTTTAGTGAATATGACTATGTTGGTTATGGGATCATTAATGTTAAGACATCGGGGAAGGCCGAGGGTAAATTTGGAATTTCGGGAATTACGAAACGGGACTTTTCATGAATTGGGCCAAGGGAATATAACACAAAATTGAGGCCCAAGATTGTGGAGGTGGCCGGCCATTTGGCTAGGCCCAACCCTCTTCTTAATGGTCATGTGCCATGCACATGACCAATAATAGGATATATATCCATATGCTTCATTGAATGTTCAAGAAAACATAGATAAACATCAAAAGTTGAAGAACACCACATAAAAAGCACCTCTCGGCCGAGAATGGGAAAAGAGAGAAAAAAAATTGTGCTAGCTTTGTTTAAGGTCCAAAAATCATAGTTTCTACATATTTGTGAAGTACTCAAGACCCTCTTCAACGGGGTATAATTAGTTTGGCACAAGAGCCTCGTTTGCGACAAGTCGGAAATTCAAGAAAAGGTAAGAATTTTGCCCCTCTAATGTTATAGAATTGAGATGAATGTGCTAAGGATTGAGAATAGACGAGAATCCCGTAACTTTGATATATATAAAAAGCCGTGGGTGTGTGTGTGTTTGGTGTTGGAGCCGTGGCACTTATGTAGTGTAAAGTGATGTGAATTGATCTTGTTTAGTTTGTATAATGTGTCGTCGTGACCTTTATGTCGTAAATGATTGATTGATGAATTGGATTGGTGTTGGAAAATGATTTCGGAACGTTATCGGAAAGTATACACCTTTTGTATATTCGCGTATATCATTGTATATCTTTGATGCTAAAGACTTTAAATATGACTTATAGTTGATGTTAATGAATTCGGGATGAAACGACGCAAGTTAGAACGTCTGTTGTAAGTTTTGGTGTTTTGGGAGAATTATGGAAAGTAATGGATTTTGGGCAATTTCGTGTATGGCTTGGAATGTATTTGGAATGTGAAGGCATAATCTTGAATGAGTGAATGAATACAATAATATGGATATAGATTTGGAATTTTGAAGTTTGAATGAAAGATTTCCAACTTGTGTAGTAAGGTAGGCTTTTGAAGTTCGAATATGGCTTATATTGTTTGATGATGTTTGGGTTGTTGTTGTTGATGTATTTTGAGCCGAGCTAAGTCTCGGGGATGTTAGATTTATAAGGGAAATGCTGCCGAAATTTCGGCAGGCAAAAATGAAGTTAAAGGCATTTTTAAGCCTAAGAATCTCAATTGGTAACTTTGACCATTTGCAGATTTCAGACGAAACGGGACTTGACTTTTGGGAGAGCGTAAGAGGTCTGTAAGGTATGTAAAGCTTCCCACTCCTTCGTTTGGCATATCTTAGTATGATAGGCGAATATGAGAACTTTCGGAGCATTTCTGCTCCTCAAAACCCGATCCACAGAAACGTTACTATTCATTCAATTCAATTGAAGCCTAAGGGCTCTATTTTGGCTAGAATGCCACCACTCGTCCGAAACCTATCGAAATGTGGTCGGGTAACTTAGAAATGATTATGTATGACCCTTTGGCCTATAAATGTTCGTAAATTATGTTCGCCACCTCAATTCGACTCGAGGTGGGCCCGCTAACCCCGAGACGCCCTATTTGTCTTATTGGGCTGTCCCTTTGAATAAAGTTTGAAATGATACTTTCGATTTTGGAACTTCCTCCTACGGGATATGCTCTGAATATTACGATACGCTAAGTTACGTTTTGAGCTATACGTACTATTTTAGAACGTTTTGTGAAATGAAACCTTGCATCGACTAAGTATTCGATTATTTTGTATTATGAAATGACTTATGGGACTACTATGTTTTGAAAGACTATTTTGAAATATGATTTGCATTGTCTGCTCACGACTCCGCTCGTGCCTTATTATGACTTCGTTCACCGGTTCCCGGGCCGGTTATGATTCGTGCGCCTTATGATAATTCGGCCGTATGCTGTGTTGCGGTTCCCGAGGCTTCGCCATAGGGCCGGGTTCCGTTTGGAGTTATGCTGTGATATGGCTCGTGATGCGATACGCTCACCTATGTTTGTGTTTGTGTTCGGGGATGTACGGAGATTTGAAACCTTCTGGTGTTATGCTGTGTGTGGCGCCAGCGTCGGAGTGGCGACCACGTTCCTGAGCTTTGCATGATTTCGTCTGCATTATGTATATGTATATGATTTGATACGGATTTTTGACACACCGGTTTGTACTCCACTTTGTTATCTGATTTGCTTTCAGTTTGGTCCATATATCTGTACTCCGTGCTTTACATACGCAATACATATTTCGTACTGACCCCCTGTTCTTCGGGGGCTGCGTTTCATGCCCGCAGGTACAAAAGCTCATTTGGGGTGATCCTCCGGTTTAGGCTACTCATTCTGCTGTGTTGGAGGGCTCCCCTTGATCTGGAGCCTAACTGTTGGTACATACCTCCTGTTGTGTGTATTCGGTACATTTGACTATTTGGGTACGGCGGGGCCCTGTCTCGCCATATGTCTTTGCTTTGAGTTCCTAGAGGCCTGTAGTCATATATGTGGGGTGAGGGTCATATATATGTTTGTTTGATTTTGTTTTCTGGTCTTAAAGCGGTCCGCTTGATATGATGGCCCTAAATGGCCCTTATGCTTATGATTGTACTTTTGACCGGCGATGCCTATTCCGCCGCTCAGTTTGTATTTGATATGACATTCTGATTTGTGCGACCGCTTAAGACATATTTTGATATAAACTATGTTTGATATGATTTCGAAAAATTCGGAAATAAGTTTGGATTTGAAAATGAATACACGATTTGGTCTGGGTACCCAGGTAGGGTGCCAGTCGCGGCCCACGGGGCTGGGTCGTGACAGGAACGTACGACCCGATCCACATAAGTTAATGCCGAGGAACGTAAGGCTCGATCCAATAAGTTAATGCCGAGGAACGTACCACCCGATCCATAAATATTAGTGTCGAGGAACGTACGACCCGATCCATAAAGTTAGTGCCGAGGAACATTTGGACCGATCCATAAATATTAGTGCCGAGGAACCTACGACCCGATCCATATAAGTTAGTGCCGAGGAACTGTCACGACCCAACCCCGTAGGCCGTGACTAGTGCCCGATCTGGGCACCCAAACCCTTCTATCAAATGCATTCAAGTATATAGAGGAAGCCGCCAAGGCTATATTCTAAATTTAGATAATTTCCAGAAAAATTTCGGCAGAGTTTCCTTTGTTTTACAGACTATCCAAAATAACCCTACGCATAGAAAATACCAACAAAGGCCACACCGGCCAACAAGGCAACATGTAAACATATGCGGATCGGCCACCGCGGCGAATGGGATCGCCCAAACACATCATATACACACATCGGTACAGAAGGACCCAACCCACAAACATGTCCACAGACCTCTAAACAGGCCGACAGAATCATATGACGGGACAGGGCCCCGCCGTACCCAAATAGTCAGATATACAGAAATATATACATAACAAAAGATGTATGTACCAAAAGTGGACTCCGGATCAAAAGGGAGTACTCCGAAATAGCAGAAAGTGGAGCCTACAGTGATGGATCACCTGTGTCTGTACCTGCGGGCATGAAACGCAGCCCCCGAAGAAAGGGGGTCAGTACGAAAGATGTACTGAGTATCTAAAGCATAGAGTACATAAATATGAGCCATAACTGAAAACAAACAGGATACAAAGGGGAAATACCGAACAGTATATCAAAATCTGTATCAAAACCATATATACGTAATGCAAACAAAATCATGCAAAGCTCAGGAACGTGGTCACCACTCCAACGCTGGTACCACACACAGCATAACACCGGAAGGTTCAAATCTCCGTACATCCCCGAGCACACATATCAGCATAGCATATCACTAGCCATATCACAGCATAACTCCAAACGGAACCCGGCCCTATGGCGAGGTCTCGGGAACCGTAACACAGCATACGACCGAATTTATCATAGCGCGTACGAATCATAACCGGCCCGGGAACCGGTGAACGAAGTCATAATAAGGGCACGAGCGGAGTCGTGAGCAAACAATGCAACTTATAAGTCAGAACACCTTTTTAAACTTGAAAATAGCATATGCTAACTCATTAATCAAATAGTTCGAATAACTAGTCAATACGGGGTTCGTTTCACAAAAGTATTTCCAACATAGTATTTATGGTTCAAAATATAGTTTAGAATATCGTGGCAGTCAAACATTATTTTATGATAACCAAATTCATAACCAAAACTGTTTTGCCGACATTAGACAAGAATGGGCATAATAGAGCAAACAAAGAAGTCTCGATGCTAGCGGGCCAACCGCGGGTCAAGTCGAGGTGGCGGACATGAATCACAGACATTTGGGGTCTATGGAACCATACATGGAAGTTTCGAGGCAACTTGATTACATTTACAAAATTTTCGGACATTAGATCACTTTTCAATATAATATGAGTTTTATAATTCAATTCAATTGAATGAATAATACTAAATTTCCAATTCGGATTTCTAGGAACAGAATTGCCCTCGGGGCTCCAATATCGACCTAGTATACCTAAGACATGCCAAAATAAGGAATGGGTAGCCTTACATACCTTATATGCGTCTTACGCTCGCCCGAAACTCAAGTCCCGTTTCGTTCAGGATCTGCAAATGGTCAAAGTTACCAATTAGGGATTTCAAGGCTTAAGAATTCACTTAACCTCATTTTTGTCTACCGAAATTTCGGCAGCATTTCCCCCATATATATATATCACCCCGAGACTTAGCTCGGCTCCATATACAACAACAACAACAACCCACAGTATCACAATCATCACAAGTCATAACAAAATCACTCTAACGTCAATATTCTTTCTTTCTACATAAATCAACAACTTTCATCCAAACTTCACCACCTCCACATTATCATATTCATTTACTCATTCAAAGTTATTCAGACACATTCCAATAATATTCCAAACGATATACATGAATTTAAGCAATCCGCTACTTTCCATATTCTATTCAAAACGTCCACAACTACGACGAACATACTAACTTGCATTGTTTCATTCCAAATTCATTAACAACAACCATAATTCACATTTAAAGTCTTACTTTCACAATTATATACGAATATACAAAAATCATATAATTTCCCATAAGGACCCGCAACCATTTTCAATGCCAATTCAACTCGTTAAACATTCATTTATGTCATAAATTCCACAACGACGCAACTAACAAACTAAACAAAATCAAAATTCACCTTGCCTTCACCATGACATGGCTCACGGCCACTTCACCACACACACATACACCCACGGTTTCACACACACACCAAAACTACGGAATTCTCGTCTATTCTCAATCCTTATAATATTCTGACGAATTCCATAACACAAAAGTGACAAAATCCTTACCTTATCTTGAAATTCCGACTTGCCGCAAACGTGATTCTTTCGCCAAACAAATTGTATCACGTCGGAGAGCGTCTTGTACTTGCTACAAATATGAGAAGAACAAGATTTTTAGACCACAATCCAAGGCTAGAGAATTTTTTTTTTTTTGGAACAAGGGGTTCGGCCGAATGGGGTTCAAGAACTCAAGGATGAGTTTTTAATTTTGTTTCTAGATTTCTCTAAGGATAAGCATACCCATATACATAATTGATTAGTAGGCACATGGAAAGCACATGACCATTAAATGGGTCTTGGGCCAAGGCCTCATGGCCGGCCACCCCATGGTCTTGGGCTTCAATTTTCCTTCAAATATTTCTTGGCCCAATTCGTTGAAATCTCGTTTTGTAATTCCCGAAACCAATTTCCGGAATTCCAATTTTTGTCCTAAGACTTCCTCCACATTTCCACACCAATATTTTCATAAACAACATAGACATATTAACTAAAATCAAAGATATGGCCTTATAACATACAAGTCTCAATTATTTTCAAGATTTCCAATTATGCGAAAACATGGGACATAACATTCTCCCCCCCTTTAGAACATTCGTCCCCGAATGTTAAATTACTCTTATAAGGTCTTATGAGCATAACGGGGGAGTCCCTCTCTTGTAAGTAGTACACATAATTCATCCATCGCTTAGTACAACAAGTTTTAAAAAAAAAGTTTAGATTACCTGTGGGCGTAGGAAACAAGTGGGGATATTCCCTCCTCATCTCCTCCTCCGACTCCCAGGTCATCTCTTCCCGGTTGTTGTTGCGCCATAGGACTTTAACAGAAGGCACTTCCTTAGTGCGTAGTCTCCTGACCTGCCGATCCAGAATAGTTATAGGCTGCTCTTCATAAGACAAATGCTCCGTTACCTGAATGTCATTTACTGGGAATATTCTGGAAGGATCACCAATACATTTTCGCAGCATGGACACATGAAATACCGGGTGCACTGCCTCCAAATCGGATGGTAAGTCTAGCTCATAGGCGACCTCACCTATCTTCCGAATGATCTGATACGGCCCGATATACCGCGGGCTTAACTTACCCTTTTTACCGAATCTCATAACACCCTTCATAGGCGACACCTTCAGAAATACCCAGTAGCCAATCTGGAACTCTAATGGTCGACGTCGTCTGTCTGCATATGCTTTCTGTCGACTCTGTGCAGCCAATAATCGCTCCCGAATAAGTTTTACTTTATCCACTGCTTCCTGGATCACATCTGGCCCAATTAATTTGGTTTCGCCCACATCGAACCACCCAATAGGAGATCTGCATTTTCTGCCATAAAGAGCTTCGTACGGTGCCATCTGAATGCTGGAGTGATAACTGTTATTATAGGAAAATTCAATAAGCGGCAAATGATCATCCCAGCTGCCTCTGAAATCAATAACGCAGGCCCGCAACATATCTTCCAGCGTCTGAATAGTGCGTTCGGCCTACCCGTCGGACTGAGGATGAAAAGCTGTACTGAGGCTCACCTGAGTCCCTAATCCCTCCTGAAATGACCTCCAGAAATTTGCCGTAAACTGGGCACCTCGGTCAGTAATAATAGATACAGGGACTCCGTGAGGTCTGACTATCTCTCTGATATATAATCTAGCATAATCCTCAGCCGAATAAGTAGTCCGGACGGGGAGGAAGTGGGCTGATTTCGTCAATCTGTCAACAATAACCCAAATAGAATCGTACCTGCGTGGAGTGCGTGGTAACCCAACAACGAAATCCATATTAATCATCTCCCATTTCCAGGCTGGAATTTCCATCTCCTGTAATAATCCACCGGGCTTCTGATGTTCAATTTTAACTTGCTGACAATTTGGGCACTGACCAACGAACTCTGCAATATCTTTCTTCATACCGTCCCACCAATACAAACTTCTGAGATCATGATACATTTTAGTGGAACCAGGATGAACAGAATACCGTGCATTATGCGCCTCGCCCATGATTTGTCGCCGTAAGCCTGCAACATCCGGTACACAGAATCTGCCTTCATATAATAATACCCCTTCAGGCGAAATTTCAAACGGAGTCTTTTCTTTATTAAGAGCCACATCTCTGTACTGAACCAGAATAGGATCCTCAAACTGTCGCTGCTTTACTTCTTCTATAATAGATGATTCAGCAACTGCACGAACAGAAATCACAGAATCTCCAGAATCTGCCAAACGAACTCCAAGGCTGGCCAACTGATGAATTTCACGAACCAAATCTTTCTTACCAGGTGGTACATCAGCCAAGCTGCCCATAGACTTGCGGCTAAGTGCATCCGCTACCACATTGGCTTTCCCAGGATGGTACAGAATATCAACGTCATAATCTTTCAATAATTCAAGCCATCTTCTCTGCCGCAAATTCAGTTCCTTCTGTTTAAAAATATACTGGAGACTCTTATGGTCCGTATAAATATCAACATGGACCCCATATAAATAGTGCCGCCAAATCTTCAAATCGTGAATCACTGCGGCCAACTCAAGATCATGAGTGGGATAATTCTTCTCGTGCGGTCTGAGCTGCCGGGAGGCATAGGCTATAACTCGACCGTGCTGCATCAACACTGTTATAGCCCGTATATTGTACGTTTGGAAATTCCAAAGTCGTCGTGGAAAGTTAAGGGCGAGACCATTTTAAAAAATGGTTTTAATGTGCAAGTTGTTATAAAAAAAAAATTATGACTATTATCAGTATGGAAATATTGAGAAAGGTTAAGGGTAAGAAGTGGAATTCGCAAAATGGGCCATGGAAATAATGTGGAAGGCTAGGGGCAAATGGTAATATTGAGGAAAGTCGAGGGGTAAAATGGGAATTTTACAAAAGTTCAAGAAAATTCATGAATGGGCCATATTGGCCATGTGAAGAAGAATAAGGGGAAAAGATGACAAAATAAGTCATCTTTTATTTTGAAAAAAAAAAGAAACTTAAGAAAAAGAAAAGAAAAATCTAGAAAAGTGTAGAGGAGGGCATGTGCCCCTCACATGCTAGTAGCTCTCTCTCTCTCTATATATATATAAGAGTTCATCTTTTAATTCAAGGAAAAATGGAGAGAAAGACTTGGAGAAAAAAAAAAGAGAAGGGAGAGAAGAAAGAGAGGTCACGGCCAAAGGGGCAAAAATTTAGCCCCTTGAAGTAGTGATCAAAAAAATTATTTCTTCCACTTTTCCTACCTAATGGGAGGTCCTCTACAACATGGAGTGAGTGTTGAAGCAAGTAGAAGGCTTGTTGGTGTCATATGCCAACCCTAAACCAAGTGGGAAGTTGAAGGAAAAGGTAAGGTTTCATCTCCTCTTGTGTGTTGTGGATGGTTTATATATGTTGTTGTATAGAAAAATGGATGGAAAACGTAAAATCATGCAAGTAGTAATGTGGCCGTGTGATGTGTTGCATGTTGGCCGAATATATGTGAGGTGTTGGATTGAAATGATGAATTAATTTTATTTAGCAATTTGATTGTTGTTGTTGTGTGGGCTCTATGATGAAAATGAAGGTTTAAGGATTTAAATTGAAGTGGGAATTGTTTGTATATGTTGTAGGGTGAAGGAAATGATGGAATATATGAAATTATGTATACGTTGTATTGTAGCCGTGTGTATTATGTAGCCGGGTATGTTATGTTAATTGAAAGGATTATGTCAATTTTATGATGTATGTTGATTGTTATAATGCATGGAAAAGGATGGAAATTCATGGAATTGTGCATGTAGTGTGTGGGTATGGTGTTGGCCGCATGGTTCCCCTTTGTGTAGTTGAGAACGAATAAATCGTCGTTAGCATTTTGGTTGTCGTCATTGTGAGTTCTAAGACGGAAAAATGAAGTTTTAAATAATCCAAGTTAAGATTTCAATTGTGTGGGACGAATTGGAGGGAAATGTAGTTTTGATGTGGTTTCTTGGATTTATGAAATGAAGTTGTAAATGTATGTATTGTGACATAATGTGTGAATTTGGAAGGTTTTGGGTAAAGTGATATGTTGATCAAGTCGTTGAAAGATCGTGTGAATCAGATTGAAATGAATTGCTAATATTGTTGTTGGTCTGGCCGAGTGCCATTCTCGAATTGTTGTTGTTGATTTGGGCCGAGCCATATTCTCGGGGTTGGTACATTTACAGGGGAGATGCTGCCGAAATGTCGGCAGAATATAAATGAATATATTGAAAGGGTGAGGCAAGTACTTGACGAAGGAACTAATGAATGGATGAACTCTCTTGCATGTAGGCAAACAAGTTGGATGCACAAGCGTAACTAGTGGGTCGCGGCACAGGTATGTAAGGCTGACCCTTTCTTTCTTTGGCATGTCCTAGAGCCAAGTAAGGTATAATGTGATATGCTGCCTTGGGGTAACTCTGTTCTGTGATGCTGAGTCTGATTATGGTTCTAATTCACTTCTTGACCTGAGTTTGTGATCCTAGTTCATCCCTTGATATGAGTGTTTGATATAAGTATTTTGATATAAGTATTTTGGTACAAGTATTCTGATATACGTATTTTGATATAAGTATTCTGATATAAGTATTTTGATATAAGTGTCTTGATATAAGCATTTTGATATCAATCTTCTGATATAAGTGTGTCGATATGAGTATTCCGATATAAGTATCCTGATATGAGAATACGAAATCAGTATCCTGATAAGAGCATTCTGGTATGTTTATTCTGGTTCGAGAACTTCTGTAAGATTTAATGTCCCTAACTTCCGTATACGATCTCGGATTGCTCTGAAATCTTCGAAGAGGTTTCTGTATCAAGACGTCTATAATTTTCTTATACGTAAGTATGGTTCCAAAACCTCCATTTGATCTGATTCGTAAGGACATCTGAAGGTATCTGTTATATCCCGTAATTTTATACGTCGAGTTATTCGCAAGAGAATCGACTCAAGTTAAAGACGGGATCATTTTCGGGCACGAAACAGAAATCTTTAATTTCCGGTCTCTATTAGAAAATGAATTGCTTATGAATTTTACTTAGTGTAAAAATATTAATGGAAAGTTGGGATTAATTTACCATGATTAGATTATTAAGTGGGGATTAGTGATTAATTAATCTAATTATCGAAAAGTTGGCCCCACGACACGTGGCGAGATTTGGTTGGACTTGAATAAAGATGGACACATGTCATGAAAATTGACACATGTCCACTTTGTAAAGATAATATATAAGCATAAGTGGATGACTAAGTCATCACATATTCCACAAATTAATCTTGCAAATTAGGTTTTAGAGAGAAGGGCTCTCAAGCCAAGAGAGAGAAAGAAGTTCCCGCGCCACTATTCACAGGCGGCGTTACTGTTCACGGCGCACTATTCACGGCGGCGCTACTGTTCACGCCGCCACTATTCACGGGTGCTGTTCACGGCCAGCCCATTTTTGCCCCCTTCTACACAATTAATTGGAGAGATTTGAAGATTAAGAGGAGGAAAAAGATGGAGCTCATGGTAGCCATGGCTTTCTTGAAGACATTTCATGGTGAAAAATTAGAGCTTGTCTCTAAGGTAAGATTTAATTCTTTTCTACATGTTTTGGAGGTAGTTTAGACTTGTATAGCTTGGTAGATGTGTGTTGAATACAAACGGGTTATGTATGTTGATGTTGAATTATAAATTGAGCCGTGTAAGGGGGGTGTTTTGAGTAAGAATGAGGAATTGATTTTAGTAGCATTATGTAGGAATTAAATGGTTAAATTTAAATTTGTGTTGTTTTATGGACATATTGCTATCCTTGCTAAATTGAAAGGATTGAGGGTATGATTATGTTCATATGATTATTGTTGTTGTTATCATGGGTTATGTGATGAGAATGAAGGAAATTAATGGTTAGAAACTTTATAGAGGTCGTGTGGGTGTGTGAAGAGGAGTGTGGCCGTGAGCCATATTAATTGTTATGTCCCGTGCTTTAGTATGATTGGAAATCGAGAAATAAACAAGACTTGTGTGTTATAAGGAAATATTTTTGATTTTGGTGAATATGACTATGTTGGTTATGGAATCATAGATGTTAAGGCATCGGGGAAGGCCGAGGGTAAATTTGGAATTTCAGAAATTGGTTTCGGGAATTATAAAACGGGACGTTTAATGAATTGGGCCAAGAAAAATTAGAACACAAAATGAGGCCCAAAGTTTGTGGGGTGGCCGGCCATATTGGCTAGGCCCAAGCCTTTTTAGTGATCATGTGCCATGCACATGATCTATATTTGGATATATATCACCTATGCCCCTTTGAATTATCTAGAAACCAAATCAAAAACAAAAAAAAATTGAAGAGCACCAAGAAAAGGCTCTCGGCCGAGAACCATACAAGGAGAAAAAAAAATTCCATAGCCTTTGTTATTAATCCAAAAATCTTAGTTTCTACATAGTTGTGAAGTGCTCAAGACCCTCTTCAACGGGGTACAATTAGTTTGGCGAAAGGTGCGCGTTTGCGGCAAGTCGGAAACTTAAGAAAAGGTAAGAATTTTGTCCCTTTAATGTTATGGAATTGATATGAATGTGTTAAGGATCGAAAATAGACGAGAATTCCGTAACTTTGATGTGTGTGGGAAGCCGTGAGTGTGTGTGTGTGTTGCTAGATGGCCGTGAGCCATGAATTGTTGAGGACAAGATGAATTTGATTTCGTTTAAGTTGTTAGTTGCGTCGTTGTGGCCTTTATAACGTAAATGAATGATTAATGAATTGAATTGGTGTTGGAAAATGATTTCGGAACATTATCGGAAAGTATATACCCTTGGTATATTTGTGTATATCATTGCGTATCTATGATGCCAAAGACTTGAAATATGACTTATGGTTGATGTTAATGAATTCGGAATGAAACGACGCAAGTTAGAACGTTCGTTGTAAGTTATGATGTTTTGAAAGAAATATGGAAAGTAATGAATTTTGGGAAACTTTGTATATGATTTGGAATATGTTTGGGATGTGATTGCATAATCTTGAATGAGTGAATGAATACAATAATATGGATGTAGATTTGGAATTTTGAAGTTTGAATGAAAGATTGTCAACTTGTGTAGTAAGGTAGAATTTTGAAGTTAGAATGGTTTGAATATGGTTTATATGGTTTGATGATGTTTGGGTTGTTGTTGTTGATGTATTTTGAGCCGAGCTAAGTCTCGGGGGTGTTATATTTATAGGGGAAGTGCTGCCGAAATTTCGGTAGACAAAAATGAAGTTAATGGCATTTTTAAGCCTAAGAATCTCAATTGGTAACTTTGACCATTTGTAGATTTCGGACGAAACGGGACTTGACTTTTGGGAGAGCATAAGACGTCAGTAAGGTATGTAAAGCTTCCCACTTCTTCGTTTGGCATGTCTTAGTATGCTAGGTGAATATTGGAACTTCCGGAGCATTTCTGCTCCTCGAAACCCGATCCACAGAAAAGTTACTATTCATTCAATTCAATTGAAGCCTAAGGGCTCTATTTTGGCTAGAATGCCACCAATCGTCCGAAACCTACCGAAACGTGGTCGGGTAACTTAGAAATGATTACGTATGAACTTTTGGCCCCTAAATGTTCGTAAATTATGTTCGCCACCTCAATTCGACTCGAGTTGTGCCCGCTAACCCCGAGACGCCCTATTTGTCTTATTGGGCTGTCCTTTTGAATAAAGTTTGAAATGATACCTTCGATTTTGGAACTTCCTCCTACGGGATGTGTTTTGAATATTACGATACGCTAAGTTACGTTTTGAGCTATACGTACTATTTTGGAAACGTTTTGTGAAATGAAACTTTGTATCGACTAAGTATTCGATTATTTTGTACTATGAAATGACTTATGAGACTACTAAGTTTTGAAAGGCTATTTTGAAATATGAATTGCATTTGTTTGCTCACGACTCCGCTCGTTCCTTATTATGACTTCGTTCACCGGTTCCCGGGCCGGTTATGATTCGTGCGCCTTACAATAATTCGGCCGTATGCTGTGTTACGGTTCCCGAGGCCTCGCCATAGGGCCGGGTTCCGTTTGGAGTTATGCTCTGATATGGCTCGTGATGCGATACGCTCACCTATGTTTGTGTTTGTGTTCGGAGATACGGAGATTTGAAACCTTCTGGTGTTATGCTGTGTGTGGCGCCAGCATCGGAGTGGCGACCACGTTCCTAAGCGTTTGCATGATTTCGGTTACATTATGTATACGTATATGATTTTGACACGGATTTTGACATCCCGATTTGTACTCCACTTTGTTATCTGATTTGCTTTCAGTTTTGATCCATATTTTTGTACTCCGTGCTTTACATACTCAGTACATATTTCGTACTGACCCCCTTGCTTCGGGGGCTGCGTTTCATGCCCGCAGGTGCAGATATTGGTGATCCTCCACTGTAGGCTTCACTCTTTGCTACTTCGGAGGACTCCTTCTTGACTCGGAGTCCCCTTTTTGGTACAGACTCCTTTTGCTATGTGTATATACTCTGTACATTTGACTATTTGGGTACGGCGGGGCCCTGTCTCGCCATATGTCTTTGTTTTGAGTTCGTAGAGGCCTGTAGTCATATATGTGGGGCGAGGGTCCTATATATGTTTGTTTGATTTTGTTTTCTGGTCTTAAAGCGGTCCGTTTGTTATGATGGCCCTAAATGGCCCTTATGCTTATATTTGCACTTCTGACCGGCGATGTCTATTCCGCCGCTCCGTTTGGATTTGATGTGACATTTTGATTCGTGCGACCGCTTAAGACGTATTTTGATATAAACTCTGTTTGATATGACTTGTATGGAATTTTGAAATATGTTTGGGTTTGGCAATGAACATGTAATTTGGTCTGGGTACCCAAGTAGGGTGCCAGTCGCGGCCCACGGGGCTGGGTCGTGACAAAAGTGGTATCAGAGCAGGTTGTCCTCGGAATGTCTACAGGCCGTGTCTCGTAGAGTCTTGTTTATCGATGTGTTGTGCACCACATCTATAAACAGGAAGCTACAGGGCATTTAGGATGTTACCCTTCTTTGGATTCTTAGATCGTGCGGTAAAGCTATATGATTATGATGATTCTCCCCTACGAATTGTTGTATCTACAGCAAGGCTCCAGAAGAGCAGAAGTGTCGGTATTTGGGGAAAATGTTTCTGACCCTCTTCCTGCAGGTGATCGTAGGTTGATAAATAATGAAGAGGAGTGCTTCGGATGATGGGGATGGGGGTGCTAATAAGGCCCCTAGGACATCACCAGGACCGAGTAGACAGATCCCCAGCTACTCGATTGAGACCGACCCTTCGGAGGATCCAGAGACAATTCCTCCAGAGTTTTTGATCCCCGGAGCAGGGGCTCCCAGGGAAGACAGTTATGACACCGACCCTTCGGAGGACCCAGCGACGATACCTCCAGAGCTTCTTGCTCCTAGGGAGGAGGATAGCCCCGAGGCTGAGCCACTCGAGCATTCCTCTGGGACGCCGGAGGAGGAGATTCCCGAGGATGTGCCAGTAGCTCCGGTAGTGGAGCAGTATGTTAGACAGGCTTCCCCAGAGAGTGTTACGCCCTATTCCAGCACTTTGTCCTGGCCGTCGGTGAACCAGGAATTGCCAGGCTACCTACACTCCTCCGATTCAGATGCAGGAAATAGTGGGGGCCAGTCGGACGACGAGGATGAGGGACACAGTTCCCACGGCAGCTCCCCAGGTTAGACTCGAGATTGATAAGTATAAACATATAAGTTTCCTAGAATTTTCGATATGTGTATGATATCTGTAAAACGTTGTTCAATGACGATAACGGAAATTTAAAAGGATTAGAGACCTAGTGACCCAAGGCAAGGGCGACTGAGATGTCCCCACCGTCAGTGTGAGTCTGGAAATCCCGGATGAAAGTAAACAGGAAAGTGCCTCCGATGCTGTTTGAGTTGGGCACGTGTGGTAAGTGTCTACGGCGTTATAATTCTTATTTGAAGTTATCAGCCCCGTGTGGCTGCGATACGACATGATATGATATGTATGTATGTGTATATGAGTTGGCCCTGTGAGGCATGATTGGTATTTTCTGGTGTACAGGTTTTGGATAGTAAGAAAAACAGAGGAACCTCTGCCCAAATTTTTCCAGAAATATGGAAGTAAATATGTAGACTAAGTACAAAAAGGTCCCGCGATACTTGTCGGACTTTAGTTTTCCTCGGTCGGTGGCCGGAGAACACCTTACGGTGATATTTTTATCAGATTCCACCGACTATTTGGAGGCGGAATTCGTGGGACGAAGACTTAAATCCGTGGGTTACCCGTAATCATATGTATATGTGTATGAAAGTGAATGTTTAAGATTCAGAAGGGCGACATGGTAATGGTACGACTTAACCGGGGGTGGGACCCGCTACAAATATTTTCTGAAAATTTGCTAAGACCCCGATCTGCCCTAAAATTACGTGACAAAGGCCGTGCGGGGCAATCGACGAAATTATATCAGCCCTAACGCGTCAAAATGCATGAAAGTTCCGGGGTTAAGCGTGCTCAAGCCAGAGCAATTCTGGGATGGGTGACCCCTGGGAAGTAATGTAAAGTTTTTCATAAGTGAGAGTGCGATAAATATAGATGGAAATTTGGGGTAACCAAAAGGTAAATAGAATGTGTGTGGAGGAATTAGTGCCCTTTCGGGAGTCGCGCAGAACGAGGCGGACTAAATGGGCAAAAAGAAAAGGGGACAACACCGCTTGGGAAGTTGAACGAATTTGAATAACCGTCAGAGACGTTCGCCAGTAAGGTATTAGTAAATGTGTGTGTGTGTGTGTATGATTTTCGTTTGGTGCCCATGTGGGTTAAGAGCCGAGACCCGGCAACTAATGTTGTGATAGACGAAAGGTTTTACTAAACCGAATACTTGAAGCGAAGCGGGGGCGACGATCCGAAAGTTGTCAAGGGATAGAAAATCCCTAAGTACACCATAACTCAGTTTAGAATGACGATGTCTGAAAGAGAAAATGAGTATGGAGGGTAGGAAAGATGAAAGGTAAGCAGTGTGAGCAAGTGGAATCTTTGAAAGAGTCGATACGCGAGACGCAAGACAATTTGTGTGACAACTTGGCGGATAAGTTTACCAATAAAGGGGAAATTCTCATGAATTATTGGAGCCTTAATAGGAGCGATTTGATTCTAATTTGACATTCTATCTGTTGTGCTTCTGCACTCCCGATTCCGATAAGGCTCTGTCTAGTACGCCTCTGTATTTCTGAGCTCGATTATGTTCCCGTCTGATGAATCCTTGTGCGTCTGATTCTGGATACGTTTCTGTCTGGCACACCTCTGTATGTCTGACTCTGGATATAAATCCGTCTGATATGCGTCTGTGCGTTTGATTTTGATCACGCGTATGTTCGATACATTTCGGTTTGTCTAATCACGACTCTGTATGATACAATTCTGTACATTTGATTCTGATTTCGAATCTGTCCGATATGATCTTGTACGTCTGACTCCGATTATGAATCTGTCTGGTATATATTCGTGTGTCTGATTCTGATTACGAATCCGTCTGATACGCCTTTGTACGTCTGACTCCGATCTCAGATTTGTCTGATATACTTCCGTACCTCTGATGTTGACTATGAATCCGTCCGATATGCTTATACGCGTCTGGCCCTAGTTCTGAATCTGTTTGGCATGAAGTGTCTGGTATGAAGTAAAGTGAGATTACGGCGATGTGGTAAGAAACTCAGAAGTGTAACAAAAAAATGATATTGACTATGATGTCTGGAAAGTGTTCGTCCATTACAAGAATATAGCGTATGCTTCGGTGATTACGTGGGGTATGAGAAAATATATTATGAAGGCATTTGCATTAGTGATGTGAAGAATTACCCCGTCATGTGGGTGAAAAAGCTATGTCGGAAAATCCACGAAGGACAATTATGAAGAGGACCCTCCCGAAGTAGTATGATGCCCCATAAGGTCGATTCAACATTCGAGGACGAATGTTCTTAAGGGGGGGAGAATGTTATGTCCCGTGCTTTAGTATGATTGGAAATCGAGAAATAAACAAGACTTGTGTGTTATAAGGAAATATTTTTGATTTTGGTGAATATGACTATGTTGGTTATGGAATCATAGATGTTAAGACATCGGGGAAGGCCGAGGGTAAATTTGGAATTTTGGAAATTGGTTTCGGGAATTATAAAACGGGACGTTTAATGAATTGGGCCAAGAAAAATTAGAACACAAAATGAGGCCCAAAGTTTGTGGGGTGGCCGGCCATATTGGCTAGGCCCAAGCCTTTTTAGTGATCATGTGCCATGCACATGATCTATATTTGGATATATATCACCTATGCCCCTTTGAATTATCTAGAAACCAAATCAAAAACAAAAAAAAATTGAAGAGCACCAAGAAAAGGCTCTCGGCCGAGAACCATACAAGGAGAAAAAAAAAATTCCATAGCCTTTGTTATTAATCCAAAAATCTTAGTTTCTACATAGTTGTGAAGTGCTCAAGACCCTCTTCAACGGGGTACAATTAGTTTGGCGAAAGGTGCGCGTTTGCGGCAAGTCGGAAACTTAAGAAAAGGTAAGAATTTTGTCCCTTTAATGTTATGAAATTGATATGAATGTGTTAAGGATCGAAAATAGACGAGAATTCCGTAACTTTGATGTGTGTGGGCAGCCGTCATTGTGTGTGTGTGTTGCTAGATGGCCGTGAGCCATGAATTGTGGAGGACAAGATGAATTTGATTTCGTTTAAGTTGTTAGTTGCGTCGTTGTGCCCTTTATAACGTAAATGAATGATTAATGAATTGAATTGGTGTTGGAAAATGATTTCGGAACATTATCGGAAAGTATATACCCTTGGTATATTTGTGTATATCATTGCGTATCTATGATGCCAAAGACTTGAAATATGACTTATGGTTGATGTTAATGAATTCGGAATGAAACGACGCAAGTTAGAACGTTCGTTGTAAGTTATGATGTTTTGAAAGAAATATGGAAAGTAATGAATTTTGGGAAACTTTGTATATGATTTGGAATATGTTTGGGATGTGATTGCATAATCTTGAATGAGTGAATGAATACAATAATATGGATGTAGATTTGGAATTTTGAAGTTTGAATGAAAGATTGTCAACTTGTGTAGTAAGGTAGAATTTTGAAGTTAGAATGGTTTGAATATGGTTTATACGGTTTGATGATGTTTGGGTTGTTGTTGTTGATGTATTTTGAGCCGAGCTAAGTCTCGGGGGTGTTATATTTATAGGGGAAGTGCTGCCGAAATTTCGGTAGACAAAAATGAAGTTAATGGCATTTTTAAGCCTAAGTATCTCAATTGGTAACTTTGACCATTTGCAGATTTCGGACGAAACGGGACTTGACTTTTGGGAGAGCATAAGACGTCAGTAAGGTATGTAAAGCTTCCCACTTCTTCGTTTGGCATGTCTTAGTATGCTAGGTGAATATTGGAACTTCCGGAGCATTTCTGCTCCTCGAAACCCGATCCACAGAAAATTTACTATTCATTCAATTCAATTGAAGCCTAAGGGCTCTATTTTGGCTAGAATGCCACCAATCGTCCGAAACCTACCGAAACGTGGTCGAGTAACTTAGAAATGATTACGTATGAACTTTTGGCCCCTAAATGTTCGTAAATTATGTTCGCCACCTCAATTCGACTCGAGGTGGGCCCGCTAACCCCGAGACGCCCTATTTGTCTTATTGGGCTGTCCTTTTGAATAAAGTTTGAAATGATACCTTCGATTTTAGAACTTCCTCCTACGGGATGTGTTTTGAATATTACGATACGCTAAGTTACGTTTTGAGCTATACGTACTATTTTGGAAACGTTTTGTGAAATGAAACTTTGTATCGACTAAGTATTCGATTATTTTGTACTATGAAATGACTTATGAGACTACTAAGTTTTGAAAGGCTATTTTGAAATATGAATTGCATTTGTTTGCTCACGACTCCGCTCGTGCCTTATTATGACTTCGTTCACCGGTTCCCGGGCCGGTTATGATTCGTGCGCCTTACAATAATTTGGCCGTCTGCTGTGTTACGGTTCCCGAGGCCTCGCCATAGGGCCGGGTTCCGTTTGAAGTTATGGTGTGATATGGCTCGTGATGCGATACGCTCACCTATGTTTGTGTTTGTGTTCGGAGATACGGAGATTTGAAACCTTCTGGTGTTATGCTGTGTGTGGCGCCAGCGTCGGAGTGGCGACCACGTTCCTAAGCGTTTGCATGATTTCGTTTGCATTATGTATACGTATATGATTTTGACACGGATTTTGACATCCCGATTTGTACTCCACTTTGTTATCTGATTTGCTTTCAGTTTTGATCCATATTTCTGTACTCCGTGCTTTACATACTCAGTACATATTTCGTACTGACCCCCTTGCTTCGGGGGCTGCGTTTCATGCCCGCAGGTGCAGATATTGGTGATCCTCCACTGTAGGCTTCACTCTTTGCTACTTCGGAGTACTCCTTCTTGACTCGGAGTCCCCTTTTTGGTACAGACTCCTTTTGCTATGTGTATATACTCTGTACATTTGACTATTTGGGTACGGCGGGGCCCTGTCTCGCCATATGTCTTTGTTTTGAGTTCGTAGAGGCCTGTAGTCATATATGTGGGGCGAGGGTCCTATATATGTTTGTTTGATTTTGTTTTCTGGTCTTAAAGCGGTCCGTTTGTTATGATGGCCCTAAATGGCCCTTATGCTTATATTTGCACTTCTGACCGGCGATGTCTATTCCGCCGCTCCGTTTGGATTTGATGTGACATTTTGATTCGTGCGACCGCTTAAGACGTATTTTGATATAAACTCTGTTTGATATGACTTGTATGGAATTCTGAAATATGTTTGGGTTTGGCAATGAACATGTAATTTGGTCTGGGTACCCAAGTAGGGTGCCAGTCGCGGCCCACGGGGCTGGGTCGTGACATTAATGAAAGAGAATGGTGAATTAAAATTTATTTAGCTTGTTAGAGGTGTCGTTGTGACATTGATGACGTAGATAAAGGGTTAACGAGTTGAGTTGGTGTTGAAATTGGTTGTATGTTGTTATGAGAAATTATGTGATTTTTATATAATTTTTATGCAATTATGAAAGTAAGATGCTAAATGTGAACTATGGTTGTTATTAATGAATTTGGAAGAAAACAATGCGATTTGGTAGTTTCGTTACAATTGTAGAAGTTTCGAATGGAATATGGAAATGGGCGGAATGGTTCGAATCCTTGGATATTGTTTAAAATGTTATTGAAATATGTTTGGGTAATCTTGAGTTAGTTAATGAATATGGAAAAAAATGTTGATATTAGTTGGATGGTGTGAAGTTAGAATGGAAGAGTTACATTATGTGGAAAGGAAGGGAAATTTTTTGGATTGTTGGAAATGTTGTATGAATTGCTTAGAATGTCTTTAAGTATTGTTGGTATGGATTCGGGTTAATATTTAAATATATAAGCATCGATGTTGGCTTGAAGGTAAGTCGTCGAGTTGAATTTATGAAAGTTGTTGAATGATGTAAAAGAGAGTTACTATTATTATTTTGCCTTTCGAATTGGTTATCAATGTTACTAGGTTGGTTATTGTGGTTGTTGTTGTTGATTTTGGACGAGTTAAATTCTCGGGTTGGCCTATTTACAGGGGAAATGCTGCCTAAATTTCTGTAGAATTTAGAATTAGTTTGGAATACATGGCTTAAGTACCTATGGCTAATGTTTGATATTCGTTCGCGTATTCATAGGCCTTGGGGAGCCCGAGGCGTAGGTTGGGATTAACTTTAGTTGGGCAAACTTGGAGCGCGTACGAGGTATGTAAAGCGCAACCCTTCTTTCTTTTGGCTTGCCTTAGTTTTCAATAGGCTAGATTATAAGCCTTGAGGAAAATTCTAAGATTCGAAATCCGAGCATGTTATGAGCCTTATAAATATTCCTTGGCACTCTTATGTATGATTTGATGAAATATGAACCATTATGTCTTTGAAATAATCGCTTTCCGAACTTTGCATAAAAAGGTTTCACTTTAAAGAATTTCGTAATTTGTAAACGCCATATCTTTCACAGAAAGGCTCGGATTGCTTCAATAATTTTTGTAGAAGTTTATATGGCATATAATGAGTATGTTTTCCATAGGCGGGCCCGACTCGGGTAAATACCCGTCCGTGGGCCCCGCGACTTTCCTTTATGTAATTCGGGAACTTTTGAAAGAATTCGTTATGACTATTATTTCGATTTTCAAGTATGATCATTTTACTTATATTAGAGTCTATGATAATGATTTTATGCATATGGTTACTCATGACTCTGCTCGTGCGTTCTGTTATATCTTTCGCCGGTTCCCGGGCCGGTTCTGTTATCGTGCGCACTTTGATATACTCCGGAGTTATGCTGTGTTTATGGTTCACCGAGCTACTCGCAAAAGAGGGTCGGGTTCCACCTATATTTGGTGTTATGCTGTGTATGGCGTTATGTGGTGATGTGATATGTGACGGGGATACGGAGATTTGAAACTTTCTGGTGTTATGCTGTGTTATGACGCCATCGACGGGTGGGCGACCATATTCTTCTGTACCCTATGCATTACTTACATATTTTTGAAAGTAAGCAAATTTTGATATGTTGGATTTGCACTTATGTTTGGTACTTCCATTTCGTTTATGTCTCAGATTTGCTTTCTGTATATTCTGCTTTGCATACTCAGTACATATTTCGTACTGACCCCCTTTCTTCGGGGGGCTGCGTTTCATGCCCGCAGGTACAGACGCACAGTTTGGTGATCTACCCATTTAGGACACCCTCTTCTGCTGTTTGGAGTGCTCTTCTCATTTCAGAGCACACATTTTGGTATATATTCGTTCGCTATGTATATATGTATTTGTTCAGAGGCACGACGGGGCCCTGTCCCGCCATATGATTCGGTTTGTCTGTTTAGAGGTCTGTAGACGTATTTGTGGGTGTGTGTGCCTACTTCTGTACGGATGTGTTTGCATGACTCTATTCGTTATGGCAGCCTCGTCGGCGTGCATTTTGTATATGTTGTGGCAGCCTTGTCGGCGTGCATTTGTATATGCGTTTTGGGCCGTTGTGCCATTTGACAGCCTTGTCGGCTTTTGACATATTTGATAGCCTTGCCGGCTTTTTAACATCTATACATATATATCCGCATACGGTTGCGTTGAGATGTGTTTGAACAGTTTGATATAGTTTGAGACGGCATATAGTAATTATGGCCGTATATGCTATTTGTGTGTGATCAAATATGGATAGGTATGTCAGGGTGCCCAAGTAGGGCGCCAGTCACGGCCTACGGGGTTGGGTCGTGACAGTATCCGATATGACTATGATTCTGATTTCCCGAAAAAGGCTTCTGAAATGCTTATAAAGCGTTCTGTACTTCGAACGCTCGTAACTTTCTCATACTACGCCGGATTGACCTGAAATCTGTTCCGAGCCTCCAGGTATCGGTAAGTACATTGGTTCGTCGAGTCTTGATTTCTATGCATGTGGTTCTCACCATTCTGCTCGTGCATATGTTATGGTTTCCTTCACCGAGTCCCGGGCCGGTATGTATCGTGCGCATGGTTCGCCGAGTCCTCTGTTGAGGGCCGGGTTCCATATATGAATTCCGAAGTATGATGTGTCCGGTTCCGGGGTACTGTGTGATATGTCCGTCCCCGGTTACCGAGGATATATTATGAAGTATGATGTGTCCGGGCTCGGGGTGCCGTGTTATTTGTCCGCCCCCGGGTACCGTGGTTATGTTATGATGTGTGACGGAGATCGGAGCAAATTTTCTGAAATATGATGTCTTGGGGCGCCAAAGGTAGGAGTGGCGACCACGTTCCTATGTTATCGTGCGCATCCCTTGGCATTGTTCACCGGTTACTCGGCGTGTTACCTGTTCCCGAGGTTACCATGTATATGATAGGACGTGACCGGTCCCTCGGCGTGATATTTGTCCCCGAGGTTACCGTATGTATGATATGGTATTTGTCCCGGCGTGGTATATGTCCCCGGGGTTACCGCGTATGTGATATGATATCCGATTCCGATATGCCTGACTTGTGTTGGAGAGTAAGCATTCTGACCTTCCGTATATTCTGTATTCCGTTTGCTATATGACATCATTTGGGTAATTTGTACGTTCTGTAATCCGTCTGGCATACGAGATGAGTAAGTATGATTCGTGTCTGGAAAAGAAAAATAATAAGTGTTTGGTATTCTGGATAGGCTATTTGTGTGTTGTTCTATTTGTCTCAGTCATGGTTTCGTTTTCTGTACTCATGCCTTACATACTCAGTACATATTCCGTACTGACCCCCTCTTCTTCGGGGGCTGCGTTTCATGCCGCGCAGGTACCCACAAATGGATAGACGAGATTAGCTGAAGATGATCCAGTGGATTGGCGGGCTCTATTTCCTCCAGGAGTGCTGCCGAGTCAGAGTATGTATGCTGTGATGTCTGATCAGTATTAGAGACTTTGCAGACAGCGTCGTGGGTAATGATAGTCAGTCTGTAAGCGGCTCCATCAGCCGATATGTCATTTTGTGTTATGTAGTAAATTTTATATAATTACAGATTTGCTAAATTCTGGAAATAGTAAGCAGAAAATTTTGAAAGCTTAACATGTATTTTAATTGTAATTGACTTTCAGAATTCAAAAAAAAATAAAAAATTAGGTGTGTAATCAGGGTCTGCGGGTTCGCTCGGCTCTGTATGTGGGGACGAGTGCCCATCACACCCCAATAAGGTTAGGGTGTGACAAAGTGGTATCAGAGCGAGGTATGTCCGTGGGGATGTCTGTAAAGTCGTGTCCAGTAGAGTCTTGTTTATGGTGTGAAGCCGGCCACATTTATAAACAGGAGGCTACAGGGCATCTAGGGATTGTCGACCTTCCTTCTGTCCTAGATCATGCGATAGAGCCAAGCCGTAGGAACTGAAATCCTTATGTAAGCCTTACATACGACGGAAAAGGTAAGTGGCGACACGGAAAGTCATAAGGGTAAGTATTGACGTATTTGACCCGTTACCTGGAATTGGCAGTTCCGGATGGCCAAGATGTGATATAGCCATATGTTCTGTGAGTCGTTATTGATATTTGCTGTGTACAGGGGGATGGTATAAGAGAAACGAGGTCTGATGGGGGATTCAGAAAATTGACAAGTAATTTTGTTACAAATCGTTATGCAAAAGTGGTGAGTAGGAAATTCGAACGGACTGATATCTGGACATTTATGAAGTAAAGGCAACGAAGGTGTATCTGTTACCATCAGGAATCTGGGAACCTAGGATGAAAAGTAGTTACACACGAAAGTGAAAAGAAAACACTAAGGGTCGAAAAGGGTAAAATGGTAATTGTGGAAGGAAAGACGTGTCACAAGGGTGCTTCGGGATCTGTAAGGCCTTGACTAGTCTCAAATTATGTAATAAAGGTCGTGTGTGGAAGTGGACGCGAAAATATCAGCATTAAGGCACCGGATTTCAGCAAAGTTTCAAGGTTAAGCGTGCTCAGATGGGAGCGATCCTAGGATGGGTGACCCCCTGGGAAGTTTACAAGGAAATTCTATGTATTCTGACATAAAAGACAAATGAAAAACCAGAATAGTCTAAGTAAAACTATAGTATATGGGACAACTGGAAACCTTAAGAAGACACGTAGAACGAGGCAGATTAACTCAATGAAGAGACAAAGAGTGCGTCACAGCTCGGGAATTAGGAAGGGCTTGAATAACGTTCGGAGATATTTTGTGGGTTAGTTGAAAGTAGGAAATATATATAGGTACATGTGAATGTGTGGGATATTCCATATATGATGGCATCGATGGCGTGTGTGCCCTAGCAACCGGAAATATGGTAAAGAAAGGCATTGATCGCGTAAGGGTACCGAAGTTCGAGGGACGGCAAGAGTAAATGGTACAAGTGTGGCAAAGTAAGATGTTATTATTTTACTATAGGTTGAGATTGGAAGTTCTAGTATAATGGTGTTTGAAGAAGAAAGAGAGTGAGTAGATAGGAAACAGAGAGATCGGAATATTGGAAGAAGGTTCGAGAACCAATGTCGATAAGTGAGGATAAAGGAATAGTGACTGGGATAGGGGGATACGAAGTAAGAAAAAGAATGCTTAGGTCTGTAATAATGTTAAGATGAGAGATTTATAAAAGAATAAGTATGTGGCTATGTTAATGTACGAGAAGGATTCTGTGCTGAGGACAAGAGTAGTGGAACGCTGAAGAAAAATGTCTGTACAGCTACAGCACAAACGCGCAGTTAAAGAAGAATCACGGGTAGGTGGGCCAAGCAAGTAAAAGGACGAGTTGTGGATGTAAATGTATAGGAAATATGGACAAAATGACAACATAAACAGAAAGCAAAGGAAGAATGTATGATAAAAAGTTTTGATATACTGTGTATAGAGTTGGAAAGAAAGACAAGGAATGAAGTATAATAAAAAAAAACGAGAGTACTCGGAGATTGTGACGTATGAGGAACCCCTTAAAAATTGGGGGGGGGGGGGAGAGCATATTTTGTTAAACTTAAAAAGGGAATCGCGACAATTGGTGGTCTGGGAATTTTCGAAAGAAAGAAAGAAATAAGAGAGGCCACCGGATAATAGTTCATAGACCATTAATTGTATGGAATATGAGAATATATGCTATGAAGTTATATGAATCATCAACGTGAAGCGGTGCTCAGTTATATTTGTAAAAGAACTCACACCGGATAGTTGATAGAGGATGACTACAAACGAACCCTCCCGAAGTATCATGACACCCCATAAGGATAGTTGAACATTCGAGGACGAATGTTCTAAAGGGGGGGAGGATGTTATAGCCCGTATATTGTACGTTTGGAAATTCCAAAGTCGTCGTGGAAAGTTAAGGGAGAGACCATTTTAAAAAATGGTTTTAATGTGCAAGTTGTTATAAAAAAAACTTTTATGACTATTATCAGTATGGAAATATTGAGAAAGGTTAAGGGTAAGAAGTGGAATTCGCAAAATGGGCCATGGAAATAATGTGGAAGGCTAGGGGCAAATGGTAATATTGAGGAAAGTCGAGGGGTAAAATGGGAATTTTACAAAAGTTCAAGAAAATTCATGAAAGGGCCATATTGGCCATGTGAAGAAGAATAAGGGGAAAAGATGACAAAATAAGTCATCTTTTATTTTGAAAAAAAAAAAAGAAACTTAAGAAAAAGAAAAGAAAAATCTAGAAAAGTGTAGAGGAGGGCATGTGCCCCTCACATGCTAGTAGCTCTCTCTCTCTCTCTCTATATATATATATATATAAGAGTTCATCTTTTAATTCAAGGAAAAATGGAGAGAAAGACTTGGAGAAAAAAAAAAAAAAAGGGAGAGGAGAAAGAGAGGTCACGGCCAAAGGGGCAAAAATTTAGCCACTTGAAGTAGTGATCAAAAAAATTATTTCTTCCACTTTTCCTACCTAATGGGAGGTCCTCTACAACATGGAGTGAGTGTTGAAGCAAGTAGAAGGCTTGTTGGTGTCATATGCCAACCCTAAACCAAGTGGGAAGTTGAAGGAAAAGGTAAGGTTTCATCTCCTCTTGTGTGTTGTGGATGGTTTATATATGTTGTTGTATAGAAAAATGGATGGAAAACGTAAAATCATGCAAGTAGTAATGTGGCCGTGTGATGTGTTGCATGTTGGCCGAATATATGTGAGGTGTTGGATTGAAATGATGAATTAATTTTATTTAGCAATTTGATTGTTGTTGTTGTGTGGGCTCTATGATGAAAATGAAGGTTTAAGGATTTAAATTGAAGTGGGAATTGTTTGTATATGTTGTAGGGTGAAGGAAATGATGGAATATATGAAATTATGTATACGTTGTATTGTAGCCGTGTGTATTATGTAGCCGGGTATGTTATGTTAATTGAAAGGATTATGTCAATTTTATGATGTATGTTGATGGTTATAATGCATGGAAAAGGATGGAAATTTATGGAATTGTGCATGTAGTGTGTGGGTATGGTGTTGGCCGCATGGTTCCCCTTTGTGTAGTTGAGAACGAATAAATCGTCGTTAGCATTTTGGTTGTCGTCATTGTGAGTTCTAAGATGGAAAAATGAAGTTTTAAATAATCCAAGTTAAGATTTCAATTGTGTGGGACGAATTGGAGGGAAATGTAGTTTTGATGTGGTTTCTTGGATTTATGAAATGAAGTTGTAAATGTATGTATTGTGACATAATGTGTGAATTTGGAAGGTTTTGGGTAAAGTGATATGTTGATTAAGTCGTTGAAAGATCGTGTGAATCAGATTGAAATGAATTGCTAATATTGTTGTTGGTCTGGCCGAGTTCCATTCTCGGATTGTTGTTGTTGATTTGGGCTGATCCATATTCTCGGGGTTGGTACATTTACAGGGGAGATGCTGCCGAAATTTCGGCAGAATATAAATGAATATATTGAAAGGGTGAGGCAAGTACTTGACGAAGGAACTAATGAATGGATGAACTCTCTTGCATGTAGGCAAACAAGTTGGATGCACAAGCGTAACTAGTGGGTCGCGGCACAGGTATGTAAGGCTGACCCTTTCTTTCTTTGGCATGTCCTAGAGCCAAGTAAGGTATAATGTGATATGCTGCCTTGGGGTAACTTTGTTCTGTGATGCTGAGTCTGATTATGGTTCTAATTCACTTCTTGACCTGAGTTTGTGATCCTAGTTCATCCCTTGATATGAGTGTTTGATATAAGTATTTTGATATAAGTATTTTGGTACAAGTATTCTGATATACATATTTTGATATAAGTATTCTGATATAAGTATTTTGATATAAGTGTCTTGATATAAGCATTTTGATATCAATCTTCTGATATAAGTGTGTCGATATGAGTATTCCGATATAAGTATCCTGATATGAGAATTCCGAAATCAGTATCCTGATAAGAGCATTCTGGTATGTTTATTCTGGTTCGAGAACTTCTGTAAGATTTAATGTCCCTAACTTCCGTATACGATCTCGGATTGCTCTGAAATGTTCGAAGAGGTTTCTGTATCAAGACGTCTATAATTTTCTTATACGTAAGTATGGTTCCAAAACCTCCATTTGATCTGATTCGTAAGGACATCTGAAGGTATCCGATATGACTATGATTCTGATTTCCCGAAAAAGGCTTCTGAAATGCTTATAAAGCGTTCTGTACTTCGAACGCTCGTAACTTTCTCATACTACGCCGGATTGACCTGAAATCTGTTCCGAGCCTCCAGGTATCGGTAAGTACATTGGTTCGTCAAGTCTTGATTTCTATGCATGTGGTTTCTCACCATTCTGCTCGTGCATATGTTATGGTTTCCTTCACCGAGTCCCGGGCCGGTATGTATCGTGCGGATGGTTCGCCGAGTCTCTGTTGAGGGTCGGGTTCCATATATGAATTCCGAAGTATGATGTGTCTGGTTCCGGGGTACTGTGTGATATGTCCGTCCCCGGTTACCGAGGATTTATTATGAAGTATGATGTGTCCGGGCTCGGGGTGCCGTGTTATTTGTCCGCCCCCGGGTACCGTGGTTATGTTATGATGTGTGATGGAGATCGGAGCAAATTTTCTGAAATATGATGTGTTGGGGCACCAAAGGTAGGAGTGGCGACCACGTTCCTATGTTATCGTGCGCATCCCTTGGCATTGTTCACCGGTTCCTCGGCGTGTTACCTATTCCCGAGGTTACCATGTATATGATAGGACGTGACCGGTCCCTCGGTGTGATATTTGTCCCCGAGGTTACCGTATGTATGATATGGTATTTGTCCCGGCGTGGTATATGTCCCCGGGGTTACCGCGTATGTGATATGATATCCGATTCCGATATGCCTGACTTGTGTTGGAGAGTAAGCATTCTGACCTTCCGTATATTCTGTATTCCGTTTGCTATATGACATCATTTGGGTAATTTGTACGTTCTGTAATCCGTCTGGCATACGAGATGAGTAAGTATGATTCGTGTCTGGAAAAGAAAAATAATAAGTGTTTGGTATTCTGGATAGGCTATTTGTATATTGTTCTATTTGTCTCAGTCATGGTTTCGTTTTCTGTACTCATGCCTTACATACTCAGTACATATTCCGTACTTACCCCCTCTTCTTCGGGGGCTGCGTTTCATGCCGCGCAGGTACCCACAAATGGATAGACGAGATTAGATGAAGATGATCCAGTGGATTGGCGGGCTCCATTTCCTCCAGGAGTGCTGCCGAGTCAGAGTATGTATGCTGTGATGTCTGATCAGTATTAGAGACTTTGCAGACAGCGTCGTGGGTAATGATAGTCAGTCTGTAAGCGGCTCCATCAGCCAATATGTCATTTTGTGTTATGTAGTAAATTTTATATAATTATAGATTTGCTAAATTCTGGAAATAGTAAGCAGAAAATTTTGAAAGCTCAACATGTATTTTAATTGTAATTGACTTTCAGAATTCAAAAAAAAATAAAAAAATTAGGTGTGTAATCAGGGTCTGCGGGTTCGCTCGGCTCTGTATGTGGGGACGAGTGCCCATCACACCCCAATAAGGTTAGGGTGTGACAAACACACAGCCTATCCCAATACCAGAGGCATCACAATAGACAACATACCCGTCTGATCCTTCTGGAAGGGCTAAAACTGGAGCTGTAATTAATTTTTCTTTCAACATCTGAAAGCTGCGCTCGCAGGCATCAGTCCACCGAAATTTTGCTGCTTTCTGAGTAAGCTTCATCAGTGGTGCCGCAATAGAAGAAAAATTTTCCACGAACCTCCGGTAATATCCGGCTAACCCCAGAAAACTGCGAACCTCTGTCGGTGTAGTAGGCCTGGGCCAATTCTGTACAGCTTCAATTTTCTGCGTATCGACCCGAATACCATCTGCTCTGACAATATGCGCCAAGAATGCCACAGAAGTTAACCAGAATTCACGTTTGGAAAATTTAGCATATAATTTTTGTTGCCGAAGAATACCAAGTACTGTTCTCAAATGATCTGAATGCTCCTCTGCTGATCGTGAATAAATCAAAATATCATCGATAAACACAATCACGAACATATCCAGGAAAGGCCGAAATACCCGATTCATCAGATCCATGAATACCGCTGGAGCATTAGTCAGCCCGAAAGACATCACTCTGAATTCATAATGCCCGTACCGGGTCCTGAAAGCAGTCTTCGGGATATCTGATTCTCGCACTCGCACCTGATGATAACCCGAGCACAAATCTATCATTGAAACAAATCATCAATCCAGGGGAGGGGATATTTATTCTTTATAGTCACCTTATTTAATTGCCGATAATCGATACACATTCGCAGTGACCCATCTTTCTTTCTTACAAATAATACCGGCGCTCCCCAGGGTGATGTATTGGGTCTGATAAAGCCTTTATCTAATAGATCTTTCAGCTGCTCTTTCAATTCCTTCAATTCAGCCGGTGCCATTCTGTACGGAGGAATAGATATAGGCTGCGTATCCGGCAACAAGTCTATAGTGAAATCTATCTCCCGTTCAGGCGGAAGACCCGGAAGCTCATCTGGAAACACATCTGGGAACTCACTAACAACCGGAACAGACTGAAGAGTAGGTGTCTCGGCTGTAGTATCGTGCACACGAACCAAATGATAGATGTAACCTTTCTGAATCATCTTCTTAGCCTTGAGGTACGAAATAAACTTACCCCTCGGCGATGCCGTAGACCCGAACCACTCTATAACTGGTTCCCCTGGAAACTGAAAATGGACTACCTTTTTCTGGCAGTCAACATTAGCATAACAGGAAGCCAACCAGTCCATACCCATAATGACATCAAATTCCAGCATATCTAATTCTATCAAATTAGCTTTAGTGCAGCGATCACATATAGTCACAGAACAATCCCTGTATACCTGCCTCGCTATAATACAATCCCCGACCGGGGTAGCTACCTCAAATGGCTCTATAGGCTCAGACACTATCCCAATTTTACTAGCAACGAGCGGGGAAATATATGATAAAGTAGAACCAGGATCAATCAGTGCATATACAGATCTGGAGAAAACCAGTAATCTACCTGTGACGACATTTGGTGAAGTCTCCTGGTCCTGGCGACTGGCTAATGCATATATGCGGTTCGAGGGACCGCTAGAACCTGAAGCACTGCCATGACCTCGACCGCGTCCCACCGGTGCAGGCATACCTCGCCCCGCAGGGCGTGCAACTGATGGAGCAGATGATGAACCAGCGGCTGATCCCGTCGGCTGAGCTACACTACCAGAACCGCTCGCCAACGGACAATCTCGCATAATATGGCCCTGACCGCCGCATGAAAAACAGGCTCCAGTAAGTCGATAACACTCTCCCGGGTGCGATTTCTCGTAATGGGAACAACGGGGCCTGGGTGGTCTGTGCTGGCTGGGACCTCTGGCTATCTGTGACCCTGATGCTCTAGAGCTCTGACCGGCCCCAGACTGTCCTGCATTGTCAAATCTCCTACCGGCTGGCTGTGTACCCCGGCCTGACGGAGGAGGATGTCTGCCTGACTGCTGCTGCTGAGGCTGTCCACCTCGAGAATCTCCAGAATAACCTGCGGATCTGGCCCTCTTGGGCGGCCTCCTGTCCCGATATCTGCTGGAATAATCAGCTCTATGTCGGTCCTCCATACCCAGGGCATAAGCCTGTAGTCGGGCAATATCCATGTCTGTCTGCAATGCCACCGCCATAGAGCCATCAATCAAAGAGCGGTCTAACCCCATCACGTATCTGTGCATCCGATCGGCCATATCTGCTACTATGGCAGGTGCATACCGGGCCAAAGAATCAAACTCCATATTATACTCACGGACGCTCCGACCCCTCTTGTCACGAACCAACCCCGTGGGCCGCGACTGGTATCCTAACTGGATACCCAAACGTACCTACCTGACAGAAACGACATACCAGACAGATAATCCACACTAGTTGTATACAGACTTAAGCCAATACAAATGCAGCGCGCGCTACAACTGTTACATCCGACATTTTTGCTTATTCGAAAAATTCAAGGTAAATTGACTTGTAATGAATAAGGCCACAATTGGACCTTACTCGGTATGAATGTGTAGGTTATGAATACAATGGTGTGGAATTACGAAAGGTGGCCAAGGACAAAATGGTAATTTTGGAAACTTGCCTCATGAATTACAATATGTAGCCAACTAGTTGGACTCAAAAAAAAAAAAAAAAAAAAACAAGGCCCAAAGAGGGAAGGCCCAACCGGCAAAGAGAGAAGTCCAAGCCCATGGACTAATTAATTTCCATGTGGAATTATAAGATCATAGTTATCCAAAGAAGGTTCAAGAAAAATGAAAAGAAATCAAGAATAAGAGAGAGAGAGGTTTCGGGTGAGGAAAGAAAAAGAAAGAAAAGAAAGAAAAAAATTCTTGGAGCAAATCCTTGGTTCAAAAAATTAAATTCTTGTGAGATTAGTACTAAGCTCAAGGCCCTCTACAAGTTGATATAAGTATTGTGGCAAGAAAGCAACCTTAACCCCAAGTGAAGAAAGGTAAGAATTTTATGCTTTTGACATGTTATGAGAGGTGTATGTATGTTGTAGTAAGTTGAAATGAATGAAAAACATGAAAATTTTGTGTGTTGTGGTTGTATGTATGTTGGCCGAATATATGCATATATATTGCATGATTATGGTGACTTGAATTCATGTTGAAATTTAGTTGTAGTGTGGTAGAAATTGTATTAGAAATGAAAGTGGAATGAATTGTGGAAGTTGGAGAAACATAGGTTGTAGCTGTTACACCCCGCGTTTTCAGAGCAGGAGTATGACATTTACCTCACCGTAGTAAGGGAGTGTCGGAGACGTCCCATAATGTTTTGAAAAGCCCAAGCCATGGAAAGTACGTAACAACGAAGAAAGAGGGTGAATTACGATCTCGTAAGTCGTAATCGGGAAAGAGTATTTTGAAACATGAGAACATGATCATTATTAGTATAATAAGTGATAAATATCATGTATGGAGAGTTTCAGAATATTTCGAGATCGAGCAAATTGAAGAAAATAAGTTCGATGAAAATTTGAGAAATGCTGAAAAGATTTTTAGTCAAATTTGGAGGGGGTATATCTCCATGTATATTTGGAGTTTTAAGGCGTTTCAAAATCCTAAAATGAAGTTCGTCGAGTCTAGTTTGTAATGCAACAAACCGCTCATCGATAGGGCGTCGGAGTAGAGAATTATAGACGTTACAAACTGAACTGTCGCGCAGAAACAGAGCTGCTACAGCAATGCTACAGTACCGCTACAGTACTGCAGCAGTACTGTAGCTACAGTACGTCGGCCCACCCTCTATAAAAGGGCTAAAAACCCCCATTTTCATCACAAAAAATGCTACAAAGTTCCAGAAAATTCAGCCATTAAAAGGCTCTTAATCTCACATAAAAGTGAAGATTTTGGGCGAAATTTCAAGCTACGAAGTACTAATCGAAGTCCGGGCAACGCATAGTCACAAATATGATTTCATTTTGGAGTTGGAGTGGCTTGGAAACAAGTAAATGTTGAAGATTTGGATACCTTCATGAAAAACAAGGTATGAATTTGTTGAATCTCTTTCTCTATCAATATGAATTAAGAAATAATGGCAAGAACAAGGTGATAGTTTGTTGTATTGATGTTGTTAATTTGTGGGTTGAGATTTGAAGAGAAATTGGACGAAATATACATATATCTATCTTGTAGGATGTTGGGGATGTTATTATTGATGTTGTTAGTACTAATTTCAACTTCTTTACGGAAATAAAGTTATTAAATAGTTGTATCACAAGTGGGTTGGTTGAGAAATTTGGAAAATAGTGTGTGGGTTGTTTTATGGCATATGTTGGTGTTGGAAATGATATTACGACTATTGGTATTGTTGAAGAATAATGAGCAAGTTATATTTAGTGTTTTAGTTGTTGTGTTGTAGATTGCATATAGCAAGTAAAGACTTGATAAGTGTGGTAAAGTATTGGTAATTGGAAGATTATGTATATTGAAGAATAATGTTCTTGCATGGATAGTATGTAATGATATTGGTATGATGTCGTTGGAATATATACTATAAGGTTGTTATCGTGTTCATTGGAGTCGGAAGGTTTTGAAGAAGGTAATAAATTGAAATCATGCATCTTGGATGAAATATGTGAATTGCTAGTGCGATTGTTGATTATGTTAATAGTTTGGCCGGGTTTGAATTCCCGGATTGTGTTTGTTGAGAATTTGGCTATGTTGAATGTTGAGGATGGTATATTTACAGAGGAAATGCTGCCGAAATTTCGGTAGCCAAGTGTTTCCTTAAGATTTCAACTCTAAGTATACTAATGAGAGTTTTGGTAAAAACGACCAATTTGCAGATTTTGACGAAATTGTGACGTGCATTTGGAATAGCAAAAGGAGCGGAAAGAGGTATGTAAGGCATCACCTTTCTTTCTATGGCATGTCTTAGTTGAAATAAGTTGGGTACGAGCCTCGGGGACAACTCGGTTCCCCGGAATCCGCACCTAAAGTTTTCCACTTTTTGTTCAATAGAATTGAACTAGAAAGTGTGCCAATTGTTGGAAAAACCTCCTACACCCTTAGAACTTGTATAAATGGGACCCGATTACCCTAAGACCCTCACAAGTAACGCTATGACACGTAACATACGTAAATCGTATACGCTACCTCATCCGGCCCGAGGTGGGCCCGCTACTCTTGGATTTTTCCTTACAGTCTTGCTTGACTTACTTGAAGTGAATCCAAAGGGGACCTTTGATCCCGATTTCAATACCAAATGATAAATACTATGACTCCTCTAACGAGGGCACTTCCATGACGATAATGATAACAATGATGTTAGATAAGAGAATATGCCTATGATACGTACTACCGGAACGACTCTATGACTAAGATGACTAAGCTAAGTATCTTATGTAAACATGAAAATGATAAACTAATTTTTGAATCTTATTTATATTTCCTAGCTATGACTTTATTTTCTAAAAGATTTCAAAGTCTATGAACCGTCATCTATGATGCCCCGATTTCATTCTACGTTTACTTTTATATTATTCCCCGTTGGTAGTCTCACCTTAAAATACTCCTTCCTTCAAGGTGAGACAAAGCGATCACGAGTATTCTATAATATAATTGGAGGTCACCGACCTTACGTCACTCCGATGACTACATGATTCTTCTTTGGGCTTTCCTGCGTGCCTATGAGATATATGTTTATAGGATACGTAAATGCATATAAGACATGTAAATGTATGTAGGATATGCGTATATATTTTTAAAATATGCACATGACGAAAGAGCTAGAGCGCTATAGACGCTGATGTACCTACATGACACACGTATATGTATATGATAAAAGAGCTAGAGCGCTATAGACGCTGATATATGTACATGATATATGCATGTGTATACGGGGAAAATGGAGGTAAGGGCAGAGCGTTATGAACGCATATCCACCTGATCAGTTGGCATTACATGATATGATATCGTCCCGGACGCGGGATGTGTATATTTATGGTTAAATGGATCGGCTGCCGACGCCTCGGCAATATGAGATGTCCTATTTTATATGTATATGTATATGAACAAGGAAAGATTCTTAAAGGAAAGCTAAGTACGCATAGCACCTGCCAAGGGTACATATATATACAGGTTATGTTTCTATCCCAGGACATGTGTTGTAACTCTCTTATGTCATTATATATGATTCATATTTTCTGTATATTACTATTCATGCCTTACATACTCGGTACACTATTCGTACTAACGTCCCTTCTTGTGGACGTTGCGTTTCATGCCGCGCAGGTCAGCAGACAGGCGGATTTGATACTTAGAAGCTCTACCAGCAGTGTTGACAGTGCTCCAGTTATTCCGGAGCCTCACTTCCTTGGTACTATTTTGTGTATATATATTCGGGCACGGCAGTACTCAGCCCTTTCTATGTATAAGTGTACTACGTCTAGAGGCTCGTAGACAGATATGTACAGTCAGTTAAGTATAGTTAGGTATATGGTGTTTTGGCATGCTAATGTTAATGTATAAGTGATAACGAAGTTTATTAGTCTATGTTCAGAATGACGCCGCTAATGTTAATGTTCAAAAAAAAAATGGCTCTGTTTACATGGCTTGCTAAGAGGTAAAGGTAAAACGATAGACAAGGGGTGCTCGGTACAAGTATCGGGTACTCGTCACGGCCCCTAGACGGGTCGTGACAGTAGCCGTGTGGTATTGTGTGGTGATGGAATATGAATTTAATCTTGTTAATATGTTAAGTGTGTTATGGTGAAATGAATGGAAAAAAAAATAATCTTTGTTGTCATGGAAAAATGGTTACTAAGTTGTTGAAGGAAATTATGCAACCTTGTTATAGCTTATGTAAAAATGGAAATGGAAGTGTTAAGAGGCAAATTATGAGTAATGTTGATGAATTTGGAAGATGGAATTGTATAATGAACTTGTATGTTGAAGGTTAGGAGAATTGGATAAATTGTGGCTTTGATGGAAAGTTTGTAAGTTTGCATATCTTATGTATATCTTGTGAGAATGGTATGATATGCCTCCAAATCGTGTTGTAATGAATTTGATGGGTAATGAACATCAAAATAATAAGTTTGGTTTGGAAGTGTAAGGTCGGAACGGAAAATGTTAAGTTATGACGGAAAGTTGGCAAATTGTGCCTTATTATGTATTTTGAGCTACTTGTCGTTATTATGAATATTGTTGTTGGGTTGTGTTGATTGTTTGGCTGTGTTTAGCTTTTGGGGATGTCATATATACAGAGGAAATGCTGCCGAAATTTCGGTAGGCAAGTATGTGTTAAGTTTGGACTATTGAAAAGTTGAAACTAACAAATGGTAAACTTGACCATTTCTAGATTTTGGACGAAATTGAAGTCGACGCCAAGCGAGCGTAAGGCACTATCGAGGTATGTGAAGCATTTCCCTTTGTTCCTAGGCATGTTCTGGATGTGATAGGCTCGGCCGCGAGCCTTAAGTACGACTCCGTTCCCCGGAATTCGAGACGGAAAACCGCTCCAATTGAAGCTATTTTCTTACAATTGCCTTTAAAATGAATTTTTGTATGAAACTTCCCTAAACGGAGTCGGAACACTTCCAAACGATTACGGATGACCTCATAAGGTCTATTGTCGGTAAATTACATATGTTGCCTCGAGTTGGTCCGAGGCGGGCCCACAAGGCCCGATATCTTCTGTAATACTTTAAATACTTCCATTTTGTCCGATTTTCTCAGAAAACAATTGAACCATTATTTTGATTATGATACAACTATTTTTATGAAATTCTTACAAAATGACTTCTGAACATCTGAGAATTCGATTCTGATAACGATCTGTCGTGCCTTCCCAAGTAGAATGTAGGCGCGTACTATGCATACTATCTGGATACTCTGATTTTGGCTCGCCATTTGGCACCCTTCAGTCTGATTGAGTCGGTATGTGAGTCTGTATGTATGTGGTTTCTCATGGATCTGTTCGTGGCTGTCTCAATGCATTCCTTCACTGCGTCCCGGGCCAGGTTCTTTTATCGTGCATATTCCTCTGCATTGTTCACCGCGTCCCTCGGTGTGCGGGCCAGGATTTGTTATATCTGTATGATTATGATATATTGATCTTTGTATGGGGATGGCGGCCAGGATGGCATCTGATATGATCTGATCTGATCTGATTCTGTCTGTCCACCGCGTCCCGTACTAAGAGGGCCGGGTTCTGTTACCGCGCCCCCAGACAGGGCCGGAATCTGTATATCTGTATGCATGTGCCATCAGTATCTATATAAGCACATGCCTCTGTATGATTCTGTATGGTTCAGTATGACTCTGCATTACTCTGCATGCATAATTCTGTCTGTTCGTCTGAATTACGACTATGTCTGTATGTCCGTATGGCTTCTGATTCTATATGTCCGTATGGATTCTGATTCTGTATGTCCGTATGGATTCTGATTCTGTATGTCCGTATGGATTCTGATTCTGCTCGTCTGTCCGGATTATGATTCCGTCGGTCTGTCCGAACCATGATTCTGTTTATCTGTATGGACCACGATTCTGTATGTCTGTCTGGATCATGACTCTGCCCGTCTGTCTGATGTATGGTTCTGTCCGTTATATTTCTGTGACTCCGGTTCGGACTATGATTGTATCTGTTATGTTTCTGCTTTACATACTCGGTACATTTTTCGTACTGAGCCCCGTTCTTCGGGGGCTGCGCTACATGCTCGCAGGTACAGACGCACCAGGTGATACGGGTACCCAGTTAGGGTACCAGTCGCGGCCCACGGGGTTGGGTCGTGACAACAACATACACATACCCGAACATGCTGAAATTTTATATAGGCCGATGAGGCTAACAAAACGGACAGTGTCACAAAATCGTACGTACCTACCCGAATCGTAGCAACCCGTAACCCACATACATATCTACAGGCCTCTAATAGACATACAAAATCATATGACGGGACAGGGCCCCGCCGTACCCAGAACTACCATACATACAAAATATACCGATGTCAGAAGATATATACCAAAAGTACGCTCTCCGGATCAGAAGGAGCTCTCCAAAATAGCAGAATCAGTGCCCTAGAGTGGCGGCGTATCTCCGGGTGCGTCTGTACCTGCGGGCATGTAACGCAGCCCCCGAAGAACCGGGGGTCAGTACGAAAAATGTACCGAGTATGTAAAGCGAAAATATAACAACATAATCATAGTCTGAATCAGAAGCACAGAAATATAGCGAATGGAATCATAATCCAACGGACAGACAAAGGTGTACCGGACAGAGTCATAATTCAGACAGACAGACGGAAGTATACCGGACAGAATCATAATCCGAACGGTCAGACAGAAATGTACCGGACATAATCATAACCCAGACGGACAGGCAGAATCATAGTCCAGACGGACGGACAGAATCATAGTCCAGACGAACAGACAGACTCATAATCCATACGGACAGACATAATCACAATCCATACGGACAGACAGAAGTATGATCCAAACGGACGGACGGAATCATGCATGCAGAGTCACACAGAGTAATACAGAGTCATACAGAGTCATGTGCTTATATAAATGCTGATAGCACATACACACATACATGCAGATCCCGGCCCTCTCATGAGGGACGCGGTAACAGAACCCGGCCCTCTTAGTACGGGACGCGGTGGACAGACAGAATCAGATCATATGCCATCCTGGCCGCCATCCCCATACACAAATCATAATATCATACAGATATAAACAGATCCCGGCCCGCACACCGAGGGACGCGATGAACAATGCAGAGGAATATGCACGATAACAGAACCTGGCCCGGGCGCAGTGAAGGAAGCGTTGAGGCATCCACGAACAGATTAATGAGAAACCATATACATACAGATCATTATACAGACTCAATCAAACTGAAGTATGCCAAACGGCGAGTCAAATCAGAGTATTCGGATAGTGTTCATAATACGCACCTATATCCTACTTGGGAAGGCACGACAGATTATTACCGAAATCAGATTTCCAGATGTCAAAACCATTTTGTAGGATTTATATAAAAAGTAGTCATATCATGATCAGAATAATAGTCCAGATGTTGCCTGTGAGAAACGGACAGAAATAGGGCAATTTAGGTTATACAAAAGTGTCGGGGCCTTGTGGGCCCACCTCGGACCAACTTGAGGCGACATACGTAAATTACTGATAATAGACCCTATGAGGTCGTCCATAGTCATTTGGAAGCATTCCGACTCCGTTTGGGACAATTGCATACAAAAGTTCACTTTAGAGACAAGTTATAAGAAAAGTGATTCAATCTTACTGAAGGAATTGTAGCGGATTTCCATCTCGAATTCTGAGGAACGGAGTCATATTTAAGGCTCGCGGCCGAGCCTATTATGTTCAGAACATGCCTAAGAATGAAGGGGTAGGCTTTACATACCTCAATTGCGCCTTATGCTCACTTAGATTCACTTTCAATTTCGTCCAGAATCTACAAATGGTCATGTTTACCAATTGTCAAATTCAAGCCTTTAAGAATCCAAATTTTATTACATACTTGTCTACCGAAATTTCGGCAGCATTTCCCCTATATATATAACATCCCCGAGACTTAGCTCGGCTTAATATATCAACACAGCACCCAACAACAACATCAATAACAACAATAAGTATTATAAAATACACAATATGGCACAACTAGCCATCTTTCCGACATAACATGACATCTTCCATTCCGACCTTACACTTCCAAACCAATCTTACCATTTTCATATTCATCACTTATCAAGGTCATTACAACATAATTTGGAGGCATATCGTATCGTTTTCACCAAATATACATAAGGTATACACAATATACAAGTTTCCTACCAAAGGCATAATTCACCCACAACTTCCAATCTTTTAGCAAACATGTTCATGACTTATTTCTATCTTCCAACTTCATCAATGACAATCATAATTTGCATCTTACTACTTTCATTTCCATATTTACATAAGTTACAATAAACTTGTATGTTTTTCTACAACAACTTAACAACCATTTTTCCATAGCAACAAGAATCATTATCCTTTCATTCACTTCACAATAACACACTTAACATACTAACAAGATTTAATTCACAGTCCATCATCAACATGATGCCACACGGCCATGCCTCATATTGTCCAACCTTCACTAATTTATTCAACTTTCACTTCCAATACAATTTCTACCATAACCAAAACTAGAACACAACATAAATTCAAGTCATCATAAGCATGTAACATATACATACACACACGGCCAAAACCTCATACACACGGCTAACTTTCAAACAACACACCCACTTCACAAACTTCCATATTCTTATAAATTCTACTCATTTCTACATAACACAACATAAACCAAACTTCATAACATAAGAAAATGAATTGATTCTTACCTCTTCTCTTCAACTTCCACTTGCCACTAAAGTTGTCCTCTTGCCAAAATAATTATATCACTTTGTAGAGAATCTTGCACTTAGTAATAATCCCACAAGAAATGAATTTTTGAACCAAAGGATTTGGCTCCAAGAATTTTTCTCTCCTTTTCTTTTCTCTCTTTCTCTAGCCATGAGCTCTCTCCTTTTTTTTTTCTTGTTCTTTCTTTGTTCTTCTTGAAACTTCTTTGGATATAGATGACTATATAATGTCACATGGAAATTTAATTAATTCCATGGACTTGGGCCATGTTGTGGCCGGTTGGGCCTCCCTTGTTTGGGCCTCATTTTTTTTTTTTTTGAGTCCAATTAGCTACATCTTGTAATTCATGAAGCAAGTTTCTAAAATTCCAATTTTGCCCTTGGCCTCCTTTCGTAATTCCACACCAATGTATTCTTAGCCGACACATTCATACCAAGTAAGGTCCAAATATGGCCTCATTCATTACAAGTCAAGTTATCTCGAATTTTCCGAATATGCAAAAATGTCGGATGTAACATCCTCCCCCCCTTTAAAACATTCGTCCTCGAATGTTAAATTGACCTCGGGAGGGTTCGTTTTATAATCGTCCTTTATTGACCTTCCGATATGAATTCCTTACCAATACGATGGAGTAATTCTTCACGTTACTGACTCATATGCCTTCATAGCGTATTTTCTCATATCCCACACAGTCATTGGGCCATGAACTATATTCTAGTAACGGATGAATGCTTTTCGCTCCTTCACAGACGTTGTGTCCCTTCTTCCTTTCCTTCAAAACTTTTCAAACATTATAATTAATATCACTTCTTGTCACACTCCTCGGTTCCTTACCACATTATCCTAATTCCAGGTCATATCAAATAGATTCATAACTGGGATCGGACGCAAAGAAGCATATCAGACAGATTCGTAATCGGAGGCAAACGTACTAAACTATGGCGGACAGATTCGTAGTCAAAATTTGTCGTATGGGAGTATGTCAGACAGATCCGTGATCAGAGTTAGACGTACAGAGATGTACCAGACAGATTCGTAATCAGAGTCAGACATACAGAGATGTATCAGACGGATTCGTATTCAGAGTCAATCGTACAGAGGTATATCAGACAGAAGCGTAATCGGATTCAGAAGTACAGAGGCGTAATAGGCAGAACCTTATCAAAGTCAGAGGTGCAGAAGTATAACAGATAGAGTTTTGATTAGAATCAGATCACTCCTATTAAGGCTCCAGTTATTTACAAAAATTTCCCTTTGTCGACATTTCATTGCTCACCCTGACAATTATACCACGGATTATCTCGTCGAAATCTGTTCACTCATTCACAAACTTGTTCGTCAAATTGTCATACAAATCGTCTTACGTGTCGCTTATCGACTCTTTCGAAAGTTTTGCTTAATCACATCTCTTATCCTTCATCTTTCAAACTATCCATGCTCATTTTCTTTTTCAGATATCGCCGCACTAGACTAAGTTGTAAGGTAATCGGGGTTTGTTTACTCCTTGACAACATTCGTATCCCAACCTTCGCTTCGTTTCATACATTCTGTTTAATAAAACCTTTTGTCTTTCACAACATTAGTCGCCGGGGCTCGGCTCTTGATCCATATGATCACCAGACGAAAATCATACACATACACATACATTTACTAATATCTTATTTGCGAACGTCTCCGACCGTTATTCAAATTCGCTCAATTTCCCGAGCGGTATTGCACTTCTTCTTTTCGCCCATTTAGTCCGCCTCGGTTTGCGCGACTCCTGTAAGGGTACTAGCTATTCCACACATTCTCTTTTCCTTTAGGTTACCCCAAGTTTCCATTTACATATCGTACTCATACTTATGATCCTTCCCAGGGGGTCACCCATCCCAGAATTGCTCTGGCCTTAGCACGCTTAACCTCGAAACTTTCACGCGTTTTGATGCGTTAAGGCTAGTATAATTTCGTCGACTGCCCTGCACGACCTTTGTCACATAATTTAGGGCAGATCGGAATATTAGTAAATTTTTCGGAAAATTCTCGTAGTGGGTCCCACCCCGGGCTATACCATACAAATACCATATTGTCTTTCTGAATCTCCAATACTCACCTTCATCTGGGGTTTCTAAATTCACACTGATAGTGGGGACATCTCAGTCACCCTTGCTTTTAACCACTAGGTCTTTAATCCTTTTAAACTTTCCGTCGTCGTCATTGAATAATATTTTACAGATATCATACACACATCGGAAAATTCTAGGAAACTTATATACTTATAAATGATCAATCTCGGGTCTAACCTAGGGAGCTGCCGTGGGAACTGTGTCCATTATCATCGTCATCTGTCTGGCCCTCGCTATTACCTGCGTCCGAATCAGAGGAGTATAGGTAGCCCGGTAATTCCTGGTTCACTGATGGCCAGGACAATGGACTGGAGTAGGGCGTGACATTCTCCGGGGAAACCTGTCTAACATAGTGCTCTATCACAGGAGCTGCTGGCACATCCCCGGAAACCTCCTCCTCCGGCGTCCCAGAGGAATGCTCGAGGGGATCTGCATCATGGCCATCCTCCTCCCTGGGAGTAAGAAGCTCTGGAGGTATCGTCGCCGGAACCTCCGAAGGGTCAGTATCATAACTATCTTCTCTGAGATCCTTTGCTCTGGGGATCAGAAACTCTGGAGGAATTGTCTCTGGATCCTCCGAAGGGTCTGTCTCAATCGAGTAGCTGGGGATCAGCCTACTCATTCCTGGTGATATCCTAGGGGCCTTCTTAGCACCCTCACTGTCACGACCCAACCCTGTGGGCCGCGACTGGTGCCCTACTTTGGCACCCCAAACAGACTCACAGCCAGATCATCGTATTCAGACTCATTCAAACTCAACATACGTTATTTGAACTGAAAATGAACAACAGACGCCAGACACAAACATTTATCGAACACTTATCTTAAGCGGTCGCCCGTTCAGATTAATCAAATCAAAATCAGAAAGGTGGCGGAATATACGTCGCCCAAATGCACAAACACACATCAGAAAGGGGGCGGAATGTACATCGCCCGAATGCACACACACACGTACAAACTCAAAGGCCATCTTGGCCATAGTAGCGTACGGGCCGCTTAAGAACGCAAAACAGACCCACATACAAACACACCGGACCCACGACCCACAAATGTGACTACAGGCTTCTAGACAAAACAGAACATATGAACATATGACGGGACAGGGCCCCGCCGTACCCACACATCCACAAATGTACCGAACACACACACAACAGAAGGTATGTACCAAAAGTAGGCTCCGGATCAAGGGGAGCTCTCCAACACAGCAGAATGAGTAGCCTAAACTGGAGGACCACCCAAACGAGCTTCTGTACCTGCGGGCATGAAACACAGCCCCCGAAGAAACGGGGGTCAGTACGGGAGAAGTACTGAGTATGTAAAGCAGAAGGTACAGTGATCACAAACACAACTGGAGTCAGAAGAAACAAACACAAACGTCAAAGTAGCAAAGCAAACCTGTACGGAAGGCAAATGTACAAATGCAAATGAAATCGTGTATAGGGTTTAGGAACGTGGTCACCCCCGACGCTGGTGCCACAACACATCATAACTCCAGAAGTTTTCAAATCTCCGTACAGTCTCCAGCCACATCATATCACACACATATCACATCATCAGAACATATCAAATGCCATATCACATCATAACTCCACAAACGGTAACCGGCCCTATGGCGAGGCCTCGGAAACCGTAACACATCATAACTCCCGAATATGTTATAGCGCGCACGATCACAAAGTCGGCCCGGGTACCGACGAACGAAAGGATAGCAAATAGCACGAACGGAGTAGTGCAGAAACCATATGCATATCAAAAGTAAATTAACGGACTCAACATATAGTTACAGATGAGCACATACCGACGCCAGAGGGCTCGGAGTAGGAATGTCACGACCCAGCCCCGTGGGCCGCGACTGGTGCCCTTCTGGGACACCCCAAACGAACTCACACCCAAACCATCGTAATCAGCCTCGTCCAAACTCAACGTACGTTATTCGAACTCAACATCGTAATCAGATATCTACCGAACACTTATCCTAAGCAGTCGCCCGTACAGATCAGACAAATCACAAATCAGAAAGGAGGCGGAATATACATAGCCAAATTTCACACACACACATCAGAAGGGTGGCGGAATGCACATCGCCCCCAAGTACATACACATACATACAAACTCAGAGGCCGACTTGGCCATAGCAGCGTACGGGCCGCTTAAGAATGCAAAACATACTCACATGCAAACACACCGGACCCACGACCCACAAATCTGACTACAGGCCTCTAAACAAAGCAGAACATATGAACATATGACGGGACAGGGCCCCGCCGTACCCACACATCCACAAATGTACCGAACACACACATACAACAGAAGATATGTACCAAAAGTAGGCTCCGGATCAAGGGGAGCTCTCCAACACAGCAGAATGAGTAGCCTAAACTGGAGGACCACCCAAACGAGCTTCTGTACCTGCGGGCATGAAACACAGCCCCCGAAGAAACGGGGGTCAGTACGGGAGAAGTACTGAGTATGTAAAGCAGAAGGTACGGAAATCACAAACACAGCTGGAGTCAGAAAGAACAAACACAACGTCAACGTAACAAAGCAAACCTGTGCGGAAGGCAAACGTACGTATGCAAATCAAATCATGGATAGGGTTTAGGAACGTGGTCACCCCCCCGACGCTGGTGCCACAACACATCATAACTCCAGAAGGTTTCAAATCTCCGTACAGTCTCCAGACACATCATATCACACACACATCATATCATCAGAACACATCAAATGCCATATCACATCATAACTCCATAAACGGTAACCGGCCCTATGGCGAGGCCTCGGAAACCGTAACACATCATAACTCCCGAATATATTATAGCGCGCACGATCACAAAGTCGGCCCGGGTACCGACGAACGAAGTCATAGCAGACAGCACGAACAGAGTAGCGCAGAAACCATATGCATATCAAAAATAATTTGTCGGACTCAACATATAGTTTACATATAGGTATAAACTGACGCCAGAAGGCTCGGAGTAGGAATCGGATTGATCAAAGTATGCGTATAAAAGTTACGAAGTTCCAAACTGTCAAATTCGCAAGAAAAATTGTTCAGAAGTCGCTTTCCGAAAATCTCACATCATTCAAAGTACAGAACGTACGTTAATGGCATAAGAAGTTTCAAACACATCCTTGGGTCATAAGCAGACAGTCGCAGATTATAACGGGCACAAACGGACCAAACAAACCGAATAAGGGGAGCCTCGGGGCTCGCGGGCCCACCTCGGGTCAAATTGAGGCGGCGGACACAAATCACAGACTTTCGGCTCCATAGAGCCATCTACGGAAGTTTCGAGGAGTTTCGGACACAACAGCACAAGTTATGGAGGTACGAACATTCTTTTAACCAAATGCGACAAAAAGGGTTCAATCGCGCTGAATGAATAGTGCTCGAACTTGAACTTCGATTTCCATGAGCAGGGTTATTCCCGAGGGGCCGATCTTAACCTAGTATGTCTAGGACATGCCAAAAGAATGATAGGTAGGCTTTACATACCTGGTTGGCGCCTTACGCTCCTCAAATCGCAATTCCCGTTTCGTCCAGAAACTGCAAATGGTCACTTTTACCAGTTACTATTCATGAGAATTAACATTTTAGTCTTTGGGCTATATTTGGCTACCGAAATTTCGGCAGCACTTCCCCTATAAATCTAAAACCCCCGAGACTTAGCTCGGCTCAAAATACAACGACAACAACAGCCCAAACATCATAAAACCATACAAACCACAATCATACTACATTAACTTCAAAATTTCACTTTAATACATAAGTTGGCAAATTCTTGACTCAACTTCAAAATTCCAAATCTATTTCCACATTAGTCCATTCATTCACTCATTCCCAATTATTCAAACACACTACATACAAGTTCCAAATCACATACAAACATCCCCAAAGTTCACTACTTTCCAATTTTCATTCAAAACACCAAAAGTTACGACGAACGTTCTAACTTGCGTCGTTTCATTCCAAATTCGTTATCATCAACCATAAATCTTATTTAAGGTCTTTAGTGTCATAAATATACTATGATATACACAAATATACCAAAGGTATACGCTTTCCGATAACGTCCGAAATTATTTTCTAGCACCAACTCAATTCTTTAATCGATCCTTTACGACATAAAGATCACAACAACACATTATTCAAACTAAACAAGATAAAATTCTTATGGCTTGCACCACATGGAACTCACGGCCAAACACACCCTTTTTTTTTTCCACACACACACCATGCACAAACACAACTTCATCCCACAATCTTCACACTAATCCAATCACTAACACATATACATCCATTTCATAACATTAAAACATAAAAATCTTACCTTTTTCTTGAATTTCCGACTTGTCGCAAACGTCGCTCTTTCTCCAAACTACTTGTATCACGTCGGAGAGCGTCTTGAGTACTTTACAACTATGTGAAAATCAAGATTTTTGGATCAAACACAAGGCTTGGGAATTATTTCTTTTTCCCCTATTTTCTACACGGCCGAATGCCTTTTTTTGGGTGTTCTAGAATTTTTGTGATTTGTTCTTGATATCTACTAAGGTTAGCATGATATATATCCAAATAGGAGTCATGTGCATAGCACATGACTCTTTAAAAGTGGGCTTGGGCTTGCCTCTTGGCCGGCCACTTCAATGATTTGGGCCTCAATTTTTGTGTTGCATTTTTCTTGGCCCAATCCACTAAACGTCCCGTTTTGTAATTCCCGAAACTAATTTCCGAAATTCTAAATTTACACTCGGCCTTCCCCAATGTCTCAACATTAAGAATTCCATAACCAACATAGCCATATTCACCAAAAATCAAGTTATGTCCTTATAACACACAAGTCGAAATTATTTCTCAATTTCCAATTACACGAAAACACGGGACATAACATTCTCCCCCCCTTAAGAACATTCGTCCTCGAATGTTGAATCGACCTCATGGGTGTCGTACTACTCCGGGAGGGTTCTCTTGATAGTTGTCCTTTATTGATCTTTCCGACATGGCTCCTTTACCAACATTAGGGGGCAAATTTTCACGTCACTGACTCAAATGCCTTCATAATACACTTTCTCATACCCCACGTGATTACCGGTCCACACGCTATATTCTTGGAATGGACGAACGCTTTCCAGACATCATAGTCAATATCATTTTCTTGTCACACTCCTGAGTTTCCTTACCGCATCGTCGTAATCTCACTTTACTTCATATCAGACACTTCATGCCAAACAGACTCAGAACTAAAGCCGGACGCACATAAGCATATCGGACAGATTCATAGTCAACATCAAAGGTATAGAAGTATATCAGACAGACTGAAATGTGTCAAACAAATTTGGGCTCGGAGTTAGACGTACAAAGGCGTATCGGACGAATTTGTAAGCAGAATCAACACACGAAGATACACCAGACAGATTCACAATTGAAGTCAAACGTATGGACTCATATCGAACGGATCCGAAATCAGAATCAAATATACAGGATTGTTTCATACAAAGTTGTGACTAGTCAAACCGAAGTGTATCAAACACACACGCGGTCAAAATCAAACGCACTGAAGCATATCAGACGGATTTATATCCAGATTCAGACCCACAGAGGTGCGCCAGACAGGAACGGATTCAGAATCAAACGCACAAAAGGTTCATCGGACGGGAACATAGTCGAACTCAGAAATATAGAGGCGTACTAGGCAGAGCCTTATCAGACTCGGAAATGCAAAAGCGCCACAGATAGGATGTCAATTTAGGATCAAATCATTCCTATTAGGGATTCAATAATTCATGATAATTCCCTTTATTTGCAAACTCACTCACCAAGTCGTCACACAATTTACTTTGCGTCTTACGTACCAACTCCTTCAAGGATTCCAATCACTCACACTGCTTATCTTTTATTTATCACAACATCAGTTTCCGGGGCTCGGCTCTCAACCCACCTGGCACTGAATGAAAATCATACACACACATACACATACACGTACACATACACACACTTATTCGGACCTTACTGGAGAAAATCTCTGGCTGTTATTCAAGTTCATTCAACTTCCCAAGCAGTGTTATACCCTTTTTCTTTTTGCCCGTTTAGTCCGCCTCGTTCCACGCGACTCTCGAAAGGGCACTAATTACTTCACACACATCCTATTTGCCTTTGGTTACCCCAAGTTTTCATTTACCTTAATCATACTTACACTTGTGCAAAATTTTGCGTTACTTCCCAGGGGGGTCACCCATCCCAGAATTGCTCTGGCTTGAGCACGCTTAACCCTGAAACTTTTACACATTTTGACGCGTTAGGGCTGATATAATTTCGCCAATTGCCCCGCACGACCTTTGTCACGAAATTTTAGGCCAAACGGGGTCTTAGCAAATTTTTCGGAAATTTTTCGTAGCGGGTCCCACTCTGACCCAAAGAGGTCGTTTGCTTTTCTGGCTGTGTGGTCTATCGTTCTAGCCTTCCAAATCCCATATATTTTCCTCCCACATGTACAGATAACTACCTCGGATATTTTCATTAATTCAGATTCTTACCCTACCTTTACTGACACACACAAAAAGAATATCGCATAATACTGAGGTACAAACCTACCATTGCACATATTCATTAAACAAAAGGGTTAGTAGTATACCTGGGTCTGTGTCTGGGGGTGCCTCTGGGTCCCGACGACCGGTCAAAGCATAGATGCGGTTCGAGGGACCGCTAGAATCTGAACCCCCACCACGGCCTCTACCGCGGCCCGCTGGTGCTGGCATACCTCGCCCCGTAGAGCGCGTGGCCGAAGGGGTAGATGACGAACCCGCAACAGATCTCATCGGCGGTGCTGCGCTACCGGAACCGCCTGCCCACGGACAATCCCGCATGATATGGCCCTGGCGGCCGCAAGCAAAACAGGCCCCTGTGGCCCTGAAGCACTCACCTGGGTGCGATCTTCCACAATACGAACACTGGGGTATGGGTGGCCTAAACTGACTGGGACCCCTGCTCGCCTGAGGACCTGGGGCTCTGGAACTCTGGTCTGCCCTGGACGGTCCTGCTCCATCAAACCTCTTACCAACAGACTGTGTGTCCCGGCCTGACGGAGGAAAGTACCCGCTGGACTGATACTGCGGCTGCCCGCCCCGTGAATCTCCAGGATACCCCGCTAATCTGGCCCTCTTGGGCCGTCTCCCATCATACTCTCGGCTGGGCCGATCTGCTCGGTGCCGGTTCTCCATCCCCTGGGCGTAGGCCTGTAGACGGGCAATGTCCATATCTGTCTGCAATGATACCGCCATACACCCGTCAATCAAGTAACGATCCAGCCCCATAACATACCTATGCATCCGATCTGTCATATCTGCCACCACGGCAGGGGCATACCGGGCCAGGGAATCAAACTCCAAATTATATTCACGGACGCTCCGACCCCTCTGCTGCAGATGCAAAAACCGATCAGCTCGCTCCCGTCGTAACTCTGGGGGCAGAAAGTGGCGGGTGAAAGCAGTCACAAACTGATCCCACATAGCTGGAGGAGCACCCTCACCCCGGGATAGCTCCCAAGTCTCATACCAATGCGCGGCAACATCCCGAAGTCTATACGAAGCTAGCTCAACCGACTCGGTCTCTGACGCCCTGACCAAGTCTAATGCACGCCGCATCCCCCGAATGAAGTCATGGGGGTCCTCGTCGGGCTTAGACCCGAAAAACTCTGGGGGGCCGCATAACAAGAACTCCCGAACTCTCAGGCTTTCCCGCCTGTCCTCATCATCATCGTCCCTCCGCCCGCGCCTGCGAGCCTGTCCGGCTACAATCGTGGTCAGCAACTGTACAGCCTCCCTCAGGGTCCTATCCTCCGCCCCTGGCTGAGGAGCTGGAGTCTCAGGAGCGGGTACACGGACCTCTGGAGCTGCTGAAGGTCCCGCTCCAGGCTGTATTAATGGGGGTGTAGCAGACCCCTCAGAATGAGGTGTAACCTCAGGCAAATCATAAACACGAGCCCGAGTAGCCCGTTGTGCCTGACTGGTCTCTCCCATCTTCGCCATGCCCTTCTAGGCCGCCGTTGCCTTCTTCGGAGGCATCACTGCAAACACAACAACGGGTCAGATCAGAATGACCCTATTAACACAGCTCTATCGCACGATCTAAGATTCCAAAGAAAGGGCAACACAACATCCTAGATGTCCTGTAGCTCCTTGTTTATAGATGTGGTGCACAACACATCGATAAACAAGACTCTACTAGACACGGCCTGTAGACATTCCGAGGACAAACCGCGCTCTGATACCACTTTTGTCACGACCCAGCCCCGTGGGCCGCGACTGGTGCCCTTCTGGGACACCCCAAACGAACTCACACCCAAACCATCGTAATCAGCCTCGTCCAAACTCAACGTACGTTATTCGAACTCAACATCGTAATCAGATATCTACCGAACACTTATCCTAAGCAGTCGCCCGTACAGATCAGACAAATCACAAATCAGAAAGGAGGCGGAATATACATCGCCAAATTTCACACACACACATCAGAAGGGTGGCGGAATGCACATCGCCCCCAAGTACATACACATACATACAAACTCAGAGGCCGACTTGGCCATAGCAGCGTACGGGCCGCTTAAGAATGCAAAACAGACTCACATGCAAACACACCGGACTCACGACCCACAAATCTGACTACAGGCCTCTAAACAAAGCAGAACATATGAACATATGACGGGACAGGGCCCCGCCGTACCCACACATCCACAAATGTACCGAACACACACATACAACAGAAGATATGTACCAAAAGTAGGCTCCGGATCAAGGGGAGCTCTCCAACACAGCAGAATGAGTAGCCTAAACTGGAGGACCACCCAAACGAGCTTCTGTACCTGCGGGCATGAAACACAGCCCCCGAAGAAACGGGGGTCAGTACGGGAGAAGTACTGAGTATGTAAAGCAGAAGGTACGGAAATCACAAACACAGCTGGAGTCAGAAAGAACAAACACAACGTCAACGTAACAAAGCAAACCTGTGCGGAAGGCAAACGTACGTATGCAAATCAAATCATGGATAGGGTTTAGGAACGTGGTCACCCCCCCGACGCTGGTGCCACAACACATCATAACTCCAGAAGGTTTCAAATCTCCGTACAGTCTCCAGACACATCATATCACACACACATCATATCATCAGAACACATCAAATGCCATATCACATCATAACTCCATAAACGGTAACCGGCCCTATGGCGAGGCCTCGGAAACCGTAACACATCATAACTCCCGAATATATTATAGCGCGCACGATCACAAAGTCGGCCCGGGTACCGACGAACGAAGTCATAGCAGACAGCACGAACAGAGTAGTGCAGAAACCATATGCATATCAAAAATAATTTGTCGGACTCAACATATAGTTTACATGTAGGTATAAACTGAAGCCAGAAGGCTCGGAGTAGGAATCGGATTGATCAAAGTATGCGTATAAAAGTTACGAAGTTCCAAACTGTCAAATTCGCAAGAAAAACTGTTCAGAAGTCGCTTTCCGAAAATCTCACATCATTCAAAGTACAGAACGTACGTTAATGGCATAAGAAGTTTCAAACACATCCTTGGGTCATAAGCAGACAGTCGCAGATTATAACGGACACAAACGGACCAAACAAACCGAATAAGGGGAGCCTCGGGGCTCGCGGGCCCACCTCGGGTCAAATTGAGGCGGCGGACACAAATCACAGACTTTCGGCTCCATAGAGCCATCTACGGAAGTTTCGAGGAGTTTCGGACACAACAGCACAAGTTATGGAGGTACGAACATTCTTTTAACCAAATGCGACAAAAAGGGTTCAATCGCGCTGAATGAATAGTGCTCGAACTTGAACTTCGATTTCCATGAGCAGGGTTATTCCCGAGGGGCCGATCTTAACCTAGTATGTCTAGGACATGCCAAAAGAATGATAGGTAGGCTTTACATACCTGGTTGGCGCCTTACGCTCCTCAAATCGCAATTCCCGTTTCGTCCAGAAACTGCAAATGGTCACTTTTACCAGTTACTATTCATGAGAATTAACATTTTAGTCTTTGGGCTATATTTGGCTACCGAAATTTCGGCAGCACTTCCCCTATAAATCTAACACCCCCGAGACTTAGCTCGGCTCAAAATACAACGACAACAACAGCCCAAACATCATAAAACCATACAAACCACAATCATACTACATTAACTTCAAAATTTCACTTTAATACATAAGTTGGCAAATTCTTGACTCAACTTCAAAATTCCAAATCTATTTCCACATTAGTCCATTCATTCACTCATTCCCAATTATTCAAACACACTACATACAAGTTCCAAATCACATACAAACATCCCCAAAGTTCACTACTTTCCAATTTTCATTCAAAACACCAAAAGTTACGACGAACGTTCTAACTTGCGTCGTTTCATTCCAAATTCGTTATCATCAACCATAAATCTTATTTAAGGTCTTTAGTGTCATAAATATACTATGATATACACAAATATACCAAAGGTATACGCTTTCCGATAACGTCCGAAATTATTTTCTAGCACCAACTCAATTCTTTAATCGATCCTTTACGACATAAAGATCACAACAACACATTATTCAAACTAAACAAGATAAAATTCTTATGGCTTGCACCACATGGAACTCACGGCCAAACACACCCTTTTTTTTTTTCCACACACACACCATGCACAAACACAACTTCATCCCACAATCTTCACACTAATCCAATCACTAACACATATACATCCATTTCATAACATTAAAACATAAAAATCTTACCTTTTTCTTGAATTTCCGACTTGTCGCAAACGTCGCTCTTTCTCCAAACTACTTGTATCACGTCGGAGAGCGTCTTGAGTACTTTACAACTATGTGAAAATCAAGAATTTTGGATCAAACACAAGGCTTGGGAATTATTTCTTTTTCCCCTATTTTCTACACGGCCGAATGCCTTTTTTTGGGTGTTCTAGAATTTTTGTGATTTGTTCTTGATATCTACAAAGGTTAGCATGATATATATCCAAATAGGAGTCATGTGCATAGCACATGACTCTTTAAAAGTGGGCTTGGGCTTGCCTCTTGGCCGGCCACTTCAATGATTTGGGCCTCAATTTTTGTGTTGCATTTTTCTTGGCCCAATCCACTAAACGTCCCGTTTTGTAATTCCCGAAACTAATTTCCGAAATTCTAAATTTACACTCGGCCTTCCCCAATGTCTCAACATTAAGAATTCCATAACCAACATAGCCATATTCACCAAAAATCAAGTTATGTCCTTATAACACACAAGTCGAAATTATTTCTCAATTTCCAATTACACGAAAACACGGGACATAACAAGGAATCAGATTGATCAAAATTTGTGTATAAAAGTTACGAAGTTCCAGACTGCCAGATTTTTAGAAAGCCGTTCATAGGTCATTTTCCGAAAATTTCACATTACTCGAAGTGCAAAACGTTCACTAACGGCATAGGAAGTTTCAAACGCACCATTGAGTCATAAACAAACGATCGCTGATCATAGCGGACACAAGCGAACCAAACAAACCGAATAAGGGAAGCCTCAGGGCTTGCGGGCCCACCTCGGGTCGAATTGAGGCGGCGAACACAAATCACAGACCTTAGGCTCCCTAGAGCCATCTACGAAAGTTTCGGAGAGTTTCGGACACAACAGCAAAAGTTATGACGATTCCAACATTCTTTTGACCAAATGCCACAAAAGGGTTCAATTGCGCTGGATGAATAGTACCCAAACTTGAACCTAAATTTCCAAGAGTAGAGTTACCCCCGAGATTCCGATCTTAACCTAGTATGACTAGGACATGCCAAAAGAAGGATAGGTAGGCTTTACATACCTGGTTGGCGCCTTACGCTCGTCAAATCGCAATTCTCGTTTCGTCCGAAAACTGCAAATGGTCACTTTTACCAGTTACTATTCATGAAAGTTAACATTTTCATCTTTGGGCTATACTTGGCTACCGAAATTTCGGCAGCATTTCCCCTATAAATCTAACACTCCCGAGACTTAGCTCGGCTCAAAATACAACAACAACAACAAACCCAAACATCATTACACAATACAAACCACAATCAAACCGCACTAGCTTCAAAATTTCACCTTATTACATAAGTTGGTAATTCTATATTCAAACTTCAAAATTCCAAATCTACATCCATATTATTGTATTCATTCAAGATTATTCAATCGCATTACAAACAAGTTCCAAACCATATACAAAGTTCCTCAAAACTCATTACTTTCCATATTTCTTTCAAGACTTCAAAACTTACAACGAACGTTCTAACTTGCGTTGTTTCATTCCGAATTCATTAACATCATTGTAAGTTCACATTTAAAGTCTTTAGCACCCTAAATATACAATGATATACACCATGATACCAAAGGTATACACTTTCCGATAATATCCGAAATCATTTTCTAATGCCAACTCAATTCTTTAATCAATCCTTTACGACATAAAGATCACAACAACACATTATTCAAACTAAACAAGATAAAATTCCTATGCCTTGCACTTCATGAAACTCACGGCCAAACACACCCTTTCTACACACACACGCCATGCACAAACACAACACCATCCCACAATCTTCATGCAACATCAATCACTATAACATATAAATCCATTTCATAACATAAAAACATAGATTTCTTACCTTTTTCTTGAAATTCCGATTTGCCGCAAACGAGCACCTTACGCCAAACTAATTGTACCCCGTTGAAGAGGGGCTCGAGTACTTCATAATATGTGAAGAACAAGAATTTTTGGATCAATAACCAAGCTTGGAAATTTTATTTTTCTCTCTTTCTCTCCTACGGCCGAATGCCTCTTTCTTGGGTGTTCTTGAATTTGTTGTGGTTCTTGATAATTCTAAAGGCTAGCATGATATATATCCAAATAGGAGTCATGTGCATAGCACATGACTCTTTAAAAGTGGGCTTGGGCTTGCCTCTTGGCCGGCCACTTCAATGTTTTGGGCCTCAATTTTGTGTTGCATTTTTCTTAGCCCCAATCCACTAAACGTCCCGTTTTGTAATTCCCGAAACTAATTTCCGAAATTTCAAATTTACCCTCGGCCTTCCCCGATGCCTTAACATTAGTGATTTCATAACCAACATAGTCATTTTCACCAAAATTAAAATATCTCCTTATAACACACAAGTCGTGATTATTTCCCGATTCTTACTTATACGAAACACGGGACATAACATTCTCCCCCCCTTAAGAACATTCGTCCCCGAATGTTGAATTGATCTCATGGGGCGTCATACTATTCTGGGAGGGTTCTCTTCATAGTTATCCTTTTTGATTTTTCCGACACGGCTCCTTTACTAACTTTAGGGGGGGGGGGGGGGTAAATTTTTCACGTCACTGATTCAAATGCCTTCATAATACATTTTCTCATATTCCACGCAATCCCCGAACCAGACACTATATTCTCGTAATGGACGAACACTTCCCAGACATCATAGTCAACATCATTTTTCGTTACACTTCTGAATTTCTTACCACATCATCGTACTCTCACTTTACTTCATACCAGACACTTCCTGCCAAACAGATTCAGAGCTAAAGTCGGACGCGCATAAGCATATCGGACGGATTCATAGTCAACATCAAAGGCACGGAAGTAGATTCGGAGTCAGACATACAAAGGCGTATAAGACGGGTCATGATCAGAACCGAACATACGAAGACATATCAGACAGACTCATAATCGGGGTCAGACGTACGGAATCACATCGGACAGATTCGAAATCAGAATCAAATATACAGAATTGTTTCATACAGAGTCGTGATCAGACAAACCGAAATGTATCAAACATACGCACGATCAAAATCAAACGCACAGAGACATATCAAACGGATTGATATCCAGAGTCAGACATACAGAGGTGTGCCAGACAGAAACGTATCCAGAATCAAACGCACAAAGATTCATCGGACGGGAACATCATCGAGCTCAGAAATACAAAGGCGTACTAGGCAGAGCCTTATCGGAATCGGAAGTGCAGAAGCACAACAGATAGAATGTCAATTTAGAATCGAATCGTTCATATTAAGGCTCCAATGCTTCATGGGAATTTCCCTTTATTGGTAAACTTATTCGCCAAGTTGTCACACAAATTATCTTGCGTCTCGCGTAACGACTCTTTCAAAGATTCTATTTATTCACACTGCTTACCTTTCATCTATCGCAACATTAGTTGCCGGGGCTCGGTTCTTAACCCATATGATCACCAGACGAAAATCATGCACATACATATACATTTACTAATATCTTATTTGCGAACGTCTCCAACCGTGATTCAAATTCGCTCAATTTCCCGAGCGGTGTTGTACCTTTTCTTTGCCCATTTAGTCCGCCTCGCTCTGCGCGACTCCTGTAAGGGAACTAATCACTCCACACATTCCATTTGTCCTTTTTGGTTACCCCAAATTTTCATTTACATCTATCATACTTACACTTGTGCAAAACTTTGCATTACTTCCCAGGGGGTCACCCATCCCAGAATTGCTCTGGCTTGAGCACGCTTAACCCCGAAACTTTCATGCATTTTGACGCGTTAGGGCTAATATAATTCCGTCGATTACCCCGCAGGGCCTTTGTCACATACTTTTAGGGAAGATCGGGGTCTTAGCAAATTTTTGAAAAAATTTTGTAGCGGGTCCCACCCCCGGCTAAGTCGTACCATTACCATGTCGCCTTTCTGAATCTTAAACATTCACCTTCATACACATATACATGTGATTACGGATAACCCACGGATTTAAGTCTTCGTCCCACGAATTTCCGCCTCCAAATAATCGGTGGAATCTGATAAAATATCACCGTAAGGTGTTCTCCGGCCACTGGCAGAAGAAAACTAAAGTCCGACAAGTATTGCGGGACCTTTTTGTACTTAGTCTGCATATTTACTTCCATATTTCTGGAAAATTTGGGCATAGGTTCCTCTGTTTTTCTTACTATCCAAAACCTGTACACCAGAAATACCAATTATGCCTCACAGGGCCAACACATATACACACACATACATATCATATCATGTCGTATCGCAGCCACACGGGGCTGATAACCTCAAGTAAGAATTATAACGTCGTCGACACTTACCACACGTGCCCAACTCAACAGCATCGGAGGCACTTTCCTGTTTACTTTCATCCGGGATTTCTAGACTCACATTGACGGTGGGGACATCTCAGTCGCCCTTGCCTTTGGTCACTAGGTCTCTAATCCTTTTAAATTTCCGTCGTCTTCATAGAACAACATTTTACAGATATCATACACATATCGAAATTTCTAGGAAACTTACGTACTCATAACTGATCAACACGGGTCTAACCTGGGGAGCTGCCGTGGGAGCTGTGTCCCTCATCATCGTCGTCGGTCTGGCCCCCACTGTTACCTGCATCTGAATCGGAGGAGTGTAGGTAGCCTGGCAATTCCTGGTTCACCGACGGCCAGGAAAAAGGGCTGGAATAGGGCGTAACACTCTCTGGGGAAGCCTGTCTAACATACTGCTCCACTACCGGAGCTGCTGGCACATCCTCGGGAATCTCCTCCTCCGGCGTCCCAGAGGAGTGCTCTAGTGGCTCAGCCTCGGGGCTATCCTCCTCCCTGGGAGTCAGAAACTCTGGAGGTATCGTCGCTGGGTCCTCCGAAGGGTCGGTGTCATAACTGTCTTCCCTGGGAGCCTCTGCTCTGGGGATCAAAAGCTCTGGAGGAATTGTCTCTGGATCCTCCGAAGGATCTGTCTCAATCGAGTAGCTGGGGATCTGCCTACTCGGTCCTGGTGATGTCCTAGGGGCCTTATTAGCAGCCCCATCCCCATCATCCGAAGCGCTCCTCTTCATTATTTATCAACCTACAATCACCTGCAGGAAGAGGGTCAGAAACATTTTCCCCAAATACCGACACTTCTGCACTTCTGGAGCCTTGCTGTAGATACAGCAATTCGTAGGGGAGAATCATCCTAATCATATAGCTTTATCGCACGATCTAAGAATCCAAAGAAGGGTAACATCCTAAATGCCCTGTAGCTTCCTGTTTATAGGTGTGGTGCACAACACATCGATAAACAAGACTCTACTAGACACGGCCTATAGACATACCGAGGACTAACCGCTCTGATACCACTTCTGTCACGACCCAACCCCGTGGGCCGCGACTGGTGCCCTACTTAGGCACCCCAAACAGACTCACAGCCAGATCATCGTATTCAGACTCATTCAAACTCAACATATGTTATTTGAACTGATAATGAACAACAGACGCCAGACACAAACATTTATCGAACACTTATCTTAAGCGGTCGCCCGTTCAGATTAATCAAATCAAAATCAGAAAGGTGGCGGAATATACGTCGCCCAAATGCACAAACACACATGAGAAAGGGGGCGGAATGTACATCGCCCGAATGCACACACACACGTACAAACTCAAAGGCCATCTTGGCCATAGTAGCGTACGGGCCGCTTAAGAACGCAAAACAGACCCACATACAAACACACCGGACCCACGACCCACAAATGTGACTACAGGCCTCTAGACAAAACAGAACATATGAACATATGACAGGACAGGGCCCCGCCGTACCCACACATCCACAAATGTACCGAACACACACACAACAGAAGGTATGTACCAAAAGTAGGCTCCGGATCAAGGGGAGCTCTCCAACACAGCAGAATGAGTAGCCTAAACTGGAGGACCACCCAAACGAGCTTCTGTACCTGCGGGCATGAAACACAGCCCCCGAAGAAACGGGGGTCAGTACGGGAGAAGTACTGAGTATGTAAAGCAGAAGGTACAGTGATCACAAACACAACTGGAGTCAGAAGAAACAAACACAAACGTCAAAGTAGCAAAGCAAACCTGTACGGAAGGCAAATGTACAAATGCAAATGAAATCGTGTATAGGGTTTAGGAACGTGGTCACCCCCGACGCTGGTGCCACAACATATCATAACTCCAGAAGTTTTCAAATCTCCGTACAGTCTCCAGCCACATCATATCACACACATATCACATCATCAGAACATATCAAATGCCATATCACATCATAACTCCACAAACGGTAACCGGCCCTATGGCGAGGCCTCGGAAACCGTAACACATCATAACTCCCGAATATGTTATAGCGCGCACGATCACAAAGTCGGCCCGGGTACCGACGAACGAAAGGATAGCAAATAGCACGAACGGAGTAGTGCAGAAACCATATGCATATCAAAAGTAAATTAACGGACTCAACATATAGTTACAGATGAGCACATACCGACGCCAGAGGGGTCGGAGTAGGAATCAGATTGATCAAAGCCGTTCATAGGTCATTTTTAGAAAGCCGTTCATAGGTCATTTTCCGAAAATTTCACATTACTCGAAGTGCAAAACGTTCACTAACGGCATAGGAAGTTTCAAACGCACCATTGAGTCATAAACAAACGATCGCTGATCATAGCGGACACAAGCGAACCAAACAAACCGAATAAGGGAAGCCTCAGGGCTTGCGGGCCCACCTCGGGTCGAATTGAGGCGGCGAACACAAATCACAGACCTTAGGCTCCCTAGAGCCATCTACGAAAGTTTCGGAGAGTTTCGGACACAACAACAAAAGTTATGACGATTCGAACATTCTTTTGACCAAATGCCACAAAAGGGTTCAATTGCGCTGGATGAATAGTACCCAAACTTGAACCTAAATTTCCAAGAGCAGAGTTACCCCCGAGATTCCGATCTTAACCTAGTATGACTAGGACATGCCAAAAGAAGGATATGTAGGCTTTACATACCTGGTTGGCGCCTTACGCTCGTCAAATCGCAATTCCCGTTTCGTCCAAAAACTGCAAATGGTCACTTTTACCAGTTACTATTCATGAAAGTTAACATTTTCATCTTTGGGCTATACTTGGCTACCGAAATTTCGGCAGCATTTCCCCTATAAATCTAACACCCCCGAGACTTAGCTCGGCTCAAAATACAACAACAACAACAACCCCAAACATCATTACACAATACAAACCACAATCAAACCGCACTAGCTTCAAAATTTCACCTTATTACATAAGTTGGTAATTATATATTCAAACTTCAAAATTCCAAATCTACATCCATATTATTGTATTCATTCAAGATTATTCAATCGCATTACAAACAAGTTCCAAACCATATACAAAGTTCCTCAAAACTCATTACTTTCCATATTTCTTTCAAAACTTCAAAACTTACAACGAACGTTCTAACTTGCGTCGTTTCATTCCAAATTCATTAACATCATTGTAAGTTCACATTTAAAGTCTTTAGCACCCTAAATATACAATGATATACACCATGATACCAAAGGTATACACTTTCCGATAATATCCGAAATCATTTTCTAATGCCAACTCAATTCTTTAATCAATCCTTTACGACATAAAGATCACAACAACACATTATTCAAACTAAACAAGATAAAATTCCTATGCCTTGCACTTCATGAAACTCACGGCCAAACACACCCTTTCTACACACACACGCCATGCACAAACACAACACCATCCCACAATCTTCATGCAACATCAATCACTACAACATATAAATCCATTTCATAACATAAAAACATAGATTTCTTACCTTTTTCTTGAAATTCCGATTTGCCGCAAACGAGCACCTTACGCCAAACTAATTGTACCCCGTTGAAGAGGGGCTCGAGTACTTCATAATATGTGAAGAACAAGAATTTTTGGATCAATAACCAAGCTTGGAAATTTTATTTTTCTCTCTTTCTCTCCTACGGCCGAATGCCTCTTTCTTGGGTGTTCTTGAATTTGTTGTGGTTCTTGATAATTCTAAAGGCTAGCATGATATATATCCAAATAGGAGTCATGTGCATAGCACATGACTCTTTAAAAGTGGGCTTGGGCTTGCCTCTTGGCCGGCCACTTCAATGTTTTGGGCCTCAATTTTGTGTTGCATTTTTCTTAGCCCCAATCCACTAAACGTCCCGTTTTGTAATTCCCGAAACTAATTTCCGAAATTTCAAATTTACCCTCGGCCTTCCCCGATGCCTTAACATTAGTGATTCCATAACCAACATAGTCATTTTCACCAAAATTAAAATATCTCCTTATAACACACAAGTCGTGATTATTTCCCGATTCTTACTTATACGAAACACGGGACATAACACTCACCCCCATCATCAAAAGTAGTCCTCTTCATTCTTGTCAATCTACAATCACCTGCAGGAAGAGGGTCAGAAACATTTTCCCCAAATACTGACACTGATCCTCTTTTTGGAGCCTCGCTGGAGATATAGCAATTCGTAGGGAAGCAACATCCTAATCATACAGCTTTATCGCACGATCTAAGATCCAAAGAAGGGTAACATCCTAGATGTCCTGTAGCTTCCTGTTTATAGATGTGGTGCACAACACACCGATAAACAAGACTCTACTAGACACGACCTGTAGACATTCCGAGGACTAACCGCTCTGATACTACTTCTGTCACGACCCAACCCCGTGGGCCGCAACTGGTATCCTAACTGGATACCCAAACTTACCTACCTGACAGAAACGGCATACCAGACAGATAATCCACACTAGTTGTATACAGACTTAAGCCAATACAAATGCAGCGCGCGCTACAACTTACACATACCCGAACATGCTGAAATTTCATATAGGCCCATGAGGCTAACATAACGGACAGAGTCACAAAATCGTACGTACCTACCCGAATCGTAGCAACCCGTAACCCACATACATATCTACAGGCCTCTAACAGACATACAAAATCATATGACGGGACAGGGCCCCGCCGTACCCAAAACTACCATACATACAGAATAAACCGATGTCAGAAGATATATACCAAAAGTACACGCTACGAAAAATGTACCGAGTATGTAAAGCGAAAATATAACAACAGAATCATAGTCTGAATCAGAAGCACAGATATATAGCGAATGGAATCATAATCCAACGGACAGACAAAGGTGTACCGGACAGAGTCATAATTCAGACAGAGAGACGGAATTATACCGGACAGAATCATAATCCGAACGGTCAGACAGAAATGTACCGGACATAATCATAACCCAGACGGACAGACAGAATCATAGTCCAGACGGACGGACAGAATCATAGTCCAGACGAACAGACAGACTCATAATCCATACGGACAGACAGAATCACAATCCATACGGACAGACAGAAGTATGATCCAAACGGACGGAAGGAATCATGCATGTAGAGTCACACAGAGTCATGCAGAGTCATGTGCTTATATAAATGCTGATAGCACATACATACATACATGCAGATCCCGGCCCTCTTAGTACGGGACGCGGTTGACAGATAGAATCAGATCATATGCCATCCTGGCCGCCATCCCCATACACAAATCATAATATCATACAGATATAAACAGATCCCAGCCCGCACACCGAGGGACGCGATGAACAATGCAGAGGAATATGCACGATAACAGAACCTGGCCCGGGCGCAGTGAAGGAAGCGTTGAGGCATCCACGAACAGATTAATGAGAAACCACATACATACATATCATTATACAGACTCAATCAAACTGAAGTATGCCAAACAGCGAGTCAAATCAGAGTATTCGGATAGTGTTCATAATACGCGCCTGTATCCTACTTGGGAAGGCTCGACAGATTATTACCAGAATCAGATTTCCAGATGTCAAAACCATTTTGTAGGATTTATATAAAAATTAGTCATATCATGATCAGAATAATAGTCCAGATGTTGCCTGTGAGAAACGGACAGAAATAGGGCAATTTAGGTTATACAAAAGTGTCGGGGCCTTGTGGGCCCACCTCGGACCAACTTGAGGCGACATACGTAAATTACTGATAATAGACCCTATGAGGTCGTCCATAGTCATTTGGAAGCATTCCGACTCCGTTTGGGACAATTGCATACAAAAGTTCACTTTAGAGACAAGTTATAAGAAAAGTGATTCAATCTTACTGAAGGAATTGGAGCGTATTTCCATCTCGAATTCCGAGGAACGGAGTCATATTTAAGGCTCGCGGCCGAGCCTATTATGTTCAGAACATGCCTAAGAATGAAGGGGTAGGCTTTACATACCTCAATTGCGCCTTATGCTCACTTAGCTTCACTTTCAATTTCGTCCAGAATCTACAAATGGTCATGTTTACCAATTGTCAAATTCAAGCCTTTAAGAATCCAAATTTTATTACATACTTGTCTACCGAAATTTCGGCAGCATTTCCCCTATATATATAACATCCCCGAGACTTAGCTCGGCTTAATATATCAACACAGCACCCAACAACAACATCAATAACAACAATAAGTATTATAAAATACACAATATGGCACAACTAGCCATCTTTCCGACATAACATGACATCTTCCATTCCGACCTTACACTTCCAAACCAATCTTACCATTTTCATATTCATCACTTATCAAGGTCATTACAACATAATTTGGAGGCATATCGTATCGTTTTCACCAAATATACATAAGGTATACACAATATACAAGTTTCCTACCAAAGGCATAATTCACCCACAACTTCCAATCTTTTAGCAAACATGATCATGACTTATTTCTATCTTCCAACTTCATCAATGACAATCATAATTTGCATCTTACTAATTTCATTTCCATATTTACATAAGTTACAATAAACTTGTATGTTTTTCTACAACAACTTAACAACCATTTTTCCATAGCAACAAGAATCATTATCCTTTCATTCACTTCACAATAACACACTTAACATACTAACAAGATTTAATTCACAGTCCATCATCAACATGATGCCACACGGCCATGCCTCATATTGTCCAACCTTCACTAATTTATTCAACTTTCACTTCCAATACAATTTCTACCATAACCAAAACTAGAACACAACATAAATTCAAGTCATCATAAGCATGTAACATATACATACACACACGGCCAAAACCTCATACACACGGCCAACTTTCAAACAACACACCCACTTCACAAACTTCCATATTCTTATAAATTCTACTCATTTCTACATAACACAACATAAACCAAACTTCATAACATAAGAAAATGAATTGATTCTTACCTCTTCTCTTCAACTTCCACTTGCCACTAAAGTTGTCCTCTTGCCAAAATAATTATATCACTTTGTAGAGGATCTTGCACTTAGTAATAATCCCACAAGAAATGAATTTTTGAACCAAAGGATTTGGCTCCAAGAATTTTTCTCTCCTTTTCTTTTCTCTCTTTCTCTAGCCGTGAGCTCTCTCCTTTATTTTTTCTTGTTCTTTCTTTGTTCTTCTTGAAACTTCTTTGGATATAGATGACTATATAATGTCACATGGAAATTTAATTAATTCCATGGACTTGGGCCATGTTGTGGCCGGTTGGGCCTCCCTTGTTTGGGCCTCATTTTCTTATTTTTTTTTTTAGTCCAATTAGCTACATCTTGTAATTCATGAAGCAAGTTTCCAAAATTCCAATTTTTCCCTTGGCCTCCTTTCGTAATTCCACACCAATGTATTCTTAGCCGACACATTCATACCAAGTAAGGTCCAAATATGGCCTCATTCATTACAAGTCAAGTTATCTCGAATTTTCCGAATATGCAAAAATGTCGGATGTAACATCCTCCCCCCCTTTAAAACATTCGTCCTCGAATGTTAAATTGACCTCGGGAGGGTTCGTTTTATAATCGTCCTTTATTGACCTTCCGATATGAATTCCTTACCAATACGATGGAGTAATTCTTCACGTTACTGACTCATATGCCTTCATAGCGTATTTTATCATATCCCACAAAGTCATTGGGCCATGAACTATATTCTAGTAACGGATGAATGCTTTTCGCTCCTTCACAGACGTTGTGTCCCTTCTTCCTTTCCTTCAAAACTTTTCAAACATTATAATTAATATCACTTCTTGTCACACTCCTCGGTTCCTTACTACATTATCCTAATTCCAGGTCATATCAAATAGATTCATAACTGGGATCGGACGCAAAGAAGCATATCAGACAGATTCGTAATCGGAGGCAAACGTACTAAACTATGGCGGACAGATTCGTAGTCAAAATTTGTCGTATGGGAGTATGTCAGACAGATCCGTGATCAGAGTTAGACGTACAGAGATGTACCAGACAGATTCGTAATTAGAGTCAGACATACAGAGATGTATCAAACGGATTCGTATTCAGAGTCAATAGAACAGAGGTATATCAGACAGAAGCGTAATCGGATTCAGAAGTACAGAGGCGTAATAGGCCGAACCTTATCAAAGTCAGAGGTGCAGAAGTATAACAGATAGAGTTTTGATTAGAATCAGATCACTCCTATTAAGGCTCCAGTTATTTACAAAAATTTCCCTTTGTCGACATTTCATTGCTCACCCTGACAATTATACCACGGATTATCTCGTCGAAATCTGTTCACTCATTCACAAACTTGTTCGTCAAATTGTCATCCAAATCGTCTTACGTGTCGCTTATCGACTCTTTCGAAAGTTTTGCTTAATCACATCTCTTATCCTTCGTCTTTCCAACTATCCATGCTCATTTTCTTTTTCAGATATCGCCGCACTAGACTAAGTTGTAAGGTAATCGGGGTTTGTTTACTCCTTGACAACATTCGTATCCCAACCTTCGCTTCGTTTCATACATTCTGTTTAATAAAACCTTTCGTCTATCACAACATTAGTCGCCAGGGCTCGGCTCTTGATCCATATGATCACCAGACGAAAATCATACACATACACATACATTTACTAATATCTTATTTGCGAACGTCTCCGACCGTTATTCAAATTCGCTCAATTTCCCGAGCGGTATTGCGCTTCTTCTTTTCGCCCATTTAGTCCGCCTCGGTCTGCGCGACCCCTGTAAGGGCACTAGCTATTCCACACATTCTCTTTTCCTTTAGGTTACCCCAAGTTTCCATTTACATATCGTACTCATACTTATGATCCTTCCCAGGGGGTCACCCATCCCAGAATTGCTCTAGCCTTAGCACGCTTAACCTCGAAACTTTCACGCGTTTTGACGCGTTAAGGCTAGTATAATTTCGTCGACTGCCCCGCACGACCTTTGTCACATAATTTAGGGCAGATCGGGATCTTAGTAAATTTTTCGGAAAATTCTCGTAGTGGGTCCCACCCCGGGCTATACCATACAATTACCATATTGTATTTCTGAATCTCCAATATTCACCTTCATCTGGGGTTTCTAAATTCACACTGATAGTGGGGACATCTCAGTCACCCTTGCTTTTAACCACTAGGTATTTAATCCTTTTAAACTTTCCGTCGTCGTCATTGAATAATATTTTACAGATATCATACACACATCGGAAAATTCTAGGAAACTTATGTACTTATAAATGATCTGTTATGTCCCGTGTTTTCGTATAATTGGAAATCGAGAAATAATTAAGACTTGTGTGTTATAAGGGAATATTTTGATTCTAGTTGATGTGACTATTTTGGTTATGAAATCATTGATGTTAAGACATTGGGGAAGGCCGAGGGTAAATTTGGAATTTCGGAAATTAGTTTCAGGAATTACAAAACGGGACGTTTAATGAATTGGGCCAAGAAATTAGAACACAAAAATTGAGGCCCAAAATATGGAGGTGGCCGGCCACTTGGCTAGGCCCAAGCCTCTTATTAAGTGGTCATGTGAGTTTCACATGACCCTTAAGTTGATATGTATCCATATGCCCCTTTGAATTATCTAGAAACCAAATCAAAACAAAAAAAAATTGAGGAACACCAAAAAAAGGGCTCTCGGCCGAGAACCATATAAGAAAAAAAAAATTTCCTAGCTTGTGTTTGTGGCTCAAAAATCTTAGTTTTCCCATATTTGTAAAGTACTCAAGACCCTCTTCAACGGGGTATAATTAGTTTGGCGAAAGGTGCGCGTTTGCGGCAAGTCGGAAATTCAAGAAAAGGTAAGAATTTTGCCCCTCAAATGTTATGAAATTGGCATGAATGTGTTAAGGATTGAGAATAGACGAGAATCCCGTAACTTGGATGTGTGTGTAGAAAGTCGTGTGTGTGCATGTGTTGGTATGTGGCCGTGAGCCATGAATTGTGGAGGACAAGATGAATTTGATTTCGTTTAAGTTTGTTAGTTGCGTCGTTGTGGCCTTTATAACTTAAATGATTGTTTAGTGAATTGAATTGGTGTTAGAAAATGATTTCGGAACATTATGGGAAAGTGTATACCTTTTGTATAATTGGGTATATTGTTGTATATATATGATGTTAAAGACTTTAAATGTGACTTATGGTTGATGTTAATGAATTTGGAATGAAACAATGCGAGTTAGAATGTTCGTCGTAAGTTTTGATGTTTTGGATGAAATATGGAAAGTAATGAACTTCGGGAAATTTTGTATATTGTTTGGAGTGTAATTGGGATGGGTTTGAATAATCTTGAATGGGTGAATGAATACAATAATGTGGGCATAAGTTTGGAATTGTGAAGTTTGAATGAAAGTTGTCAACTTGTGTAGTAAGGTAGAACTTTGAAGTTAGAATGATTTGATTGTGACTTATGTTGCTTGTGATGTTTGGGTTGTTGTTGTTGATGTATTTTGAGCCGAGCTAAGTCTCGGGGGTGTTAGATTTATAGGGAAAATGCTGCCGAAATTTCGGTAGCCAAGTATAACCCAAAGATTAAGATGTTAACTTTCATAAATAGTAACTGGTAAAAGTGACCATTTGCAGTTTTTGGACGAAACGGGAATTGAGATTTGACGAGCGTAAGACGCAATCCAGGTATGTAAAGCTTACCTTTCCTTCTTTTGGCATGTCCTAGTTACACTAGGTCAAGATCGGACCCTCGGGGATAATTCTGCTCTTGGAAATCCGAGTTCAAGTTTGGGCACTATTCATTCAGCGCAATTGAAACCTATTCCTTACATTTGGTTGAAAGAATGTTCAAATCTTCATAACTTTTGTTATTGTGTCCGAATCTCTCCCGAACTCTCGTAGATGGCTTTATGGAGCCTAAAGTCTGTGATTTGTGCCCGCCGCCTCGATTTGACTCAAGGTGGGCCCGCAAGCCCCGAGGCTTCCCTTATTTGGTTTGTTTGGCTCATTTTCGTTCGATATGAAAAGTAATCACTTGCCTATGACTCAAAGGTCCGTTTGAAATTTCCTATATCGTTATTGAACGTTTTGCACTATGAATGATGTTAGATTTTCGGAAAATGATCTGTGAATTGCTTTTCAAATGTTTTGCAGTTTGGAACTTCGTAACTTCCATATATAAATTTTGATCGCCCTGACTCCTACCCCGAGCCTTCTGGCGTCGGTATATGCCTATATGTAATTATATGTCGAGTCTTGTAAATTACTTTTGATATGCATATGGTTTCTGCACTACTCCGTTCGTGCCATTCGCTATGATTTCGTTCGTCGGTACCCGGGTCGGCTTTGTGATCGTGCGCGCTATACCATATTCGGAAGTATGATGTGTTACGGTTTCCGAGGCCTCGCCATAGGGCCGGTTACCGTCTATGGAGTTATGATGTGATATGGCATTTGATATGTTCTGATGATGTGATATGTGTGTGATACGATTTGTCTGGAGACTGTACGGAGATTTGAAAAACTTCTGGAGTATGATGTGTTGTGGCACCAGCGTCGGGGGGTGACCACGTTCCTAAGCCCTATACATGACTTTTATTTGCATTTGTACATTTATCTTCCGTACAGGTTTGATTTGCTACTTTGACGTTTGTGTGTGTTCCTTCTGACTCCAGTTATGATTGTGATTTCTGTACCTTCTGCTTTACATACTCAGTACTTCTCCCGTACTGACCCCCTGTTCTTCGGGGGGCTGCGTTTCATGCCCGCAGGTACAGAAGCTCGTTTGGGTGATCCTCCGGTTTAGGCTACCAATTCTGCTATTTTGGAGAGCTCCCCTTGATCCGGAGCTTAACTTTTGGTACATACCTTTTGCTGTGTGTGTTTCTGTACATTTGTTGCTGTGTGGGTACGGCGGGGCCCTGTCCCGTCATATGTTCATATGTTCTATTTTGTTTTAGAGGCCTGTAGTCATATTTGTGGGTCGTGGGTCCGGTGTGTTTGTATGTGGATCTGTTTTGCGTTCTTAAGCGGCCCGTATGCTACTATGGCCAAGACGGCCCATGAGTTCGTACGTGTGTGTGTGTGCATTTGGGCGATGTATATTCCGCCACCTTTCTGATTTTGATATGACTGTTCTGCACGGGCGACCGCTTAAGATAAGTGTTCGATCAATGTTTGTGTGACGTCTGCTATTAGTTTTCAGTTTGAACAGCGTATGTTAAGTCTGAATGAGTCTTAATATGATGATCTGGGTTGTGAGTCTGTTTGGGGTGCCTAAGTAGGGCACCAGTCGCGGCCTACGGGGTTGGGTCGTGACAGAAGTGGTATCAGAGCGGTTTGTCCTCGGAATGTCTACAGGCCGTGTCTCGTAGAGTCTTGTTTATCGATGTGTTGTGCACCACATCTATAAACAGGAGGCTACAAGGCATTTAGGGTGTTACTCTTCCTTGGAATCTTAGATCGTGCAATAGAGCTGTGCTGTTAGGGTGATTCTGATGTGACCCGTTACTGTGTTTGCAGTGATGCCTCCGAAGAAGGCAACGGCGGCCCAGAAGGGCAAGGCGAGGATAGGTGTCACGACCCGACTAGGGGCCGCGACGAGTACCCGATACTTCTACCGAGCACCCCTTCGCTATCCTGTATGAATAGTGGCACATTTTTTTTTTCATTAACATTAGCAGTAAACTTTCTAATATCGCGTTACACCGGGACGCGAACCATTCAAAATACAATACGTTTAACTGTACATAGCTAACTGTGTATATCTGTCTACGAGCCTCTAGACATAGTACCTTTATACATAGAAAGGGCCGAGTGCTGTCGCGCCGAAAATACATACACAAAATAGTACCAATGATATGAGGCTCCGGAACGACTGGAGCGCTGCCCAATGCTGCAGATAGAGCCCTAGAGACCCGGTCCGTATACCTGCTAACCTGCGCGGCATGAACGCAGCGTCCACAAGAAGGGACGTCAGTACGAATAATGTACCGAGTATGTAAGGCATGGAAAACAATGCAAGCAGTAACAAAGAGTACAATCAATAATAATATCACGGAGCCATAGGGCGTATAACGAGGCAAGAACGTAACCTGTACATAGGAAGGCCCCTCTTTAGGCCGGCTGTCATGTAGGCTTGTCTTTTCATCTTTGAAACGTTTCTTTTCATGGGCATAGGAGTCAACATTTTTATATTTCTTATTCTCGTGTGCAGAAAACAGTACATTTCAATAACGGTATCTTTCATTCACATTTACAGACGCCGAATACATCGGCTCCACCCTCACGGTGTCCCTTATTCTCGTATACAGAAAACAGTACAATTCAGTAAACAGTATCTTTTATTCACATTTACAGACGCCGAACACAATCGGCTCTCCCAACCCCCTCCCCAACGGTGTCCCATCATATCATATCATACATATACCATACATTATATATATACAGACGCCGCGTACGGCTCTCCTATATCCCGCGTCCGGGCATCCCGCGTCCAGGATGGAATCCAGCTGAATCAGGTGGTAATATAACAGTGACCCTTCCCCTTTCCCCATACACATATACATATACATTTGCTTATCTGTTATACATATACACGTCTCATATACAATTACTTATCTTATTTATATATACATATCCCTGTTTATTATACATATATCATATAAGCACACAAGAGCCAAGGAAAATCATATATCCATCGGAGTGACGTAAGGTCGGTGACCTCCGATTACGTTATGGAATGCTAGTTATAACTTTGTCTCACCTTGAAGGAACAAGTATTTTAAGGCGAGACTGTCAACGGAGAATAGTGTTACAGTAACCGCGGAATGAAATCGGGGACATTATGGATGACAGTTATAGGCCTTGGAGTCTTAGAAAATAAAGTTATAACTAGGAAATATAAATACGATTTAGAAATTAGCCTATCAATTTCATATTCATATTGGATACTTAGTTTAGAAATCTCAGTCATAGGACCGTTCCGGTCGTACTTATCATGAGCACATTCTCTTGTCTAACATTGTCGTTATCATTATCCCCATTGAAACATTCTCGGAAGAGTAGTCATAGTACTTATCATTCGGTGAGGAGATCGGGATCAAAAGTCCCCTTTGGACTCACTTCGAGTAAATTAACCAGGATTATAGGAAAATTCGGGGGTAACGGGCCAACCTCGGGCCGGATGAGGTAGCGTGTACGATTTACGCATGTCACGTGTCACAGCGTTGCTTGTGAGGGTCTTAGGGTAATCGGGTCCCATTTATACACGTTATAGGGGTCTAGGAGGTCTTTTAATCATTTGGCACCTTTCTAGTTCAATTCTAGTAAGCAAAAAGTAGAAAACTTTAGGTGCGGGTTCCGGGGAATAGGGTTGTCCCCGAGGCTCGTACCCGACTTAGTACAACTAAGACATGCCATAGAAAGAAGGGTGAAGCCTCACATACCTCTTTCCACTCCTTTTGCTATCCCAAATTCACGTCACAATCTCGTCGAAATCTGCGAATTGGTCATTTTTACCAAACCTTTCATTAGTATACTTTTAGTTAAAATCTTAAGGAAACACTTTGCTACCGAAATTTCGGCAGCATTTCCTCTGTAAATACACCATCCCCGAGAATACGGCTCGGCCCCAAATTAACAACAACAATCCGAGAATGGAACTCGGCCAAACCAACAATAATATTAGCAATTCCTTCTAGCAACACTTCAACATTCAATTCACATAACTTTCGAAAACGATTTAATCAACATACTGCTTCGTCCAACACCTTCCAAATCCATAAACTACATCAACATTCCACACATTGACAATATTATCCTCAATAACACAAGAACTATATAAAAATCACATTATCTTCTCCAACAACCTACAAACGATTCCAACTTCATTTTCAATCATTAAATTCATTTTTCATCATAAGATTCATAACACAACAACAATTAGAATACTAAATAAAATCATCACAACACCCAACTAGGGCAGCCCCTATTTTCGGCCACACCACAAATTCCATATTCTCATGGATTTCATTCACTTCAACATACCACAACATGCATGAATCATCTATAACCACAACAATCATAGTACTAAGAAAAATTAGTTCATCACTTCTACATAAGTCAACACCCCACACGGCTACAACCAACATGCATTCATTTCATGAATTTCTTCCATTTTCACACACTATAATACTCACAAACCATCCATAACACATGTAGAGAATTAATTCCTTACCTTTCTCCTTCAACTCCTCACTTGGCAAAGGTTGTGATCTTGCAACAAATAATGCCTTTCTTGCTCCAACAATTATACCACGTCGAAGAGGACCCTTGAATTAGTAGGGATATATGATGAAATAATTTTTTGGATCAAGATTTTTGATCTTGAAATTTTGCAAGCTAGGGCTGAATAGGCCCTTTGTCTTGCTCCTTCTCCTCTTTTTTTTTGTTCCTTCTTTTGTCTTGAATTTGAAGGAAGAACTCACACATATATAATTAGTATAGGCATGTGAGGGGCACATGCCCCCTTTCTAGAGTTTTCCTTCTATTTCTTGAATTTTCTCATATGGTCAAAGAAGACTAAGAGTCTTCTTAAGTAAACCTTGGTCCATGCATTCTTTCATTATTTATAATTAGCCCCCCTTCACTTATGAAATGGCCACATACTCCTTTCTTTATTTTCCTAGAGAATTCTTTCCATTTTGTGAATTCCTCTTTCTACCCTTAACCTTTCTCAATATTTCCATACTACCAATCTTCGTAAATAATATTTATAACCAACTTGTACATTAAATTGCATTTGGAAGATGGTCGTTCCCTTAACTTACCGCGACCGCCATGAAATATCCAAACGTATAAAATACGGGATATAACAATGGGAGAGACTAGTCAGGCACAGCGAGCTACCCGGGCTCGTGTTTATGATTTGCCTGAGGTTGTGCCTCATTTTGAGGGGTCTGCTAAACCCCCACTAGTACAGCCTGGAGCAGGACCTTCAGCAGCTTCAGAGGTCCGTGTACCCGCTCCTGAGACTCCAGCTCCTCAGCCAGGGGCGGAGGATAGGACCCTGAGGGAGGCTGTACAGTTGCTGACTACACTGGTGGCAGGACAGGCTCGCCGACGCGGGCGGAGGGACGATGATGATGATGACAGGCGGGACAGCCTGAGAGTTCGGAAGTTCTTATTATGTGGCCCTCCAGAGTTTTTCGCGTCTAAGCCCGACGAGGACCCCCATGACTTTATTCGGGGGATGCGGCGTGCATTAGACTTGGTCAGGGCTTCAGAGACCGAGTCGGTTGAGCTGGCCTCGCATAGACTTCGGGATGTTGCCGCTCACTGGTATGAGACTTGGGAGTTATCCAGGGGTGAGGGTGCTCCTCCAGCTACGTGGGATCAGTTTGTGACTGCTTTCACCCGCCACTTTCTGCCCCCAGAGTTACGACGGGAGCGAGCTGATCGGTTTTTACATCTGCAGCAGAGGGGTCGAAGCGTTCGTGAATATAATATGGAGTTTGATTCCCTGGCCCGGTATGCACCTGCCGTGGTAGCAGATATGTCTGATCGGATGCACAGATATGTTATGGGGTTGGATCGTTACTTAATCGACGGCTGTATGGCGGTGTCATTGCAGACAGATATGGACATTGCCCGTCTACAGGCCTACGCCCAGGGGATGGAGAACCGGCACCGAGCAGATCGGCCCAGCAGAGAGTATGATGGGAGATGGCCCAAGAGGGCCAGATCAGCGGGGTATTCTGGAGATTCTCGGGGCGGGCAGCCTCAGTATCAGTCCAGTGGATACTTCCCTCCGTCAGGCCGGGACACACAGTCTGCTAGTGAGCGATTTGATGGCGCAGGACCGTCCAGGGCAGACTAGAGTTCCAGAGCCCCAGGTCCTCAGGCGAGCAGGGGTCCCAGTCAGACTAGGCCACCTATGCCCCCGTGTTCGTATTGTGGGAGATCGCACCCAGGTGAGTGCTTCAGGGCCACAGGGGCCTGATTTGCTTGCGGCCGCCAGGGCCATATCATGCGAGATTGTCCGTGGGCAGGCGGTTCTGGTAGCGCAGCACAGCCGACGAGATCCGTTGCTGGTTCGCCATCTACCCCTTCGGCCACGCGCTCCACGGGGCGAGGTATGCCAGCCCCAGCGGGCCGCGGTAGAGGCCGTGGTGGGGGTTCAGATTCTAGCGGTCCCTCGAACCGCATATACGCTTTGACTAGTCGGCGGGACCCAGAGGCATCACCAGACGCAGACCCAGGTATATTACTAACCTTTTTCTGAATGAATATGTGCACTGATAGGTCTGTACTCCAGTATATTACGCGATATTCTCTTTCTGCGTGTCCGTAAAAGTAGGGTAAGAATTCGAATTAATGAAAATATTTGTGGCAGCCATCTATTCGTGGGGGAGGCGAATATAGGGAATTTGACAGGCTAAAGCGATAAACCATATAGCCAGAAGAGCAAACGACCTCTTTGGGTCGAAGTGGGACCCGCTACGAAAACTTCCCAAAAAAATTGCTAAGACCCCGATTGGCCCCAAAATTATGTGACAAAGGTCGTGCAGGGCAATTGACGAAATTATATCAGCCCAAACGCGTCGAAATGCATGAAAGTTTCGGGGTTAAGCGTGCTCAAGCCAGAGCAATTCTGGGATGGGTGACCCCCTGGGAAGTAATGCAAAGTTTTTCACAAATGAGAGTATGATAAATATGAATGGAAATTTGCGGTAACCAAAAAACAATAAAAAAATAAAATAAAAAATAGAATGTGTGGGAAAAATTAGTGCCCTTACAGGAGTCGCGCGGAACGAGGCGGACTAAATGGGCAAAAAGAAAAGGGTACACCACCGCTTGGGAAATTGAACGAATTTGAACGACAGTCTGAGACGTTCGCCAGTAAGGTATTAGTAAGTGTGTGTATGTGTGTGTGTATGATTTTCGTTTGGTGCCCATAAGGGCCAAGAGCCGAGTCCAGGCGACTAATGTTGTGAGTGATGAAGAATAAGAAGTGTGAATAAGCGGAACCTCTGAAGGAGCCGATGAGCGACACGCAAGACAATTTGTATGATCACTTGGCAAACAAGTTTACAAATAAAGGGAAATTCTCATGAATCATTGGAGCCTTAATAGGAGCGATTTGATTCTAATTCGATATTCTATCTGTTGTACTTCTACACTCCCGATTCCGATAAGGCTCTGCCTAGTACGCCTCTGTATTTCTGAGCTCGATTATGTTCCCATCTGATGAATTTTTGTGCGTCTGATTCTGAATACGTTTCTGTCTGACACACCTCTGTACGTCTGATTTTGATCACGCGTATGTCTGATACATTTCGGTCTGTCTGACTTTGATCACGACTCTGTATGATACAATTCTGTACGTCTGATACTGATTTCGAATCTGTCTGATATCTCTCTGTACGTCTGACTCCGATCTCAGATTTGTCTGACATACTTCCGTACCTCTGATGTTGACTACGAATCCGTCCGATATGCTTATACGCGTCCGGCCCTAGCTCTGAATCTGTTTAGCATAAAGTGCCTGGTATGAAGTATTACGACGATGTGGTAAGAAACTCAGAAGTGTAACGAAAAATGATATTGATAATAATGTCTGGAAAGCGTTCGTCCATTACAAGAATATAGCGTATGGTTCGGTGCTTACGTGGGGTATGAGAAAATGTATTATGGAGGCATTTGAATCAGTGATGTGGGAAAAATTTACACCATAATGTTGGTGAAGAAGCCACGTCGGAAAATTATCAAAGGACAACTACAAAGAGAACCCTTCCGAAGTAGTATGACGCCCCATGAGGTCAACTTAACATTCGAGGACGAATGTTCTTAAGGGGGGGAGAATGTTATGTCCCGTGTTTTCGTATAATTGGAAATCGAGAAATAATTAAGACTTGTGTGTTATAAGGGAATATTTTGATTCTAGTTGATGTGACTATGTTGGTTATGAAATCATTGATGTTAAGACATTGGGGAAGGCCGAGGGTAAATTTGGAATTTCGGAAATTAGTTTCGGGAATTACAAAACGGGACGTTTAATGAATTGGGCCAAGAAATTAGAACACAAAAATTGAGGCCCAAAATATGGAGGTGGCCGGCCACTTGGCTAGGCCCAAGCCTCTTATTAAGTGGTCATGTGAGTTTCACATGACCCTTAAGTTGATATATATCCATATGCCCCTTTGAATTATCTAGAAACCAAATCAAAACAAAAAAAAATTGAGGAACACCAAAAAAAGGGCTCTCGGCCGAGAACCATACAAGAAAAAAAAAATTCCTAGCTTGTGTTTGTGGCTCAAAAATCTTAGTTTTCCCATATTTGTAAAGTACTCAAGACCCTCTTCAACGGGGTATAATTAGTTTGGCGAAAGGTGCGCGTTTGCGGCAAGTCGGAAATTCAAGAAAAGGTAAGAATTTTGCCCCTCAAATGTTATGAAATTGGCATGAATGTGTTAAGGATTGAGAATAGACGAGAATCCCGTAACTTGGATGTGTGTGTAGAAAGTCGTGTGTGTGCATGTGTTGGTATGTGGCCGTGAGCCATGAATTGTGGAGGACAAGATGAATTTGATTTCGTTTAAGTTTGTTAGTTGCGTCGTTGTGGCCTTTATAACTTAAATGATTGTTTAGTGAATTGAATTGGTGTTAGAAAATGATTTCGGAACATTATGGGAAAGTGTATACCTTTTGTATAATTGGGTATATTGTTGTATATATATGATGTTAAAGACTTTAAATGTGACTTATGGTTGATGTTAATGAATTTGGAATGAAACAATGCGAGTTAGAATGTTCGTCGTAAGTTTTGATGTTTTGGATGAAATATGGAAAGTAATGAACTTCGGGAAATTTTGTATATTGTTTGGAGTGTAATTGGGATGGGTTTGAATAATCTTGAATGGGTGAATGAATACAATAATGTGGGCATAAGTTTGGAATTGTGAAGTTTGAATGAAAGTTGTCAACTTGTGTAGTAAGGTAGAACTTTGAAGTTAGAATGATTTGATTGTGACTTATGTTGCTTGTGATGTTTGGGTTGTTGTTGTTGATGTATTTTGAGCCGAGCTAAGTCTCGGGGGTGTTAGATTTATAGGGAAAATGCTGCCGAAATTTCGGTAGCCAAGTATAACCCAAAGATTAAGATGTTAACTTTCATAAATAGTAACTGGTAAAAGTGACCATTTGCAGTTTTTGGACGAAACGGGAATTGAGATTTGACGAGCGTAAGACGCAATCCAGGTATGTAAAGCTTACCTTTCCTTCTTTTGGCATGTCCTAGTTACACTAGGTCAAGATCGGACCCTCGGGGATAATTCTGCTCTTGGAAATCCGAGTTCAAGTTTGGGCACTATTCATTCAGCGCAATTGAAACCTATTCCTTACATTTGGTTGAAAGAATGTTCAAATCTTCATAACTTTTGTTATTGTGTCCGAATCTCTCCCGAACTCTCGTAGATGGCTTTATGGAGCCTAAAGTCTGTGATTTGTGCCCGCCGCCTCGATTTGACTCAAGGTGGGCCCGCAAGCCCCGAGGCTTCCCTTATTTGGTTTGTTTGGCTCATTTTCGTTCGATATGAAAAGTAATCACTTGCCTATGACTCAAAGGTCCGTTTGAAATTTCCTATATCGTTATTGAACGTTTTGCACTATGAATGATGTTAGATTTTCGGAAAATGATCTGTGAATTGCTTTTCAAATGTTTTGCAGTTTGGAACTTCGTAACTTCCATATATAAATTTTGATCGCCCTGACTCCTACCCCGAGCCTTCTGGCGTCGGTATATGCCTATATGTAATTATATGTCGAGTCTTGTAAATTACTTTTGATATGCATATGGTTTCTGCACTACTCCGTTCGTGCCATTCGCTATGATTTCGTTCGTCGGTACCCGGGTCGGCTTTGTGATCGTGCGCGCTATACCATATTCGGAAGTATGATGTGTTACGGTTTCCGAGGCCTCGCCATAGGGCCGGTTACCGTCTATGGAGTTATGATGTGATATGGCATTTGATATGTTCTGATGATGTGATATGTGTGTGATACGATTTGTCTGGAGACTGTACGGAGATTTGAAAAACTTCTGGAGTATGATGTGTTGTGGCACCAGCGTCGGGGGGTGACCACGTTCCTAAGCCCTATACATGACTTTTATTTGCATTTGTACATTTATCTTCCGTACAGGTTTGATTTGCTACTTTGACGTTTGTGTGTGTTCCTTCTGACTCCAGTTATGATTGTGATTTCTGTACCTTCTGCTTTACATACTCAGTACTTCTCCCGTACTGACCCCCTGTTCTTCGGGGGGCTGCGTTTCATGCCCGCAGGTACAGAAGCTCGTTTGGTTGATCTTCCGGTTTAGGCTACCAATTCTGCTATTTTGGAGAGCTCCCCTTGATCCGGAGCTTAACTTTTGGTACATACCTTTTGCTGTGTGTGTTTCTGTACATTTGTTGCTGTGTGGGTACGGCGGGGCCCTGTCCCGTCATATGTTCATATGTTCTATTTTGTTTTAGAGGCCTGTAGTCATAATTGTGGGTCGTGGGTCCGGTGTGTTTGTATGTGGATCTGTTTTGCGTTCTTAAGCGGCCCGTATGCTACTATGGCCAAGACGGCCCATGAGTTCGTACGTGTGTGTGTGTGCATTTGGGCGATGTATATTCCGCCACCTTTCTAATTTTGATATGACTGTTCTGCACGGGCGACCGCTTAAGATAAGTGTTCGATCAATGTTTGTGTGACGTCTGCTATTAGTTTTCAGTTTGAACAACGTATGTTAAGTCTGAATGAGTCTTAATATGATGATCTGGGTTATGAGTCTGTTTGGGGTGCCTATGTAGGGCACCAGTCGCGGCCCACGGGGTTGGGTCGTGACATGATCAATCTCGGGTCTAACCTAGGGAGCTGCCGTGGGAACTGTGTCCATCATCATCGTCGTCTGTCTGGGCCCCACTCACCTGGCCCCCGCTATTACCTGCGTCCGAATCAGAGAATTATAGGTAGCCCGGCAATTCCTGGTTCACTGATGGCCCGGACACCGGACTGGAGTAGGGCGTGACACTCTCTGGGGAAACCTGTCTAACATAGTGCTCTATCACAGGAGCTGCTGGCACATCCCCGGAAACCTCCTCCTCCAGCGTCCCAGAGGAATGCTCGAGGGGATCTGCATCATGGCCATCCTCCTCCCTGGGAGTAAGAAGCTCTGGAGGTATCGTCGCCGGATCCTCCGAAGGGTCAGTATCATAACTATCTTCTCTGAGATCCTCTGCTCTGGGGATCAGAAACTCTGGAGGAATTGTCTCTGGATCCTCCGAAGGGTCTGTCTCAATCGAGTAGCTGGGGATCTGCCTACTCGGTCCTGGTGATATCCTAGGGGCCTTCTTAGCACCCTCACCCCCATCATCAGAAGCAGTCCTCTTCATTCTTGTCAATCTACAATCACCTGCAGGAAGAGGGTCAGAAACATTTTTCCCAAATACTGACATTGATGCTCTTTTTGGAGCCTCGCTGGAGATATAGCAATTCGTAGGGAAGCAACATCCTAATCATACAGCTTTATCGCACGATCTAAGATCCAAAGAAGGGTAACATCCTAGATGTCCTGTAGCTTCCTGTTTATAGATGTGGTGCACAACACACCGATAAACAAGACTCTACTAGACACGGCCTGTAGACATTCCGAGGACTAACCGCTCTGATACCACTTCTGTCACGACCCAACCCCATGGGCCGCGACTGGTATCCTAACTGGATACCCAAACGTACCTACCTGACAGAAACGGCATACCAGACAGATAATCCACACTAGCTGTATACAGACTTATGCCAATACAAATGCAGCGCGCGCTACAACATACACATACCCGAACATGCTGAAATTTCATATAGGCCGATGAGGCTAACATAACGGACAGTGTCACAAAATCGTATGTACCTACCCGAACCGTAGCAACCCGTAACCCACATACATATCTACAAGCCTCTAACAGACATACAGAATCATATGACGGGACAGGGCCCCGCCGTACCCAGAACTACCATACATACAGAATATACCGATGTCAGAAGATATATACCAAAAGTACACGCTCCGGATCAAAAGGAACTCTCCAAAATAGCAGAATCAGTGCCCTAGACTGGCAGCGTATCTCCGGGTGCGTCTGTACCTGCGGGCATGCAATGCAGCCCCCAAAGAACCGGGGGTCAGTACGAAAAATGTACCGAGTATGTAAAGCGAAAATATAACAACATAATCATAGTCTGAATCAGAAGCACAGAAATATAGCGAATGGAATCATAATCTAACGGACAGACAAAGGTGTACCGGACAGAGTCATAATTCAGATAGACAGACGGAAGTATACCGGACAGAATCACTATCCGAACGGTCAGACAGAAATGTACCGGACATAATCATAACCCAGACGGACAGACAGAATCATAGTCCAGACGGACGGACAGAATCATAGTCCAGACGAACAGACAGACTCATAATCCATACGGACAGACAGAATCACAATCCATACGGACAGAGAGAAGTATGATCCAAACGGACGGACGGAATCATGCATGTAGAGTCACACAGAGTCATACAGAGTCATGTGCTTATATAAATGTTGATAGCACATACATACATACATGCAGATCCCGGCCCTCTCATGAGGGACGCGGTAACAGAACCCGACCCTCTTAGTACGGGACGCGGTTGACAGACAGAATCAGATCATATGCCATCCTGGCCGCCATCCCCATACACAAATCATAATATCATACAGATATAAACAGATCCCGGCCCGCACACCGAGGGGCGCGATGAACAATGCAGAGGAATATGCACGATAACAGAACCTGGCCCGGGCGCAGTGAATGAAGCGTTGAGGCATCCACGAACAGATAAATGAGAAACCACATACATACAGATCATTATACAGACTCAATCAAACTGAAGTATGCCAAACGGCGAGTCAAATCAGAGTATTCGGATAGTGTTCATAATACGCGCCTATATCCTACTTGGGAAGGCACGACAGATTATTACAGGAATCAGATTTCTAGATGTCAAAACCATTTTGTAGGATTTATATAAAAAGTAGTCATATCATGATCATAATAATAGTCCAGATGTTGCCTGTGAGAAACGGACAGAAATAGGGCAATTTAGGTTATACAAAAGTGTCGGGGCCTTGTGGGCCCACCTCGGACCAACTTGAGGCGACATACGTAAATTACTGATAATAGACCCTATGAGGTCGTCCATAGTCATTTGGAAGCATTCCGACTCCGTTTGGGACAATTGCATACAAAAGTTCACTTTAGAGACAAGTTATAAGAAAAGTGATTCAATCTTACTGAAGGAATTGGAGCGTATTTCCATCTCGAATTCCGAGGAACGGAGTCATATTTAAGGCTCGCGGCCGAGCCTATTATGTTCAGAACATGCCTAAGAATGAAGGGGTAGGCTTTACATACCTCAATTGCGCCTTATGCTCACTTAGCTTCACTTTCAATTTCGTCCAGAATCTACAAATGGTCATGTTTACCAATTGTCAAATTCAAGCCTTTAAGAATCCAAATTTTTTTACATACTTGTCTACCGAAATTTCGGCAGCATTTCCCCTATATATATAACATCCCCGAGACTTAGCTCGGCTTAATATATCAACACAGCACCCAACAACAACATCAATAACAACAATAAGTATTATAAAATACACAATATGGCACAACTAGCCATCTTTCCGACATAACATGACATCTTCCATTCCGACCTTACACTTCCAAACCAATCTTACCATTTTCATATTCATCACTTATCAAGGTCATTACAACATAATTTGGAGGCATATCGTATCGTTTTCACCAAATATACATAAGGTATACACAATATACAAGTTTCCTACCAAAGGCATAATTCACCCACAACTTCCAATCTTTTAGCAAACATGTTCATGACTTATTTCTATCTTCCAACTTCATCAATGACAATCATAATTTGCATCTTACTACTTTCATTTCCATATTTACATAAGTTACAATAAACTTGTATGTTTTTCTACAACAACTTAACAACCATTTTTCCATAGCAACAAGAATCATTATCCTTTCATTCACTTCACAATAACACACTTAACATACTAACAAGATTTAATTCACAGTCCATCATCAACATGATGCCACACGGCCATGCCTCATATTTTCCAACCTTCACTAATTTATTCAACTTTCACTTCCAATACAATTTCTACCATAACCATAACTAGAACACAACATAAATTCAAGTCATCATAAGCATGTAACATATACATACACACACGGCCAAAACCTCATACACACGGCCAACTTTCAAACAACACACCCACTTCACAAACTTCCATATTCTTATAAATTATACATAACACAACATAAACCAAACTTCATAACATAAGAAAATGAATTGATTATTACCTCTTCTCTTCAACTTCCACTTGCCACTAAAGTTGTCCTCTTGCCAAAATAATTATATCACTTTGTAGAGGATCTTGAACTTAGTAATAATCCCACAAGAAATGAATTTTTGAACCAAAGGATTTGGCTCCAAGAATTTTTCTCTCCTTTTCTTTTCTCTCTTTCTCTAGCCGTGAGCTCTCTCCTTTTTTTTTTCTTGTTCTTTCTTTGTTCTTCTTGAAACTTCTTTAGATATAGATGACTATATAATGTCACATGGAAATTTAATTAATTCCATGGACTTGGGCCATGTTGTGGCCGGTTGGGCCTCCCTTGTTTGGGCCTCATTTTCTTATTTTTTTTAGTCCAATTAGCTAGATCTTGTAATTCATGAAGCAAGTTTCCAAAATTCCAATTTTGCCCTTGGCCTCCTTTCGTAATTCCAAACCAATGTATTTGTTATATCCCGTGTCTTCACACCTTTGGAAAAATTTGGAAATATTCTTGACTTGTAAGAAATAAGATCATAATTAACTTTTATTTGACATAGGAGTTGTGTATGAAAGAATATTAATGTGGAAGTGTCGAATAAGGCCAAGGACAAATTTGGAATTTTGGAAATTAGTTTCGGGAATTACAAATGTGATCTATAAGTCATTGGGCCAAAATATTGGAATGGAAATTAAGGCCCAATGCTTAAGGGGGTGGCCGGCCATGGTGAGGCCCAACCCATGGCCACTAATTAATTCTCCATGTGTTAATAATATGAGTCATACTCTTTAGAAGGTTCATGAAATTAAAAGAAGAGAAAACAAGAGAAGCAAGAGAGAAAGAGCAAGAGGGTTTCGGCTTTGGCTAAGAAAATTGGCCATCAAAAATATTGCTCCAAAAATTCTTGTCTTGTTGAATTTCTACTAAGTTTAGTACCCTTGTTAACTTGGTGTAGTTGGTTTGGAGAAAGGAGACCTTATTTCATCAAAGTGAACACAAGTTCAAGTGAAGAAGACTTGAGGAAAAGGTGAGAATTTATTCCTTATCTTTGTGTTATTAAGTCTTGTTTGTGTTGTAGTATATGGAAATGTGTTGATTGTATGGAAAAATGGAAGTTTGTGAAGTGCGTTTGGAATATGGCTTGTAGCCGTGTGTATGTATAGGTGGTATAGCCACAATGTGTTGAATTCATGTTATATTCTAGTTGTGGTTGTGATGAAATGCATATTGGAATAGGAAGTTGAATGATTTAGTTGAAGTTGAAAAAAAAAAGGCTTTTGGCCGTGTGGTATGTTGGATTTGGGATGGAAATGAATTAAGTTATTTAGTATGTTAGTGTGTTATTGTGATGGTTGCAATGTAAATGAAGTTAGAATGATATAAGTTTGTATTGAATTGAAATGTAGGAACCTATGTCGTTTTAGTATGATTTTTCCGACATTAAGAAAATGAAGTTGTTTAGTTGCTAATTGTGATGATCATTGATGAGTTTGGAAGTTGGAAGCATGTTATGAAGTTGTATGCCAAAGATTTGATGTTTTGCACAAGTTATGACTTTGACGGAAAGTTGTATATTATGTATATCGAGTGTATAACTTAAGGAAAATGATATGAAATGTTTCTAGAACTATATTATGATGATCTTGATTGTTAATGAATGTGAAATCATTGATATTAGTTTGAAAGTTTGGGTTAGAATGAAGGTTATGTCAACTTGTTAGAAAGATGACTAGTTGAAGGATATTTGTGTTTTTAATGTTCGTTGTGGATGTTGATGTTGTCGTTTGGGTTGAGGTTGATGGTTTCTAACCGAGTTGAATTCTCGGGGGTGCTATATGTATAGGGGAAGTGCTGTCGAAATTTCGGTAGACATATATGAGTTAAGTTGAATTCGTAGAATCTATAACTCACAATTGGTAAACATGACCATTTGCAGACTTTTGACGAAACGGGAAGTGAGCCTGGAAAGGCGTAAGGAGCTTGAAAGGTATGTAAAGCTATCCCGAGTCTTCTTTTGGCATGTCCTAGAAGTACTAGGATCAGATTTACGCCTCGGAGGATATTCTGCTCATCGGAACCCGCGTCTGAAATTGTTACATTTTCGTTCCATAGAATTGAACCCTTTTTGTATGCTTTCTTGAAAATTATGCAAACCTTCCCCAAACTTTATGAAAAGTTATAGAATGTCCGTAGAACCTTCGTAGGTGACCCCATAAGCTGAAAATGCATAATTTGAGCCCACCGCCTTGTTTGTTCCGAGGTGGGCCCACTATTCCCGGTTTTGCCCTTAATGTACTTAGGTCTTCTTTTTGAGCGGTCTTTGAAAGAAATGTTTTGACTACCATTCTAATTACCTAACAAACGTCGTTTTAAATATTCCATTAAGTCTGATAAATTGTTTTGATACTCGAAACTCATTTACTATGATTCCTTCCGACTTCATTGGATCGGTTTGTCTTTGATATGCCTCATCGAGTCTATGGAAACATTTATGATATTTTGATTGCATTAGTCTCTCACTACTCCATTCGTGGATGCCCCAATGTTTCCCACACTGAGCCCGGGCCAGGATATGTTGTCAAGCGTGATCCTTTGCATTGTTCGCCGTGCCTCGATGTGAGGGGGCAGGTATACGCGTACATGGGTTTGTGGAGTATGCTGTGCCATGTACGCTTGTTCTGATACGATTTACTATGGCCATCTGATATGACATACTATGTTACGGGGTTATGCCCCTATTCTGATTCTTCTGTGTTGTGGCACCAGCGTCGGGAGGGTGGCCACGTTCTGTCTGCCGAGTCCCTTGGCAGGGGCCGGATTTGATATGACATATGTTTCTGTACACACTCCGCATGTTTTGAAAATATATATCTGATACTTTGTATTTTCTGTTTACTTTCTGTACGTTCTATACAAGTTATGATTTTGTTTCTGCAACTCAGGCTTTACATGTTCAGTACATATTTTGTACTTGTTATATCCTGCATTTTCGAACGTCGAATTATTTGTAAGCTGAGGTGGGGCCCACACATCAATATTTTTTTTGGGACATGTGAAAAGTTATATGAATCGTATATGTAAAGTTAAACACAACCCGTGAAGGGCCCTGGGGCCAAATCAAAGTGGAAGCCCTCCAAACGAATATTTTTAAGAAAACGTTTTCGGATGACCTGACTTGGAGGGGCGAAAACGGCATTATAAGTTTAGAATTTGGGAAAATTCCCAGAGATAAAAGTTGTAGATAATTGAAATAGCTTTCCAACGGTAGGTCGTGGGCTCCCAGGCGACGTCGGTACAAGGAGATATGGACATTTTAAGGCGGAAAGGTCAAGCTGGGCAGTGAAATGGGCCCAACCCGATTCCAATCCGGGTCAGGCCCATTTCCTTATTATTTAAGGGAGTTTTCAGCCTCCTCCTCCACATTTCAGATCAGAAAAGATCCAGAAAATTCCATTAGAGAGAGAGAGAGAGAAAACTTCAAGGCTAAGAAGGTCATTTTGATCAAAATCCGAGCTCCGAATCCCGAAGCTCATGAAGAGAAAAACGTTGTACGTTGCGTTGCCTTCAATTTGAGATAAATATTGGTCTTGGGGGATGAAATTTTCGTGGTGGATCTTCTGATAAGGTATTTATAAAATTCCTTTTATGTTATTAAAGTGTTTATTTAGAGTTTTAATGAATTAGAACGGAGAAAACAACATTATAAACTCGTTTGTTGTTTTGTTGAAATTTATGGGTGAGGGGTTGTTTTAATTGAAATTGATGGACTGATTTGAATTAATATTTTGGTTGTTTTAATCATGGATTATGTGAGGAGAGTGAAGGAACTTAATTGTTATTAAGTTGTTGTAGGAAAACATACAACTTTGTTATGGTTTATGTAAAAATGGAAATGAAAGTATCAAGAGGAAAATTATGATTATTGTGGATGAATTTGGAAGATGGAAATGTATAATGAACTTGTATGTTGAAGGTTAGGAAAAATTGGAAAAGTAGTGGCTTAATGGAAAGTTTGAATGTTCGCATACCTTATGAATATTGCGTGAAAATGGTATGGATGCTTCCGATGTATGTTGTAATGAATTTGGTGGGTGATGAATATCAAAATAACAAGTTTGGTTCGGAAATGTAAGTTTGAAACGAAAGATGTGTCGTTATGCCGAAACGATGGCTAGTGATGCCATAGTGTGTGTTTTAATGTCTGTTGTTGTTTTTGCTGTTGTTCTGGGTTGTTGTGTAGTGCATTGAGCCGAGCTAAGTCTCGGGGATGTCTTATATACAGAGGAAATGCTGCCAAAATTTCGGTAGGCAAACATGTGTTAAGTTGGATTATTGAAAAGTTTGAAACTAACAAATGGTAAACTTGACCATTTCTAGATTTTGGACGAGATTGGGATCGACGCCAAGCGAGCGTAAGGCGCTATCGAGGTATGTGAAGCATTTTCCTTTGTTCCTAGGCATGTTCTGGATGTGATAGGCTCGGCCGCGAGCCTTAAGTACGACTCCGTTCCCCGGAATTCGAGACGGAAAACCGCTCCAATTCCTTCAATTCAATTGAAGCTATTTTCTTACAAATTGCCTTTAAAGTGAATTTTTGTACAAAACTCCCCTAAACGGAGTCGGAACACTTCCAAACGATTATGGATGACCTCATAAGGTCTATTAGCGATAATTTACATATGTTGCCTCGAGTTGGTCCGAGGCGGGCCCGCAAGGCCCGATATCTTCTGTAATACTTTAAATACTTCCGTTTTGTCCGATTTTCTCAGAAACCATCTGAACTATTATTTTGATTATGATACAACTATTTTTATGAAATTCTTATAAAATAACTTCTGAACATCTGAGAATCCGATTCTGATAATAATCTGTCGTGCCTTCCCAAGTAGGATATAGGCGCGTACTATGCATACTATCCGTATACTCTGATTTTGGCTCGCCGTTTGGCACCCTTTAGTCTGATTGAGTCTGTATGTATGTGGTTTCCCATGGATCTGTTCGTGGCTGTCTCAATGCATTCCTTCACTGCATCCCGGGCCAGGTTCTGTTATCGTGCATATTTCTCTGCATTGTTCACCGCGTCCCTCGGCGTACGGGCCGGGATCTGTATGTCTATATGATACTATGATCTGTGTATGGGGATGGCGGCCAGGATGGCATATGATCTGATCTGATTCTGTCTGTCCACCGCGTCACGTACTAAGAGGGCCGGGTTCTGTTTACCGCGCCCCCAGACAGGGCCGGGATCTGTATGTCTGTATGCATGTGCCATCAGTATGTATATAAGCACATGCCTCTGTATGATTCTGTATGATTCAGTATGACTCTGCACTACTCTGCATGCATAATTCTGTCAGGTATACTTCTGTCTGTCCGTCTGAACTACGACTATGTCTGTATGTCCGTATGGATTCTGATTCTGTATGTCCGTATGGATTCAGATTCTGTATGTCCGTATGGATTCTGATTCTGTCTGTCTGGACCATGATTATGTCCGTCTGTCGGGACTATGACTCTGTCTGTCCGGCTTATGAGCCAGTCTAGTATATTTATGCGCTTCCGGTCCAGATCATGATTATGTTTGATATATTTCTGCTTTACATACTCGGTACATTTTTGTACTGACCCCCGGTTCTTCGGGGGCTGCGTTACATGCCCGCAGGTACAGGCGCACTCGGTGACACGCCGCCAGTCTAGGGCACAGGTTCTGCTATCTTGAAGAGCTCCTTTTGATTCGGAGTATGTACTTTGGTATATATATCTTTTGTTTTCCGTATGTTATGTATGTATGGAAGTTCTGGGTACGGCGGGGCCCTGTCCCGTCATATGATTTTGTATGTCTGTAGAGGCCTGTAGATAGATGTGTGGGTTACGGGTTTCGTCTGTATGTTAGCCTTATCGGCTTATCTGTAAATGTCTGCATGTTCAGGTATATATATATGTTTGCGCGCGTGCCGTATCTGTATCGGCCTACTTCTGTAATATCCGTTTGAAAAAAAAAATTTGTACGATACGAAATTCGGTCAGGTAGGTATGTACGGGTACCCAGCTAGGGTGCCAGTCGCGGCCCACGGGGTTGGGTCGTGACAGTACTGACCCCCTTTCCTCGGGGGCTGCGTTTTCATGCCGCGCAGGTACCGACTACAGGTTTGCTGATCCGTCCGCTTAGGATCTCATTCTGCTATTATTGGAGCGCTCTTTTATTCAGAGCCATCTTTTGGTATAGTCTGTCACTTCTATATATGTATATTCTCGTTCATGGGTACGGCGGGGCCCTGTCCCGTCATATGATTCTGTCGGTCTGTTAGAGGTCTGTGGACATGTTTGTGGGTTGGGATCTTTCTGTACAGCTGTGTGTATATGTTGTGTTTGGGCGATCCCATTCGCCGCGGCGGCCGGTCCACATATATTTAAATGTTACTCTGTTGGCCCTGTGTGGCCTTTGTTGGTATTTTCTGCATGCAGGGTATATGGGATAGTCCGTAAAACAAAGGAAACTCTGCCGAAATTTTTCTGGAAATTATCTAAATTGGAAATAAAGCCTTGTCGGCTTCTGCTATATACTAGAACGTGTTTGAGTGCCCAGATCGGGCACTAGTCACGGCCTACGGGGTTGGGTCGTGACAATATTCTTAGCCGACACATTCATACCAAGTAAGGTCCAAATATGGCCTCATTCATTACAAGTCAGGTTATCTCGAATTTTCCGAATATGCAAAAATGCCGGATTTAACATCCTCCCCCCCTTTAAAACATTCGTCCTCGAATGTTAAATTGACCTCGGGAGGGTTCGTTTTATAATCGTCCTTTATTGACCTTCCGATATGAATTCCTTACCAATACAATGGAGTAATTATTCACGTTACTGACTCATATGCCTTCATAGCGTATTTTCTCATATCCCACACAGTCATTGGGCCATGAACTATATTCTAGTAACGGATGAATGCTTTTCGCACCTTCACAGACGTTGTGTCCCTTCTTCCTTTCCTTCAAAACTTTTCAAACATTATAATTAATATCACTTCTTGTCACACTCCTCGGTTCCTTACCACATTATCCTAATTCCAGGTCATATCAAATAGATTCATAACTGGGATCGGACGCAAAGAAGCATATCGGACAGATTCGTAATCGGAGGCAAACGTACTAAACTATGGCGGACAGATTCGTAGTCAAAATTTGTCGTATGGGAGTATGTCAGACAGATCCGTGATCAGAGTTAGACGTACAGAGATGTACCAGACAGATTCGTAATCAGAGTCAGACATACAGAGATGTATCAGACGGATTCGTATTCAGAGTCAATCGTACAGAGGTATATCAGACAGAAGCGTAATCGGATTCAGAAGTACAGAGGCGTAATAGGCAGAACCTTATCAAAGTCAGAGGAGCAGAAGTATAACAGATAGAGTTTTGATTAGAATCAGATCACTCCTATTAAGGCTCCTGTGATTTACGAAAATTTCCCTTTGTCGACATTTCATTGCTCACCCTGACAATTATACCACGGATTATCTCGTCAAAATCTGTTCACTCATTCACAAACTTGTTCGTCAAATTGTCATACAAATCGTCTTACGTGTCGCTTATCGACTCTTTCGAAAGTTTTGCTTAATCACATCTCTTATCCTTCATCTTTCCAACTATCCATGCTCATTTTCTTTTTCAGATATCGCCGCACTAGACTAAGTTGTAAGGTAATTGGGGTTTGTTTACTCCTTGACAACATTCGTATCCCAACCTTCGCTTCGTTTCATACATTCTGTTTAATAAAACCTTTCGTCTATCACAACATTAGTCGCCGGGGCTCGGCTCTTGATCCATATGATCACCAGACGAAAATCATACACATACACATACATTTGCTAATATCTTATTTGCGAACGTCTCCGACCGTTATTCAAATTCGCTCAATTTCCCGAGCGGTATTGCGCTTCTTCTTTTCACCCATTTAGTCCGCCTCGGTCTGCGCGACTCCTGTAAGGGCACTAGCTATTCCACACAATCTCTTTTCCTTTAGGTTACCCCAAGTTTCCATTTACATATCGTACTCATACTTATGATCCTTCCCAGGGGTCACCCATCCCAGAATTGCTCTAGCCTTAGCACGCTTAACCTCGAAACTTTCACGCGTTTTGACGCGTTAAGGCTAGTATAATTTTGTCGACTGCCCCGCACGACCTTTGTCACATAATTTAGGGCAGATCGGGATCTTAGTAATTTTTTCTGAAAATTCTCGTAGTGGGTCCCACACCGGGCTATACCATACAATTACCATATTGTCTTTCTGAATCTCCAATATTCACCTTCATCTGGGGTTTCTAAATTCACACTGATAGTGGGGACATCTCAGTCACCCTTGCTTTTAATCACTAGGTCTTTAATCCTTTTAAATTTTCCGTCGTCGTCATTGAATAATATTTTACAGATATCATACACACATCGGAAAATTCTAGGAAACTTATATACTTATAAATGATCAATCTCGGGTCTAACCTAGGGAGCTGCCGTGGGAACTGTGTCCATCATCATCGTTGTCTGTCTGGCCCCCACTCACCTGGCCCCCGCTATTACTTGTGTCCGAATCAGAGGAGTATAGGTAGCCCGGCAATTCCTGGTTCACTAATGGCCAGGACAATGGACTGGAGTAGGGCGTGACACTCTCTGGGGAAACCTGTCTAACATAGTGCTCTATCACAGGAGCTGCTGGCACATCCCCGGAAACCTCTTCCTCCGGCGTCCCAGAGGAATGCTCGAGGGGATCTGCATCATGGCCATCCTCCTCCCTGGGAGTAAGAAGCTCTGGAGGTATCGTCGCCGGATCCTCCGAAGGGTCAGTATCATAACTATCTTCTCTGATATCCTCTGCTCTGGGGATCAGAAACTCTGGAGGAATTGTCTCTGGATCCTCCGAAGGGTCTGTCTCAATCGAGTAGCTGGGGATCTGCCTACTCGGTCCTGGTGATATCCTAGGGGCCTTCTTAGCACCCTCACCCCCATCATCAGAAGCAGTCCTCTTCATTCTTGTCAATCTACAATCACCTGCAGGAAGAGGGTCAGAAACATTTTCCCCAAATACTGACACTGATGCTCTTTTTGGAGCCTCGCTGGAGATATAGCAATTCGTAGGGAAGCAACATCCTAATCATACAGCTTTATCGCACGATCTAAGATCCAAAGAAGGGTAACATCCTGGATGTCCTGTAGCTTCCTGTTTATAGATGTGGTGCACAACACACCGATAAACAAGACTCTACTAGACACGGCCTGTAGACATTCCGAGGACTAACCGCTCTGATACCACTTCTGTCACGACCCAACCCCGTGGGCCGCGACTGGTATCCTAACTAGATACCCAAACGTACCTACCTGACAGAAACGGCATACCAGACAGATAATCCACACTAGCTGTATACAGACTTAAGCCAATACAAATACAGCGCGCGCTACAACATACACATACCCGAACATGCTGAAATTTCATATAGGCCGATGAGGCTAACATAACGGACAGAGTCAAAAAATCGTACGTACCTACCCGAATCGTAGCAACCCGTAACCCACATACATATCTACAGGCCTCTAACAGACATACAAAATCATATGACGGGACAGGGCCCCGCCGTACCCAGAACTACCATACATACAGAATATACCGATGTCAGAAGATATATACCAAAAGTACACGCTCCGGATCAAAAGGAACTCTCCAAAATAGCAGAATCAGTGCCCTAGAATGGCGGCGTATCTCCGGGTGCGTCTGTACCTGCGGGCATGTAACGCAGCCCCCAAAGAACCGGGGGTCAGTACGAAAAATGTACCGAGTATGTAAAGCGAAATTATAACAACATAATCATAGTCTGAATCAGAAGCACAGAAATATAGCGAATGGAATCATAATCCGAACGGTCAGATAGAAATGTACCGGACATAATCATAACCCAGACGGACAGACAGAATCATAGTCCAGACGGACGGACAGAATCATAGTCCAGACGAACAGACAGACTCATAATCCATACGGACAGACATAATCACAATCCATACGGACAGACAGAAGTATGATCCAAACTGACGGACGGAATCATGCATGTAGAGTCACACAGAGTCATACAGAGTCATGTGCTTATATAAATGTTGATAGCACATACATACATACATGCAGATCCCGGCCCTCTCATGAGGGACGCGGTAACAGAACCCGGCCCTCTTAGTACGGGACGCGGTTGACAGACAGAATCAGATCATATGCCATCCTGGCCGCCATCCCCATACACAAATCATAATATCATACAGATATAAACAGATCCCGGCCCGCACACCGAGGGACGCGATGAACAATGCAGAGGAATATGCACGATAACAGAACCTGGCCCGGGCGCAGTGAATGAAGCGTTGAGGCATCCACGAACAGATTAATGAGAAACCACATACATACAGATCATTATACAGACTCAATCAAACTGAAGTATGCCAAACGGCGAGTCAAATCAGAGTATTCGGATAGTGTTCATAATACGCGCCTATATCCTACTTGGGAAGGCACGACAGATTATTACAGGAATCAGATTTCTAGATGTCAAAACCATTTTGTAGGATTTATATAAAAAGTAGTCATATCATGATCAGAATAATAGTCCAGATGTTGCCTGTGAGAAACGGATAGAAATAGGGCAATTTAGGTTATACAAAAGTGTCGGGGCCTTGTGGGCCCACCTCGGACCAACTTGAGGCGACATACGTAAATTACTGATAATATACCCTATGAGGTCGCCCATAGTTATTTGGAAGCATTCCGACTCCGTTTGGGACAATTGCATACAAAGGTTCACTTTAGAGACAAGTTATAAGAAAAGTGATTCAATCTTACTGAAGGAATTGGAGCGTATTTCCATCTCGAATTCCGAGGAACGAAGTCATATTTAAGGCTCGCGGCCGAGCCTATTATGTTCAGAACATGCCTAAGAATGAAGGGGTAGGCTTTACATACCTCAATTGCGCCTTATGCTCACTTAGCTTCACTTTCAATTTCGTCCAGAATCTACAAATGGTCATGTTTACCAATTGTCAAATTCAAGCCTTTAAGAATCCAAATTTTATTACATACTTGTCTACCGAAATTTCAGCAGCATTTCCCCTATATATATAACATCCCCGAGACTTAGCTCGACTTAATATATCAACACAGAACCCAACAACAACATCAATAACAACAATAAGTATTATAAAATACACAATATGGCAGAACTAGCCATCTTTCCGACATAACATGACATCTTCCATTCCGACCTTACACTTCCAAACCAATCTTACCATTTTCATATTCATCACTTATCAAGGTCATTACAACATAATTTGGAGGCATATCGTATCGTTTTTACCAAATATACTTAAGGTATACACAATATACAAGTTTCCTACCAAAGGCATATTTCACCCACAACTTCCAATCTTTTATCAAACATGTTCATGACTTATTTCTATCTTCCAACTTCATCAATGACAATCATAATTTGCATCTTACTACTTTCATTTCCATATTTACATAAGTTACAATAAACTTGTATGTTTTTCTACAACAACTTAACAACCATTTTTCCATAGCAACAAGAATCATTATCCTTTCATTCACTTCACAATAACACACTTAACATACTAACAAGATTTAATTCACAGTCCATCATCAACATGATGCCACACGGCCATGCCTCATATTTTCCAACCTTCACTAATTTATTCAACTTTCACTTCCAATACAATTTCTACCATAACCATAACTAGAACACAACATAAATTCAAGTCATCATAAGCATGTAACATATACATACACACACGGCCAAAACCTCATACACACGGCCAACTTTCAAACAACACACCCACTTCACAAACTTCCATATTCTTATAAATTATACATAACACAACATAAACCAAACTTCATAACATAAGAAAATGAATTGATTATTACCTCTTCTCTTCAACTTCCACTTGCCACTAAAGTTGTCCTCTTGCCAAAATAATTATATCACTTTGTAGAGGATCTTGCACTTAGTAATAATCCCACAAGAAATGAATTTTTGAACCAAAGGATTTGGCTCCAAGAATTTTTCTCTCCTTTTCTTTTCTCTCTTTCTCTAGCCGTGAGCTCTCTCCTTTTTTTTTTCTTGTTCTTTCTTTGTTCTTCTTGAAACTTCTTTGGATATAGATGACTATATAATGTCACATGGAAATTTAATTAATTCCATGGACTTGGGCCATGTTGTGGCCGGTTGGGCCTCCCTTGTTTGGGCCTCATTTTTTTTTTTGAGTCCAATTAGCTACATCTTGTAATTCATGAAGCAAGTTTCCAAAATTCCAATTTTTCCCTTGGCCTCCTTTCGTAATTCCACACCAATGTATTCTTAGCCGACACATTCATACCAAGTAAGGTCCAAATATGGCCTCATTCATTACAAGTCAAGTTATCTCGAATTTTCCGAATATGCAAAAATGCCGGATGTAACACCTCTACTGCAGATGCAAAAATCGGTCAACCCGCGCCCGCCGTAACTCTGGGGGCAAAAAGTGGTGAGTGAAAGCAGTCACGAACTCGTCCCAAGTAGCTGGGGTAGCACCCTCACCCCTGGATAGCTCCCAGGACTTATACCAGTGAGCAGCAACATCCCGTAGTCTATGCGAAGCCAACTCAACAGACTCAGTCTCTGAAGCCCTGACCAAATCTAGTGAGCGCCGCATCCCCCGAATAAAGTCATGGGGGTCCTCGTCGGGCTTAGACCCGAAAAACTCTTGAGGGCCACATAATAGGAACTCTCGAACCCTCAGGCTGTCACGCCTGTCGTCATCGTCATCATCTCTCCGCCCGCGTCTGCGAGCCTGCCCCGCTACCAGTGTGGTCAATAACTGCACAACCTCTCTTAGTGTCCTGTCCTCCGCCCCTGGCTGAGGAGCTGGAGGCTCGGGTGCGGGTACTCGGGCCCCTGGAGCTGCTGATGGACCTGCTCCAGGCTCCGCCGGTGGTGGTGTAGCGGATCCCTCTGAATGGGGCACAACCTCGGGCAAATCATAAACACGAGCCCGGGTAACTCGCTGTGCCTGACTAGTGCCTGCCATCCCTGCCTTGCCCTTCTGGGCCGCTGTTGCCTTCTTTGGAGGCATCACTGCAAACACAATAACGGATCAGATCAAAATCGTCCTAATAGCACAGCTCTAACGCACGATCTAAGATTCCAAAAAAAAGTAACACCCTAAATGCCCTGTAGCCTCCTGTTTATAGACGTAGTGCACAACACACCGATAAACAAGACTCTACGAGACACGGCCTGTAGACATTCTGTCACGACCCAGCCCCGTGGGCCGCGACTGGTGCCCTTCCGGGACACCCCAAACGAACTCACACCCAGATCATCGTAATCAGACTCGACCAAACTCAACGTACGTTATTCGAACTCAACATCGTAATCAGATCTATACCGAACACTTATCCTAAGCAGTCGCCCGTACAGATCAGACAAATCACAAATCCGAAAGGAGGCGGAATATACATCGCCAAATTTCACACACACACATCAGAGGGGTGGCGGAATGCACATCGCCCCCAAGTGCATACACATACATACAAACTCAGAGGCCGACTTGGCCATAGCAGCGTACGGGCCGCTTAAGAATGCGAAACAGACTCACATGCAAACACACCGGACCCACGACCCACAAATCTGACTACAGGCCTCTAGACAAAACAGAACATAAGAACATAGGACGGGACAGGGCCCCGCCGTACCCACTCATCCAAATATACAGAATACAGACACAACAAAAGAAATGTACCAAAAGTAGGCTCCGGATCAAGGGGAGCTTTCCAACACAGCAGAATGAGTAGCCTAAACTGGAGGACCACCCAAACGAGCTTCTGTACCTGCGGGCATGAAACACAGCCCCCGAAGAAACGGGGGTCAGTACGGGAGAAGTACTGAGTATGTAAAGCAGAAGGTACAGAAATCACAAACATAGCTGGAGTCAGAAAGAACAAACACACCAACATCGCAACCAAAGCAAACCTGTGCGGGAGGCGAACGTGCAAATGCAAATCAAATCATGTATAGGGTTTAGGAACGTGGTCACCCCCCGACGCTGGTGCCACAACACATCATAACTCCAGAAGTTTTCAAATCTCCGTACAGTCTCCAGACACATCATATCACACACACATCATATCATCAGAACATATCAAATGCCATATCACATCATAACTCCATAAACGGTAACCGGCCCTATGGCGAGGCCTCGGAAACCGTAACACATCATAACTCCCGAATATATTATAGCGCGCACGATCACAAAGTCGGCCCGGGTACCGACGAATGAAGTCATAGCAGACAACACGAACAGAGTAGTGCCGAAACCATATGCATATTAAAAATAATTTGTCGGACTCAACATATCGTTTACATATAGATAGATACTGACGCCAGAAGGCTCGGAGTAGGAATCGAATTGATAAAAGTAGGCATATAAAGGTTACGAAGTTCCAAACTGTCAAATTCGTAAGAAAACTGTTCATAAGTCATTTTTCCGGAATTCTCACATCATCCCAAAGTACAGAGCATGCATTAATGGCATAGGAAGTTTCAAACACATCCTTGAGTCATAAATAGAAGATTGCGAATCATAACATACACAAGCGAATCAAACAAACCGAATAAGGGGAGCATCGGGGCTCGCGGGCCCACCTCGGGTCAACTTGAGGCGGCGGACACAAATCACAGACTTTCGGCTCCATAGAGCCATCTACGAAAGTTTCGAAGGGTTTCGGACACAACAGCACAAGTTATGGAGGTACGAACATTCTTTTAACCAAAAGTGACAAAAAGGGGTTCAATTGCGCTGAGTGAATAGTGCTCGAACTTGAACTTCGATTTCCAAGAGCAGGGTTATTCCCGAGATTCCGAAATTTACCTAGTGGGTCTAGGACATGCCAAAAGAATGAGAGGTAGGCTTTACATACCTGGTTGGCGCCTTACGCTCCTCAAATCGCAATTCCCGTTTCGTCCAGAAACTGCAAATGGTCACTTTTACCAGTTACTATTCATGAGAATTAACATTTTAGTCTTTGGGCTATATTTGGCTACCGAAATTTCGGCAGCACTTCCCCTATAAATCTAACACCCCCGAGACTTAGCTCGGCTCAAAATACAACGACAACAACAGCCCAAACATCATAAAACCATACAAACCACAATCATACTACATTAACTTCAAAATTTCACTCTAATACATAAGTTGGCAAATTCTTGACTCAACTTCAAAATTCCAAATCTATTTCCACATTAGTCCATTCATTCACTCATTCCCAATTATTCAAACACACTACATACAAGTTCCAAATCACATACAAACATCCCCAAAGTTCACTACTTTCCAATTTTCATTCAAAACACCAAAAGTTACGACGAACGTTCTAACTTGCGTCGTTTCATTCCAAATTCGTTATCATCAACCATAAATCTTATTTAAGTCCTTAATATCATAAATATACTATGATGTACACAAATATGCCAAAGGTATACACTTTCCGATAACGTCCGAAATCATTTTCTAACACCAAATCAATTCTCCAAACATTCATTTACGATACAAAGGTTACAACGACACCTCAAACGACTAAACAGAATCAAATTCACATGGTCTTGCACTACCTACAAGCCACGGCCAAAACACCCTTTCTACACACACACACCATGCACAAACACAACCCCATCCCATAATCTTCATACTAATCCAATCACTAACACATACATATCCATTTCATAACATTAAAACATAAAAATCTTACCTTGTTCTTGAATTTCCGACTTGTCACGAACGTCGATCTTTCTCCAAACTACTTGTATCACGTCGGAGAGCGTCTTGAGCACTTTACAACTATGTGAAAATCAAGATTTTTGGAGCAAGCACAAGGCTTGGGAAATTTTTTCTCTCCTCTCCACTATTCTCGGCCGAAACCCTCTTGTTGGTGTTCTTGAATTTTTTTTTGATCTTTGAAGATTCTAAGTGGAAGAATGATATATATCCACTAATAGTCATGTGCATAGCACATGACATTAAAATGGGTTTGGGCCAAAAGCTATGGCCGGCCACCCTCCAATCCTTGGGCCTCAATTTTGTTATATTTTCCTTGGCCCAATTCACTAAGAGTCTCGTTTTGTAATTCCCGAAACTAATTTCCGAAATTCCGAATTTACCCTCGGCCTTCCTCGACGTCTTAACATTAATGATTCCATAACCAACATAGTCATACTCACCAAAAATCAAAATATTTCCTCCACACTCACAAGTCTTCTTTATTTCTCGATTTCCCGTTATACGAAAAATACGGGACATAACATTCTTCCCCCCTTAAGAACATTCGTCCTCGAATGTTGAATCGACCTTATGGGTGTCGTACTACTCCGGGAGGGTTCTCTAGATAGTTGTCCTTTATTGATTTCTCCGACATGTCTTCTTTACCAATACTAGGGTAGATTTTTCACATCACTGACTCAAATACCTTCATAATACATTTTCTCATACCCTACGTAATCACCGAACTCTGCACTATATTCTTGTAAGGGGCGGACGCTTTCCAGACATCATCGTCAATATCATCTTCCTTTCACACTCCTTAGTTTCCTTACCACATCGTCGTAATCTCACTTTTCTTCATATCAGACACTTCATGCCAAACGGATTCAGAACCAAAACCGGACGGATTCATAATCGGAGGCAGACATACTCAACTATGGCGGATGGATTCGTAGTCGAAGTCAGAGGTACAAAAGTGGGTCAACCAAATCTGAGATCAGGGTCAGACATACAAAGGCGTATCAGACGAATTCATAAGCAGAATCAAACACACGAAGGTAGACCAAACAGATTCACAATCGAAATCAAACGTATGGGATCATATCGAACAGATCCGAAATCAGAAGCGAATATACAAAGTTGTTTCATACAAAGTCGTGATCAGTCAAACCGAAGTGTATCAAACACACACGCGGTCAAAATCAAACGCACCGAAGCATATCAGACGGATTTATATCCAGAGTCAGACCCACAGAGGTGTGCCAGACAGAAACGGATTCAGGATCAAACGCACAAAAGGTTCATCGGACAGGTACATGGTCGAACTCAGAATTACAGAGGCGTACTAGGTAGAGCCTCATCGGAATCGGAAGTGCAGAAGCACCACATATAGATTGTCAATTTAAGATCAAATCGTTCATATTAAGGCTCCAATAATTCATGAGAATTTCCCTTTATTTGCAAACTCACTCATCCAGTCGTCACACAATTTACCTTGCGTCTTACGTATCGACTCCTTCAAAAATTCCAATTACTCACACAGCTTATCCTTTGTTTATCACAACATTAGTTTCCGGGGCTCGGCTCTTAGCCCTCATAGGCAGCAAATGAGGATCATACACACACATACACATACATATACACATACACACGTTTACTCACACCTTACTGGCGAACATCTCTGACTATTATTCAAATTCGTTCGATTTCCCAAGAGGTGTTGTACCCTTTCCTTTTTGCCCATTTAGTCCGCCTCGTTTCGCGCGACTCTCGAAAGGGCACTAATTACTTCACACACATCCTATTTGCCTTTGGTTACCCCAAGTTTTCATTTACCTTAATCATACTTACACTTGTGCAAAATTTTGCGTTACTTCCCAGGGGGTCACCCATCCCAGAATTGCTCTGGCTTGAGCACGCTTAACCCTGAAACTTTTACACATTTTGACGCGTTAGGGCTGATATAATTTCGCCAATTGCCCCGTACGACCTTTGTCACGTAATTTTAGGCCAAACGGGGTCTTAGCAAAATTTTTTTCAGAAATTTTTCGTAGCGGGTCCCTCTCTGACCCAAAGAGGTCGTTTGCTCTTCTGGTTGTGTGGTCTATCGTTCTAGCCTTCCAAATCCCATATATTTTCCTCCCACATGTACAGATAACTGCCTCGGATATTTTCATTAATTCGGATTCTTACCCTACCTTTACTGACACACACAAAAGAATATCGCATAATACTGAGGTACAAACCTACCATTGCACATATTCATTAAACAAAAGGGTTAGTAGTATACCTGGGTCTGTGTCTGGGGGTGCCTCTGGGTCCTGACGACCGGTCAAAGCATAGATGCGGTTCGAGGGACCGCTAGAATCTGAACCCCCACCACGGCCTCTACCGCGGCCCGCTGGTGCTGGCATACCTCGCCCCGCAGAGCGCGTGGCCGAAGGGGTAGATGACGAACCCGCAACAGATCTCATCGGCGGTGCTGCGCTACCGGAACCGCCTGCCCGCGGACAATCCCGCATGATATGGCCCTGGCGGCCGCAAGCAAAACAGGCCCCTGTGGCCCTGAAGCACTCACCTGGGTGCGATCTTCCACAATACGAACACTGGGGTATGGGTGGCCTGGACTGATTGGGACCCCTGCTCGCCTGAGGACCTGGGGCTCTGGAACTCTGGTCTGCCCTGGACGGTCCTGCTCCATCAAACCTCTTACCAACAGACTGTGTGTCCCGGCCTGACGGAGGAAAGTACCCGCTGGACTGATACTGAGGCTGCCCGCCCCGAGAATCTCCGGAATACCCCGCTGATCTGGCCCTCTTGGGCCGTCTCCCATCATACTCTCGGCTGGGCCGATCTGCTCGGTGCCGGTTCTCCATCCCCTGGGCGTAGGCCTGTAAACGGGCAATGTCCATATCTGTCTGTAATGACACCGCCATACAGCCGTCAATCAGGTAACGATCCAACCCCATAACATATCTATGTATCCGATCTGTCATATCTGCCACCACGGCAGGGGCATATCGGGCCAGGGAATCAAACTCCAAATTATATTCACGAACGCTCCGACCTCTCTGCTGCAGATGCAAAAACCGATCAGCTCGCTCCCGTCGTAACTCTGGGGGCAGAAAGTGGCGGGTGAAAGCAGTCACAAACTGATCCCACATAGCTGGAGGAGCACCCTCACCCCGGGATAGCTCCCAAGTCTCATACCAATGCGCGGCAACATCCCGAAGTCTATGCGAAGCTAGCTCAACCGACTCGGTCTCTGACGCCCTGACCAAGTCTAATGCACGCCGCATCCCCCGAATAAAGTCATGGGGGTCCTCGTCGGGCTTAGACCCGAAAAACTCTGGAGGGCCGCATAACAAGAACTCCCGAACTCTCAGGCTGTCCCGCCTGTCCTCATCATCATCGTCCCTCCGCCCGCGTCTGCGAGTCTGTCCGGCTACAATCGTGGTCAATAACTGTACAGCCTCCCTCAGGGTCCTATCCTCCGCCCCTGGCTGAGGAATCTCAGGAGCGGGTACACGGACCTCTGGAGCTGCTGAAGGTCCCGCTCTAGGCTGTACTAATGGGGGTGTAGCAGACCCCTCAGAATGAGGTGTAACCTCAGGCAAATCATAAACACGAGCCCGAGTAGCCCGTTGTGCCTGACTGGTCTCTCCCACCTTCGCCTTGCCCTTCTGGGCCGCCGTTGCCTTCTTCGGAGGCATCGCTGCAAACACAACAACGGGTCAGATCAGAATGACCCTAATAACACAGCTCTACCGCACGATCTAAGATTCCAAAGAAAAGAGCAACACAACATCCTAGATGTCCTGTAGCTCCCTGTTTATAGATGTGGTGCACAACACATCGATAAACAAGACTCTACTAGACACGGCCTGTAGACATTCCGAGGACAAACCGCTCTGATACCACTTTTGTCACGACCCAGCCCCGTGGGCCGCGACTGGTGCCCTTCCGGGACACCCCAAACGAACTCACACCCAGATCATCGTAATCAGACTCGACCAAACTCAACGTACGTTATTCGAACTCAACATCGTAATCAGATCTATACCGAACACTTATCCTAAGCAGTCGCCCGTACAGATCAGACAAATCACAAATCCGAAAGGAGGCGGAATATACATCGCCAAATTTCACACACACACATCAGAGGGGTGGCGGAATGCACATCGCCCCCAAGTGCATACACATACATACAAACTCAGAGGCCGACTTGGCCATAGCAGCGTACGGGCCGCTTAAGAATGCGAAACAGACTCACATGCAAACACACCGGACCCACGACCCACAAATCTGACTACAGGCCTCTAGACAAAACAGAACATAAGAACATAGGACGGGACAGGGCCTCGCCGTACCCACTCATCCAAATATACAGAATACAGACACAACAAAAGAAATGTACCAAAAGTAGGCTCCGGATCAAGGGGAGCTTTCCAACACAGCAGAATGAGTAGCCTAAACTGGAGGACCACCCAAACGAGCTTCTGTACCTGCGGGCATGAAACACAGCCCCCGAAGAAACGGGGGTCAGTACGGGAGAAGTACTGAGTATGTAAAGCAGAAGGTACAGAAATCACAAACATAGCTGGAGTCAGAAAGAACAAACACACCAACATCGCAACCAAAGCAAACCTGTGCGGGAGGCGAACGTGCAAATGCAAATCAAATCATGTATAGGGTTTAGGAACGTGGTCACCCCCCGACGCTGGTGCCACAACACATCATAACTCCAGAAGTTTTCAAATCTCCGTACAGTCTCCAGACACATCATATCACACACACATCATATCATCAGAACATATCAAATGCCATATCACATCATAACTCCATAAACGGTAACCGGCCCTATGGCGAGGCCTCGGAAACCGTAACACATCATAACTCCCGAATATATTATAGCGCGCACGATCACAAAGTCGGCCCGGGTACCGACGAATGAAGTCATAGCAGACAACACGAACAGAGTAGTGCCGAAACCATATGCATATTAAAAATAATTTGTCGGACTCAACATATCGTTTACATATAGATAGATACTGACGCCAGAAGGCTCGGAGTAGGAATCGAATTGATAAAAGTAGGCATATAAAGGTTACGAAGTTCCAAACTGTCAAATTCGTAAGAAAACTGTTCATAAGTCATTTTTCCGGAATTCTCACATCATCCCAAAGTACAGAGCATGCATTAATGGCATAGGAAGTTTCAAACACATCCTTGAGTCATAAATAGAAGATTGCGAATCATAACATACACAAGCGAATCAAACAAACCGAATAAGGGGAGCCTCGGGGCTCGCGGGCCCACCTCGGGTCAAATTGAGGCGGCGGACACAAATCACAGACTTTCGGCTCCATAGAGCCATCTACGAAAGTTTCGAAGGGTTTCGGACACAACAGCACAAGTTATGGAGGTACGAACATTCTTTTAACCAAAAGTGACAAAAAGGGGTTCAATCGCGCTGAGTGAATAGTGCTCGAACTTGAACTTCGATTTCCAAGAGCAGGGTTATTCCCGAGATTCCGAAATTTACCTAGTGGGTCTAGGACATGCCAAAAGAATGAGAGGTAGGCTTTACATACCTGGTTGGCGCCTTACGCTCCTCAAATCGCAATTCCCGTTTCGTCCAGAAACTGCAAATGGTCACTTTTACCAGTTACTATTCATGAGAATTAACATTTTAGTCTTTGGGCTATATTTGGCTACCGAAATTTCGGCAGCACTTCCCCTATAAATCTAACACCCCCGAGACTTAGCTCGGCTCAAAATACAACGACAACAACAGCCCAAACATCATAAAACCATACAAACCACAATCATACTACATTAACTTCAAAATTTCACTCTAATACATAAGTTGGCAAATTCTTGACTCAACTTCAAAATTCCAAATCTATTTCCACATTAGTCCATTCATTCACTCATTCCCAATTATTCAAACACACTACATACAAGTTCCAAATCACATACAAACATCCCCAAAGTTCACTACTTTCCAATTTTCATTCAAAACACCAAAAGTTACGACGAACGTTCTAACTTGCGTCGTTTCATTCCAAATTCGTTATCATCAACCATAAATCTTATTTAAGTCCTTAATATCATAAATATACTATGATGTACACAAATATGCCAAAGGTATACACTTTCCGATAACGTCCGAAATCATTTTCTAACACCAAATCAATTCTCCAAACATTCATTTACGATACAAAGGTTACAACGACACCTCAAACGACTAAACGGAATCAAATTCACATGGTCTTGCACTACCTACAAGCCACGGCCAAACACACCCTTTCTACACACACACACCATGCACAAACACAACCCCATCCCATAATCTTCATACTAATCCAATCACTAACACATACATATCCATTTCATAACATTAAAACATAAAAATCTTACCTTGTTCTTGAATTTCCGACTTATCACGAACGTCGATCTTTCTCCAAACTACTTGTATCACGTCGGAGAGCGTCTTGAGCACTTTACAACTATGTGAAAATCAAGATTTTTGGAGCAAGCACAAGGCTTGGGAAATTTTTTCTCTCCTCTCCACTATTCTCGGCCGAAACCCTCTTGTTGGTGTTCTTGAATTTTTTTTTTGATCTTTGAAGATTCTAAGTGGAAGAATGATATATATCCACTAATAGTCATGTGCATAGCACATGACATTAAAATGGGTTTGGGCCAAAAGCTATGGCCGGCCACCCTCCAATCCTTGGGCCTCAATTTTGTTATATTTTCCTTGGCCCAATTCACTAAGAGTCTCGTTTTGTAATTCCCGAAACTAATTTCCGAAATTCCGAATTTACCCTCGGCCTTCCTCGACGTCTTAACATTAATGATTCCATAACCAACATAGTCATACTCACCAAAAATCAAAATATTTCCTCCACACTCACAAGTCTTCTTTATTTCTCGATTTCCCGTTATACGAAAAATACGGGACATAACACATTCCGAGGACAAACCGCTCTGATACCACTTTTGTCACGACCCAACCCCATAGGCCGTGACTAGTGCCCGATCTGGGCACCCAAACCCATCTATCAAATGCATTCAAGTATATAGCGGAAGCCGCCAAGGCTATATTCTAAATTTAGATAATTTCCAGAAAAATTTCGGCAGAGTTTCCTTTGTTTTACAGACTATCCAAAATAACCCTGCGCACAGAAAATACCAACAAAGGCCACACCGGCCAACAAGGCAACATGTAAACATATTACATATGCGGACCGGCCACCGCGGCGAATGGGATCGCCCAAACACATCATATACACACATCCGTACAGAAAGACCCAACCCACAAACATGTCCACAGACCTCTAAACAGACCGACATAATTATATGACGGGACAGGGCCCCGCCGTACCCAAATAGTCAGATATACAGAAATATATACATAACAAAAGATGTATGTACCAAAAGTGGACTCCGGATCAAAAGGGAGTACTCCGAAATAGCAGAAAGTGGAGCCTACAGTGATGGATCACCTGTGTCTGTACCTGCGGGTATGAAACGCAGCCCCCGAAGAAAGGGGGTCAGTACGAAAGATGTACTGAGTATGTAAAGCATAGAGTACAGAAATATGAGCCATAACTGAAAACAAACAGGATACAAAGGGGAAATACCGAACAATATATCAAAATCTGTATCAAAACCATATATACGTAATGCAAACAAAATCATGCAAAGCTCAGGAACGTGGTCACCACTCTGACGCTGGTGCCACACAGCATAACACCGGAAGGTTCAAATCTCCGTACATCCCCGAGCACACATATCAGCATAGCATATCACCAGCCATATCACAGCATAACTCCAAACGGAACCCGGCCCTATGGTGAGGTCTCGAGAGCCGTAACACAGCATACGACTGCATTTATCATAGCGCGCACGAATCATAACCGGCTCGGGAATCGGTGAACGAAGTCATAATAAGGGCACGAGGGGAGACGTGAGCAAACAATGCAACTTATAAGTCAAAACACCTTTTTAAACTTGATAATATCATATGCTAACTCATTAATCAAATAGTTCGAATAACTAGTCAATACGGGGTACGTTTCACAAAAGTATTTCCAACATAGTATTTATGGTTAAAAATATAGTTTAGAATATCGTGGCAGTCAAACATTATTTTATGATAACCAAATTCATAACCAAAACTGTTTTGCCGGACATTAGACAAGAATGGGCATAATAGAGCAAACAAAGAAGTCTCGATGCTAGCGGGCCCACCGCGGGTCAAGTCGAGGTGGCGGACATGAATCACAGACATTTGGGGTCTATGGAATCATACATGGAAGTCTCGAGGCAACTTGATTACATTTACAAAAGTTTCGGACATTAGATCACTTTTCAATATAATATGAGTTTTATAATTCAATTCAATTGAATGAATAATACTAAATTTCCAATTCGGATTTCTAGGAACAGAATTGCCCTCGGGGCTCCAATATCGACCTATTATACCTAAGACATGCCAAAAGAAGGAATGGGTAGCCTTACATACCTTATATGCGTCTTACGCTCGCCCGAAACTCAAGTCCCGTTTCGCTCAGGATCTGCAAATGGTCAAAGTTACCAATTAGGGATTTCAAGGCTTAAGAATTCACTTAACCTCATTTTTGTCTACCGAAATTTCGGCAGCATTTACCCCATATATATATATCACCCCGAGACTTAGCTCGGCTCCATATACAACAACAACAACACCCCACAGTATCACAATCATCACAAGTCATAACAAAATCACTCTAACGTCAATATTCTTTCTTTCTACATAAATCAAAAACTTTCATCCAAACTTCACCACCTCCACATTATCATATTCATTTACTCATTCAAAGTTATTTAGACACATTCCAATAATATTCCAAACGATATACATGAATTTAAGCAATCCGCTACTTTCCATATTCTATTCAAAACGTCCACAACTACGACGAACATACTAACTTGCATTGTTTCATTCCAAATTCATTAACAACAACCATAATTCACATTTAAAGTCTTACTTTCACAATTATATACGAATATACAAAAATCATATAATTTCCCATAAGGACCCACAACCATTTTCAATGCCAATTCAACTCGTTAAACATTCATTTACGTCATAAATGCCACAACGACGCAACTAACAAACTAAAAAAAATCAAAATTCACCTTGCCTTCACCATGACATGGCTCACGGCCACTTCACCACACACACACACACCCACGGTTTCACACACACACCAAAACTACGAAATTCTCGTCTATTCTCAATCCTTATAATATTATTACAAATTCCATAACACAAAAGTGACAAAATCCTTACCTTATCTTGAAATTCCGACTTGCCGCAAACGTGATTCTTTCGCCAAACAAATTGTATCACGTCGGAGAGCGTCTTGTACTTGCTACAAATATGAGAAGAACAAGATTTTTAGACCACAATCCAAGGCTAGAGATTTTTTTTTTTTTTTTGGAACAAGGGGTTCGGCCGAATGGGGTTCAAGAACTCAAGGATGAGTTTTTAATTTTGTTTCTGGATTTCTCTAAGGATAAGCATACCTATATACATAATTGATTAGTAGGCACATGGAAAGCACATGACCATTAAATGGGTCTTGGGCCAAGGCCTCATGGCCGGCCACCCCATGGTCTTGGGCTTCAATTTTCCTTCAAATTTTTCTTGGCCCAATTCGTTGAAATCTCGTTTTGTAATTCCCGAAACCAATTTCCGGAATTCCAATTTTTGTCCTTAGACTTCCTCCACATTTCCACACCAATATTTTCATAAACAACATAGACATATTAACTAAAATCAAAGATATGGCCTTATAACATACAAGTCTCAATTATTTTCAAGATTTCCAATTATGCGAAAACACGGGACATAACAGGAACGTACGGCCTGATCCATATAAGATAGTGCCGAGGAACGTATGGATCGATCCATAAATATTAGTGCCGAGGAACTTACGGCCCGATCCATATAAGTTAGTGCGAGGAACGTACAACCCTATACATATAAGTTAATGCCGAGGAACGTACGGCTCGATCCAATAAGTTAGTGTCGAGGAACGTACCACCCGATACATAAATGTTAGTGCTGAGGAACGTACGGCCCAATCCATATAAGTTAGTGCCGAGGAACGTACGGCCCGATCCACATAAGTTAGTGCCGGGGAACGTATGGCCCGATCCACAAATGTTATTGTCGAGGAACGTACCACCCGATCCATAAATGTTAGTGCTGAGGAATGTACAACCCGATCCATAAATGTTAGTGTCGAGGAACATACGACCCGATCCATAAAAGTAAGTGCCGAGGAACGTACGACCCGATTCATATAAGATAGTGCCGAGGAACGTATGGCCCGATCCATAAATATTAGTGCCGAGGAACCGACGGCCCGATCCATATAAGTTAGTGCCGAGGAATGTACGACCCGATACATATAAGTTAATGCCGACGAACGTACGGCTCGATCCAATAAGTTAGTGCCGAGGAACGTACCACCCGATCCATAAATGTTAGTGCTGAGGAACGTACGGAACGATCCATATAAGTTAGTGCCGAGGAACGTACGGCCCGATCTACATAAGTTAGTGCCGGGGAACGTATGGCCCGATCCATAAATGTTAGTGTCGAGGAACATACGACCCGATCCATAAATGTTAGTGCTGAGGAATGTACAACCCGATCCATAAATGTTAGTGCTGAGGAACATACGACTCGATCTATATAAGTAAGTGCCGAGGAACGTACGACCCGATTCATATAAGATAGTGCCGAGTAACCTACGACCCGATCCATATAAGTAAGTGCCGAGGAACGTACGACCCGATTCATATAAGATAGTGCCGAGGAACGTATGGCCCGATACATAAATATTAGTGCCGAGGAACCTACGGCCCGATCCATATAAGTTAGTGCCAAGGAAAGCACGACCGGATCTATATAGGTTAGCGCCGAGGAACGTTCGGGCCAATCCACATAAGTTAGGGCCGAGGAACGTACGACCCGATTCATATAAGATAGTGCCGAGGAATATATGGCCCGATCCATAAATATTAGTGCCGAGGAACCTACGGCTCGATCCATATAAGTTAGTGCCGAGGAACGTACGACCCGATCCATATAAGTAAGTACCGAGGAACGTACGACAAGATTCATTTAAGATAGTGTCGTGGAACGTATGGACCGATCCATAAATATTAGTGCCGAGGAACCTACTGCCCGACCCATATAAGTTAGTGCCGAGGAACGTACGGCCCGATCCATATAGGTTAGTGCCGAGGAACGTACGGCCCGATCCATATAAGTTAGTGCCGAGGGACGTACCACCCGATCCATAAATGTTATTGTTGAGGAACGTACGACCCGATCCATAAAGTTAGTGCCGAGGAATGTATGGACTGATCCATAAATATTAGTGCTGAGGAACCTACGGCCCGATCCACATAAGTTAGTGCCGGGGAACGTATGGCTCGATCCATAAATGTTATTGTCGAGGAACGTACCACCCGATCCATAAATATTAGTGCTGAGGAATGTACAACCCGATCCATAAATGTTATTGCCGAGGAACATACGACCTGAGCCATAAAAGTAAGTGCCGAGGAATGTACGACCCAATTCATATAAGATAGTGCCGAGGAACGTATGGCCCGATCCATAAATATTAGTGTCGAGGAACCAACGACCCGATCGATATAAGTTTGTGCCGAGGAACGTACGACCCTGTCACGACCCAACCCCGTGGGCCGCGACTGGTGCCCTACAGGGACACCCCAGACAAACTCACACCCATATCATCGAAATCAGACTCGTCCAAACACAACATACGATATTCAGACTCAACATCGTAATCAGACATCTACCGAATACTGATCCTAAGCAGTCGCCCGTACAGATCAAACAAATCGCAAATCAGAAAAGAGGCGGAATGTACTTCGCCAAATTTTCACACACACACATCCGAAGGGTGGCGGAATGAAAAAAAAAATTTGCTAGCTTTGTGGTGATCCAAAAATCCTTGTCCTTAACGTATTTTGAAGTACTCGAGCCCCTCTTCAACGGGGTACAATTAGTTTGGCGTAAGGTGCTCGTTTGCGACAAGTCGGAAATTCAAGAAAAAGGTAAGATTTTTATGTTTTAATGTTATGAAATGGATATATATGTGTTAGTGATTGGATTAGTGTGAAGATTGTGGGATGGGGTTGTGTTTGAGCATGGTGTGTGTGTGTAGAAAGGGTGTGTTTGGCCGTGGCTTGTATGTAGTGCAAGACCATGTGAATTTAATTCCGTTTAGTCGTTTGAGGTGTCGTTGTAACCTTTATAACGTAAATGAATGTTTGGAGAATTGATTTGGTGTTAGAAAATAATTTCGGACGTTATCGGAAAGCGTATACATTTGGTATATTTGTGTATATCATAGTATATTTATGACACTAAAGACGTTAAATAAGAATTATGGTTGATGATAACGAATTTGGAATGAAACGACGCAAGTTAGAACGTTCGTCGTAACTTTTGGTGTTTTGAATGAAAATTGGAAAGTAGTGAACTTTGGGAATGTTTGTATGTGATTCGGAACTTGTATGTAGTGTGTTTGAATAATTGAGAATGAGTGAATGAATGGACTAATGTGGAAATAGAGTTGGAATTTTGAAGTTGAATCAAGAATTTGCCAACTTATGTATTAAAGTGAAATTTTGAAGTTAATGTAGTATGATTGTGGTTTGTATGGTTTAATGATGTTTGGGCTGTTGTTGTCGTTGTATTTTGAGCCGAGCTAAGTCTCGGGGGTGTTAGATTTATAGGGGAAGTGCTGCCGAAATTTCGGTAGCCAAATATAGCCCAAAGACTAAAATGTTACTTCTCATGAATAGTAACTGGTAAAAGTGACCATTTGCAGTTTCTGGACGAAACGGGAATTCCGATTTGAGGAGCGTAAGGCGCCAACCAGGTATGTAAAGCCTACCTCTCACTCTTTTGGCATGTCCTAGACCCACTAGGTAAATTTCGGAATCTCGGGAATAACTCTGCTCTTGGAAATCGAGGTTCAAGTTCGAGCACTATTCATTCAGCGCGATTGAAACCTTTTGGTCCCATTTGGGTAAAAGAACGCTCGTACCTCCATAACTTGTGCTGTTGAGTCCGAAACTCTTCGAAACTTTTGTAAATGACTCTATGGAACCAAAAATCTGCGATTTGTGTCCGCCGCCTCAATTTGACCCGAGGTGGGCCCGCGAGCCCGAGGCTCCCCTATTCGGTTTGTTTGGTTCGTTTGTGTCCGCTATGACCAGTGATTGTTTGTTCATGACTCAATGGTGCGTTTGAAACTTCCTATGCCGTTAGTGGACGTTTTGTACTTTGAATAATGTGAGATTTTCGGAAAATGACCTATAAACAGTTTTTCTCTAAAGATTTGGCAGTTTGGAACTTCGTAACTTTTATACACGAATTTTGTTCAATCTGATTCCTACTCCGAGCCTTCTGGCGTCGATATATACCTATATGTAAACTATATGTTGAGTCCGGTAAATTATTTTTGATATGCATATGGTTTCTGCACTACTCTGTTCGTGCTGTCTGCTATGATTTCGTTCGTCGGTACCCGGGCCGACTTTGTGATCGTGCGCGCTAAAATATATTCGGGAGTTATGATGTGTTACGGTTTCCGAGGCCTCGCCATAGGGCCGGTTACCGTTTATGGAGTTATGATGTGATATGGCATTTGATACGTTCTGATGATATGATGTGTGTGTGATATGATGTGTCTGGAGATTGTACGGAGATTTGAAACCTTCTGGAGTTATGATGTGTTGTGGCACCAGCGTCGGGGGGTGACCACGTTCCTAAACCCTATACATGATTTGATTTGCATTTGTACGTTCGCCTCCCGCACAGGTTTGCTTTGTTTGCGATGTTGGTGTGTTGGTTCTTTCTGACTCCAGCTGTGTTTGTGATTTCTGTACCTTCTGCTTTACATACTCAGTACTTCTCCCGTACTGACCCCCGTTTCTTCGGGGGCTGTGTTTCATGCCCGCAGGTACAGAAGCTCGTTTGGGTGGTCCTCCAGTTTAGGCTACTCATTCTGCTGTGTTGGAGAGCTCCCCTTTGATCCGGAGCCTACCTTGGTACATATCTTTTGTTGTGTCTGTATTCTGTATATTTGGATGAGTGGGTACGGCGGGGCCCTGTCCCGTCCTATGTTCTGTTTTGTCTAGAGGCCTGTAGTCAGATTTGTGGGTTGTGGGTCCGGTGTGTTTGCATGTGAGTCTGTTTTACGATCTTAAGTGGCCCGTACGCTACTATGGCCAAGTCGGCCTCTGATTTTGTATGTATGTGTATGCTTTTGGGGGCGATGTACATTCCGCCACCCTTCGGATGTGTGTGTGTGAAAATTTGGCGAAGTACATTCCGCCTCTTTTCTGATTTGCGATTTGTTTGATCTGTACGGGCGACTGCTTAGGATCAGTATTCGGTAGATGTCTGATTACGATGTTGAGTCTGAATATCGTATGTTGTGTTTGGACGAGTCTGATTTCGATGATATGGGTGTGAGTTTGTCTGGGGTGTCCCTGTAGGGCACCAGTCGCGGCCCACGGGGTTGGGTCGTGACAAAAGTGGTATCAGAGCGGTTTGTCCTCGGAATGTCTACAGGCCGTGTCTAGTAGAGTCTTGTTTATCGATGTGTTGTGCACCACATCTATAAACAGGAAGCTACAGGACATCTAGGATGTTGTGTTGCTCTTTCTTTGGAATCTTAGATCGTGCGATAGAGCTGTGTTATTAGGATCATTCTGATCTGACCCGTTGTTGTGTTTGCAGCGATGCCTCCGAAGAAGGCAACGGCGGCCCAGAAGGGCAAGGCGAAGATGGGAGAGACCAGTCAGGCACAACGGGCTACTCGGGCTCGTGTTTATGATTTGCCTGAGGTTACACCTCATTCTGAGGGGTCTGCTACACCCCCATTAGTACAGCCGGGAGCGGGACCTTCAGCAGCTCCAGAGGTCCGTGTACCCGCTCCTGAGACGCCAGCTTCTCAGCCAGGGGCGGAGGATAGGACCCTGAGGGAGGCTGTACAGTTGTTGACTACGATTGTAGCCGGCCAGGCTCGCAAGCGCGGGCGGAGAGACGATGATGATGAGGACAGGCGGGAAAGCCTGAGAGTTCGGGAGTTCTTGTTATGCGGCCCTCCAGAGTTTTTCGGGTCTAAGCCCGATGAGGACCCCCATGACTTCATTCGGGGGATGCGGCGTGCATTAGACTTGGTCAGGGCTTCAGAGACCGAGTCGGTGGAGCTAGCTTCGCATAGGCTTCGGGATGTTGCCGCGCATTGGTATGAGACTTGGGAGCTATCCCGGGGTGAGGGTGCTCCTCCAGCTATGTGGGATCAGTTTGTGACTGCTTTCACCCGCCACTTCCTGCCCCCAGAGTTACGACGGGAGCGAGCTGATCGGTTTTTGCATCTGCAGCAGAGGGGTCAGAGCGTCCGTGAATATAATTTGGAGTTTGATTCCCTGGCCCGGTACGCCCCTGCCGTGGTGGCAGATATGACAGATCGGATGCATAGATATGTTATGGGGCTGGATCGTTACTTGATTGACGGGTGTATGGCGGTGTCATTGCAGACAGATATGGACATTGCCCGTCTACAGGCCTACGCCCAGGGGATGGAGAACCGGCACCGAGCAGATCGGCCCAGCCGAGAGTATGATGGGAGACGGCCCAAGAGGGCCAGATCAGCGGGATATTCTGGAGATTCTCGGAGCGGGCAGCCTCAGTATCAGTCCAGCGGGTACTTTCCTCCGTCAGGCCGGGACGCACAGTCTGTTGGTAAGAGGTTTGATGGAGCAGGACCGTCCAGGGCAGACCAGAGTTCCAGAGCCCCAGGTCCTCAGTCGAGCAGGGGTCCCAGTCAGTCTAGGCCACCCATACCCCAGTGTTCGTATTGCGGAAGATCGCACCCAGGTGAGTGCTTCAGAGCCACAGGGGCCTGTTTTGCTTGCGGCCGCCAGGGCCACATCATGCGGGATTGTCCGTGGGCAGGCGGTTCCGGTAGCGCAGCACCGCCGATGAGATCTGTTGCGGGTTCGTCATCTACCCCTTCGGCCACGCGCTCGACAGGGCGAGGTATGCCAGCACCAGCGGGCCGCGGTAGAGGCCGTGGTGGGGGTTCAGATTCTAGCGGTCCCTCGAACCGCATCTACGCTTTGACTGGTCATCGGGACCCAGAGGCACCCCCAGACACAGACCCAGGTATATTACTAACCCTTTTGTTTAATGAATATGTGCAATGGTAGGTTTGTGCCTCAGTATTATGCGATATTCTTTTGTGTGTGTCAGTAAAGGTAGGGTAAGAATCTGAATTAATGAAAATATCTGAGGCAGTTATCTGTACGTGTGTGAGGAAAATATATGGGAGTTGGAAGGCTAGAACGATAGACCACACAGCCAGAAAAGCAAACGACTTCTTTGGGACAAAGGGGGACCCGCTACGAAAAATTTCCGAAAAATTTGCTAAGACCCCGTTTGGCCTAAAATTGCGTGACAAAGGTAGTACGGGGCAATTGACGAAATTATATCAACCCTAACGCGTCAAAATACGTAAAAGATTCGGGGTTAAGCGTGCTCAAGCCAGAGCAATTCAGGGATGGGTGACCCCCTGGGAAGTAATGCCAAAAATTTTGCACAAGTGTAAGTATGATTAAGGTAAATGAAAACTTGGGGTAACCAAAGGCAAATGGGATGTGTGTGAAGTAATCAGTGCCCTTTCGAGAGTCGCGCGGAACGAGGCGGACTAAATGGGCAAAAGGGAAAGTGGTATCAACACCTCTTGGGAAATTGAACGAATTGGAATAACAGTCAGAGATGTTCGCCAGTAAGGTATGAGTAAACGTGTGTATGTGTATGTGTATGTGTATGTGTGTGTGTATGATTTCCATTCAGGGCCATGAGGGCTAAGAGCCGAGCCCCGGAAACTAATGTAGTGATAAATAAAAGATAAGCAGTGTGAGTAAGTGAAATTTTTGAAGGAAGTCGATACGTAAGACGCAAGGCGAACTGTGTGACGACTTGGTGAGTGAGTTTGCAAATAAAGGGAAATTCTCATGAATTATTGGAGCCTTAATATAAATGATTTAATCCCAAATTGACATTCTATCCATAGTGCTTCTGCACTTCCGATGCCGATGAGGCTCTACCTAGTACGCCTCTATATTTTTGAGTTCGACTACGTTCCTGTTCGATGAACCTTTTGTGTGTTTGATTCTGAATCCGTTTCTGTCTGGCACACCTCTGTGGGTCTGACTCTGGGTATAAATTCATCCGATATGCTTCGGTGCGTTTGATTTTGACCGCGTGTGTGTTCGATACACTTCGGTTTGACTGGTCACGACTTTGTATGAAACAATCCTGTATATTTGATTCTGATTTCGGATCTGTCCGATATGAGTCCGTACGTCTGACTTCGATTGTGAATCTGTTTGGTATACCTTCGTGTGTTTGATTCTGCTTACGGATTCGTCCGATACTCCTTTGTACGTCTGACTCCGATCTCAGATGTGTCTGATATGCTTCCGTACCTTCGATGTTGACTACGAATCCGTCCGCCATCGTTGAGTATGTCTGCTTCCGATTATGAATCCGTTCGGTTTTAGTTCTGAGTCTGTTGGGCATGAAGTGTCTGATACGAAGTAAAGTGAGATTACGACGATGTGGTAAGGAAACTCAGGAGTGTGAAAAGAAGATGATATTGGCGATGATATCTGGAAAGCGTCCGTCCCTTACAAGAATATAGTGCAGAGTTCGGTGATTACGTAGAGTATGAGAAAATGTATTATGGAGGTATTTGAGTCGGTGACGTGAAAAATCTACCCTAGTATTGGTAAAGAAGATATGTCGGAGAAATCAATAAAGGACAAGTATCAAGAGAACCCTCCCGGAGTAGTATGACACCCATGAGTTCGATTCAACATTCGAGGACGAATGTTTTTAAGGGGGGGAGAATGTTATGTCCCGTATTTTCGTATAACGGGAAATCAAGAGATAAACAAGACTTGTGTGTATTGAGGAAATAATTTTGGTTTAAGTCGCTATGCTCGTGTTGATTATGAAACTATTAATGTCAAGACCTCGGGGAAGGCCGAGGGTGAATTTGGAATTTTAGAAATTAGTTTCGGGAATTACAAAACGGGACATTTTATGCATTGGGCTAAGAAAATGGAATACAAAAATTGAGGCCCAAAGGAAGGAAAGTGGCCGGCCAAAGGGGGGGGCAAGCCCAAGCCCATTCCATTAAGGTCATGTGCTATGCACATGACCTATAAGTGGATATATATCACATTGTAATGGATAATTATCTAGAACAAAAGAAAAAAATTCAAGAACAAGAAAAAAAAATGGCTCTCGGCCGAAGGGTATAGGGAAAGAAAAAAAAAATTTGCTAGCTTTGTGGTGATCCAAAAATCCTTGTCCTTAACGTATTTTGAAGTACTCGAGCCCCTCTTCAACGGGGTACAATTAGTTTGGCGTAAGGTGCTCGTTTGCGACAAGTCGGAAATTCAAGAAAAAGGTAAGATTTTTATGTTTTAATGTTATGAAATGGATATATATGTGTTAGTGATTGGATTAGTGTGAAGATTGTGGGATGGGGTTGTGTTTGAGCATGGTGTGTGTGTGTAGAAAGGGTGTGTTTGGCCGTGGCTTGTATGTAGTGCAAGACCATGTGAATTTAATTCCGTTTAGTCGTTTGAGGTGTCGTTGTAACCTTTATAACGTAAATGAATGTTTGGAGAATTGATTTGGTGTTAGAAAATAATTTCGGACGTTATCGGAAAGCGTATACATTTGGTATATTTGTGTATATCATAGTATATTTATGACACTAAAGACGTTAAATAAGAATTATGGTTGATGATAACGAATTTGGAATGAAACGACGCAAGTTAGAACGTTCGTCGTAACTTTTGGTGTTTTGAATGAAAATTGGAAAGTAGTGAACTTTGGGAATGTTTGTATGTGATTCGGAACTTGTATGTAGTGTGTTTGAATAATTGAGAATGAGTGAATGAATGGACTAATGTGGAAATAGAGTTGGAATTTTGAAGTTGAATCAAGAATTTGCCAACTTATGTATTAAAGTGAAATTTTGAAGTTAATGTAGTATGATTGTGGTTTGTATGGTTTAATGATGTTTGGGCTGTTGTTGTCGTTGTATTTTGAGCCGAGCTAAGTCTCGGGGGTGTTAGATTTATAGGGGAAGTGCTGCCGAAATTTCGGTAGCCAAATATAGCCCAAAGACTAAAATGTTACTTCTCATGAATAGTAACTGGTAAAAGTGACCATTTGCAGTTTCTGGACGAAACGGGAATTCCGATTTGAGGAGCGTAAGGCGCCAACCAGGTATGTAAAGCCTACCTCTCACTCTTTTGGCATGTCCTAGACCCACTAGGTAAATTTCGGAATCTCGGGAATAACTCTGCTCTTGGAAATCGAGGTTCAAGTTCGAGCACTATTCATTCAGCGCGATTGAAACCTTTTGGTCCCATTTGGGTAAAAGAACGCTCGTACCTCCATAACTTGTGCTGTTGAGTCCGAAACTCTTCGAAACTTTTGTAAATGACTCTATGGAACCAAAAATCTGCGATTTGTGTCCGCCGCCTCAATTTGACCCGAGGTGGGCCCGCGAGCCCGAGGCTCCCCTATTCGGTTTGTTTGGTTCGTTTGTGTCCGCTATGACCAGTGATTGTTTGTTCATGACTCAATGGTGCGTTTGAAACTTCCTATGCCGTTAGTGGACGTTTTGTACTTTGAATAATGTGAGATTTTCGGAAAATGACCTATAAACAGTTTTTCTCTAAAGATTTGGCAGTTTGGAACTTCGTAACTTTTATACACGAATTTTGTTCAATCTGATTCCTACTCCGAGCCTTCTGGCGTCGATATATACCTATATGTAAACTATATGTTGAGTCCGGTAAATTATTTTTGATATGCATATGGTTTCTGCACTACTCTGTTCGTGCTGTCTGCTATGATTTCGTTCGTCGGTACCCGGGCCGACTTTGTGATCGTGCGCGCTAAAATATATTCGGGAGTTATGATGTGTTACGGTTTCCGAGGCCTCGCCATAGGGCCGGTTACCGTTTATGGAGTTATGATGTGATATGGCATTTGATACGTTCTGATGATATGATGTGTGTGTGATATGATGTGTCTGGAGATTGTACGGAGATTTGAAACCTTCTGGAGTTATGATGTGTTGTGGCACCAGCGTCGGGGGGTGACCACGTTCCTAAACCCTATACATGATTTGATTTGCATTTGTACGTTCGCCTCCCGCACAGGTTTGCTTTGTTTGCGATGTTGGTGTGTTGGTTCTTTCTGACTCCAGCTGTGTTTGTGATTTCTGTACCTTCTGCTTTACATACTCAGTACTTCTCCCGTACTGACCCCCGTTTCTTCGGGGGCTGTGTTTCATGCCCGCAGGTACAGAAGCTCGTTTGGGTGGTCCTCCAGTTTAGGCTACTCATTCTGCTGTGTTGGAGAGCTCCCCTTTGATCCGGAGCCTACCTTGGTACATATCTTTTGTTGTGTCTGTATTCTGTATATTTGGATGAGTGGGTACGGCGGGGCCCTGTCCCGTCCTATGTTCTGTTTTGTCTAGAGGCCTGTAGTCAGATTTGTGGGTCGTGGGTCCGGTGTGTTTGCATGTGAGTCTGTTTTACGATCTTAAGTGGCCCGTACGCTACTATGGCCAAGTCGGCCTCTGATTTTGTATGTATGTGTATGCTTTTGGGGGCGATGTACATTCCGCCACCCTTCGGATGTGTGTGTGTGAAAATTTGGCGAAGTACATTCCGCCTCTTTTCTGATTTGCGATTTGTTTGATCTGTACGGGCGACTGCTTAGGATCAGTATTCGGTAGATGTCTGATTACGATGTTGAGTCTGAATATCGTATGTTGTGTTTGGACGAGTCTGATTTCGATGATATGGGTGTGAGTTTGTCTGGGGTGTCCCTGTAGGGCACCAGTCGCGGCCCACGGGGTTGGGTCGTGACAGACCCGATACACATAAGTTAATGCTGAGGAACGTACGGCTTGATCCATATAAGTTAGTGCCGAGGAACGTACGACCCGATCCATACAAGTTAGTGCCGAGGAACGTACGGACCGATCCATATAAGTTAGTGCTGAGGAAAGCACGACCCGATCTATATAAGTTAGCGCCGAGGAACGTACGGGCCGATCCATATAAGTTAGGGCCAAGGAACGTACCACCCGATACATATAAGTTAATGTCGAGGAACGTATGGCCCGATCCATAAATATTAGTGCCGAGGAAGCTACGACCCGATCCATATAGGTAAGTGCCGAGGAACGTACGACCCGATTCATATAAGATAGTGCCGAGGAACGTATGGCCGGATCCATAAATATTAGTGCCGAGGAACCTACGACCCGATCCATATAAGTTAGTGCCGAGGAACGTACGACCCGATCCATATAAGTAAGTACCGAAGAACGTACGACCCGATTCATATAAGATAGTGCCGAGGAACGTATGGACCGACCCATAAATATTAGTGCCGATCGAACCTACGGCCTGATCCATATAAGTTAGGGCCGAGGAACGTACCACCCGATACATATAAGTTAATGCCGAGGAAAGTATGGCCCGATCCATAAATAATAGTGCCGAGGAACCTACGGCCCGATCCATATAAGTTAGTGCCGAGGAACGTACGACCCGATACATATAAGTTAATGCCGAGGAACGTACGGCTCGATCCAATAAGTTAATGCCGATGAACATACGGCCCGATCCATATAAGTTAGTGCCGAGGAACGTACGTCCCGATCCATACAAGTTAGTGTCGAGGAACGTACGGACCGATCCATAAATGTTATTGACGAGGAACATACGGCCCAATCTATATAAGTTAGTGCCGAGGGACGTACGGGCCGATCCAGACAAGTTAGTGCCGAGGAAAGCACGACCCGATCTATATAAGTTAGCGCCGAGGAACGTACGGGCCGATCCATATAAGTTAGTGCCGAGGAAAGCACGACCCGATCCATTTAAGTTAGTGCCGAGGAACGTTCGGGCCGATCCATATAAGTTAGGGCCGAGGAACGTACGACCCGATTCATATAAGATAGTGCTGAGGAACGTATGGACCGATCCATAAATATTAGTGCCGAGGAACCTACGGCCCGATCCATATAAGTTAGTGCTGAGGAACGTACGACCCGATACATATAAGTTAATGCCGAGGAACGTATGGCCCGATCCATAAATATTAGTGCCGAGGAACCTACGGCCCGATCCATATAAGTTAGTGCCGAGGAACATACGACCCGATCCATATAAGTAAGTACAGAGGAACGTACGACCCGATTCATTTAAGATAGTGTCGTGGAACGTATGGACCGATCCATAAATATTAGTGCCGAGGAACCTACGGCCCGATCCATATAAGTTAGTGCCAAGGAACGTACGGCCCGATCCATATAAGTTAGTGCTGTTATATCCCGTATTTTTGAACGTCAGATTATTACCTGAGGTGGGGCCCACACGTCAATATTTTTTTTGGGACACATGACAAGTTATATGAATCTCATATGTAAAGTAAAACACAACTTGTGAAGGGCCTTGGGGCCAAATCAAAGTGGAAGCCCTCCAAACGAATTTTTTTAAGAAAACGTTTTCGGATGACCTGACTTGGAGGGGCAAAAACGGCATTATAAGTCTGGAATTTTGGAAAATGCCCAGAAATAAAAGTTGTAGATAATTGAAATAGCTTTCCAACGGTAGGTCGTGGGCCTATTGGTGACATCGGGATAAGGAGATATGAACATTTTAAGGCGGAACGGTCAAGCTGGGCAGTGAAATGGGCCCAACCCGATTCCAATCCGGGTCAGGCCCATTTCCTTGTTATTTAAGGGAGGTTTCAGCCTCCTCCTCCACATTTTCAGATCAGAAAAGATCCAGAAAATTCTATAGAGAGAGAGGGAGGAAAGACTTAGAGAGATAAATAAAGTTTGATCAAAATCTGAGCCCCGAATCCCGAAGCCCATGAAGAGAAAAGTGTTCTACGTCGCGTTGCCTTCGATTTGAGCTAAAAAATAAACTAAAAATAAGAGGGTGGACGTGGTAGATGTGCACTTAAGGTATGATTAAGGCTCTTTTTCATTTCCAACAAATTTATTTAAAGTTTCAACGGAATAGAACGGGAAAATAGCGATATAAATTCGTCCGTTGGCATTGAAATTGATTGTAGAAGATTATGTCATTTTAATATGATTTTATGATATTATGGAAATGAAGTTGTTAAGATGTGAATTATGATTATGGTTGATGAAATTGGAAGGTGGAAATATGATATGAATATGTATGTTGAAGATTTGAAGTTTTGGATGGATTATGATTTGGTGAAAAATTTGTATATTTTGTATATCATGTGAATATTGTATAGAAATGATATGAAATACTTCCAAATCACATTGTAATGGTCTTGATTAATGATGAATATGGAAATGTTGATACTAGTTTGGGTTTGTGAAGTTGAAGTGGAAGTTGTTGGACCATGTGGAAAACAAGGCTAGTTATGCCACACTATGTGTTTTGTAATGCTTGTTGTTGTTAGTGATGTTGTTGTTGGGTTGCTGTGTTGATATATTAAGCCGAGCTAAGTCTCGGGGATGTCATATATATAGGGGAAATGCTGCCGAAATTTCGGTAGGCAATTATGTGATTAAGCTTAGATTCTCGAAAAGCTTGAAATTGACAATTGGTAAACATGACCATTTGTAGATTCTGGATGAAATTGGAATTGAAGCCAAGCGAGCGTAAGGCGCAATCGAGGTATGTAAAGTCTTCCCCTTTGTTCTTTGGCATGTCCTAGATGTACTAGGTCAAGATCGGAGCCTCGGGGGCGATTCTGCTCATAGAAACTCGAGATTGATTTTTGGTACTATTCATTCAATTCAATTGAATTTCAAAAGGCGCATTTTGCTAGAAAAGTGTTTAAACCTCCATAACTTGTACAAATGTAACCCGATCACTATGAAACCTTCCTGGATGACTCCGTAGAGTCTAATGGGCGTGATTCTTGTCCACCGCCTCGACTTGGCCCGAGGTGGGCCCGCTATTCCCCGATGCCTCTCTTATTGTTCTGTCTGTCTTATTCCCATACGATAAGTCGAGAAAACTTATGGCTATTGTTCCGACTACTAAACGGGAGTTATTTTAACGAACCTGAATTGATTTAATGTTCATGGAAACAATTACGGGGACAGAAACCCTGATATAAATTCTGTATGGCTTTAGCCAATGTACTCGTGTCCGGAGCTCGCAGGTAGCTCCTGGTTATTATGTTGTTTACTATACGATAGGTGCTATGACCACCTTTATGAGCTTTATCAAATATCTTTTTTGACATCTAAAACGTTTTGAAAATATTACCCTGATATTTTGGATAAACTACTTACCTCCCGTACTTACTGATATACGATTTTGGTATACCTGAATCTTGTGTGATGTATGATCCTGGCGTGTGTGATTATGTTGGGAAAGTGATAATTTGGCATTCTGTATGGTTGTTTTCTGTTTTACCGAGTCCCGGGCCGGTTATGTGAATATGCGCATATGTAATATTGGCCGCTGGACCCTCGACCGCGGCGTGTCCGACATTGACAGCTGGACCCTTGACCGCGTCATGCCGGACGTGTGGCATTGACTGCTGGACCCTTGACCGCGTCTGCCGCACTTGTGATTGTGCTTGACATAGACCGCTGGACCCTTGACCGCGGTATGTCAAATGTGTGATTGTAACCGCTGGACTTTTGGTCGCGGTATGTGTGATTATAACCGCTGGACCCTTGGCCGCGGTACGTGTGATAGTGACCGCTAGGTACTTGGCCGCGGTATGCGTGGTAGCGACCGCTGGACTTATGGCCGCGGAAATTGTGCGTTGATTCCTTTATATGTGTGAAACAAAAATGTTTTTCAAAAGAAAGTAAAGCATTTTGACATTCTAACTGCCGTATTTGCCTGCTGGAACCTCTTGGGTATGACTTGTGCACTAGAGGCGACCCTGTGGCGACCTGGTTATTCGTGCACACCCCAGTGCACTGTCCATTGCGCCCCTCACTAAAGGGCCGAAACCTGAGGTAAATGTATACTACCTGTGCTTGTGTAAGTTTATGATTCTGCATGCATGGTTCTGCCTGTTACATTTCTGGACAGCGGATTCGGAGAATGATTCTGTTGGTGTTGCTTCTGCATGATTGAGCCGGACTATGCCTCAGTCGGCTATAGTTCTACACCCCTATCTTCGGTTGCGGGTATGTCAGTTGCACTCTGTAACCCGATCCGCACGATGATCCTGCCAGTTAGGCTTTGTACCTCTGTTTCATATCACGATTCAGACGGCTACACCCCGTGCTTATGATATATATCGTGGTCCTGGCCATACACTCTGTATTTCCGTTTCGGACTTGGAGCCGATACTACCTGTTCTATTTCTATACTTCTGGCTCGGTTTTGCTTATATTGTTATATTTCCGCTTTACATACTCGGTACATTTCCGTACTGACCCCCTGTTCTTCGGGGGCTGCGTTTCATGCCGCGCAGGTACTCCCAGTTGAGTTGAGGACAGATGGAAGATGTTCCAGTGCAGATGGCAAGCTCCGTTTGTTCCCGGAGTGCTACCGAGTCAGATTCTGTATGTTATGCTTTTGGGATCTTATTAGAGACTTTGCAGACAGTGTCGTGGGTATTGGTTGTCGGTCTGTGTACGTAATGAATTTTGTATGATCACAAATTTGTTCGGCTTGAAAGCCACGAGAAAGAATATTTCTGAAAGAAAAGTTTTGCTACGTACTTTATTATTTGTTTTAAAGAAAAAAAAGTTGACGTGATTTTATGTGCAGCGAGAGTCTGAGGGTTCGCTCGGCCCTAAGTAAGGGTCGGGTGCCCATCACACCCCAGCGAGGTCGGGGTGTGACAGAGTGGTATCAGAGCAGGTCTGTCCTAGGGGTTGTCTGCAAAGTCGTGTCCAGTAGAGTCCTGTTTATGGTGTGTTGCGCGCCACATCTATAAACAAGAGACTACGGGGCATCTAGGGATTGTTGATCTTCTTTGAATCCTGGACCGTGCGATAGAGCCAGCTGTAGGAAAGGAATTTCCTTTTTACTAACCCTTAATTTCAGCTGGAGAACAGTATCGACGTAAGGCAACAACTGATGATATTAGAGGCTACACAGTATACCGGTAAGCAATGGTGTGAAAGACGTATGTCGGACAAGGTGTTTGAAGTATGATTGATACGTAAGGGTAAAAATTGAAGAGGAGAGTAAACTGGAATGTGTCACCGGTGCCGTTTGAGTTGGGCACGCAAGGTAAGTCTCGACCTCTTTATACTTTCATTTGAAATTGTTAGCCCTGTGTGACTATGATGCGATATGATGTGATGTATATATACGTATATGTGTTGGCCCTGTGAGGCGTGGTTGGTATTTCCTGTGTAAAGGTTTTGCGATAGTGAGAAATACAGAGGAACCTCTGCCCAAATTTTTCTAAAAATACGAGGAGGAAAATGAGATATAAATTCTTAACAAGTCTTGAAGGTCGATATCGATAGGGCAAAAAAATGCCTAACGATCAAATTTCCTCTAATTGGAAGAATGCAAAGTGTATGACGGGCCGTCGAGAATTGAGCAGTTCGCTCACGCCTCAGAATTATATATGTATGCATAGAGGTAAACATTGAGGATTTACGGGGGCGGCCCGGTAACCAGAAAAGTAAAAGAATCTTCTCTTGATCGGGGTGAGACCCGCTACGAGAACGTTTTGAAAGTTGCTAAGACCCCGAGTTGCCTTAAATTATGTGACAAAGGTCGTGCGGGACCGTCGACGCAATTATATCAGCATTAACGTGTCAAAATGTGTGAAGGTTACAAAGTTAAGTGTGCTAGGGCCAGAGCAATTTTGGGATGGGTGACCCCCTGGGATGTATACCAAAATTTTCATGAATATAGAAGTGAAAGACAGATAGGAAATCTAGGGTAACCCCAAAGGAAAGTAGAAGGCACTGAGCGATTGAAAACCCTAAATAGGTCGGGTAGGCCAAGGCAGACTCGGCTGGTGAAAGAGAAAGGAAACGCAATACAGCCCTTGGATCAGAGTAAGTTTGAAAAAGCATTTGGAAATATTTTGTGAGTAAAATGGCAGTAAATGCATAGATATGCATATTGTCACGACCCAGCCCCGTGGGCCGCGACTGGCACCCTACCTGGGTACCCAAACCGAATCGCACGTTCATTTTCAAATCCAAACTTATTTTATAATTTTTCGAAATCATATCGAACATAATTTATATCAAGTATGTCTTAAGCGGTCGTGCCAAATCAAAATGTCATATTAAATACAAACTGAGCGGCGGAATGGACATCGCCGGTCAAAAGTGTAAATATAAGCATAAGGGCCATTTGGGGCCGGCATAACAAATAGACCGCCTTAAGACCAGAAAACGGAATCAGACAAACATACATAGGACCCTCGCCCCACATATATGACTACAGGCCTCTACGAACTCAAAACAAAGACATATGGCGAGACAGGGCCCCGCCGTACCCAAATAGTCAAATATACCAAATATATACAAAGCAAAAAGAGTCTGTACCAAAAGTGGACTCCGGATCAAATAGGAGAACTCCGGAATAGCAAGAAGTGAAGCCTACTGCGGAGGATCACCGATATCTGCACCTGCGGGCATAAAACGCAGCCCCCGAAGAAAGGGGGTCAGTACGAAATATGTACTGAGTATGTAAAGCACGGAGTACAGAAATATGGATCAAAACCGAAAGCAAATCAAATGTCAGAGTGGAGTACAAATGGGTAGATCAAAATCTATATCGAAATCATATACGTATACATAATGCAAATGAAATCATGCAAACGCTTAGGAACGTGGTCGCCACTCCGACGCTGGCGCCACACACAGCATAACACCAGAGGGTTTCAAATCTCCGTACATCCCCGAACACAAGCATAATCATAGGTGAGCGTATCGCATCACGAGCCATATCACAGCATAACTCCAAACGGAACCCGGCCCTATGGCGAAGCCTCGGGAACCGTAACACAGCATACGGCCGAATTGTCATAAGGCGCACGAATCAAAACCGGCCCGGGAACCGGTGAACGAAGTCATAATAAGGCACGAGCGGAGTCGTGAGCCAACCAATGCAATTCGTACTTCAGAATAGTTTTCCAAAACGAAGTAAACCCATAAGTCCTATCATAATGCAAAATAGTCGGGTACTTAGCCGATATAAAGTTTCATTTCACAAGACATTTCCAAATAGTACGTATAGCTCAAAACGTAACTTAGCGTATTATAATGTTCAAAATACATCTCATAGGAGGGAATTTCACAATCGAAAGTATCGTATCCAACTTTATTCACAAAGATAGCCCAATAAGGCAAATAGGGCGTTTCAGGGTAGCGGGCCCACCTCGAGTCAAAGTGAGGTGGCGAACTTGTCTTTACGAACATTTATATGCCAAAGGTCATACATGGTCGTTCCTAGGTTACCCGACCACATTTCGATAGGTTTCGGACGAGTGGTGGCATTCTAGCCTAAACAGAGCCCTTAGGCTTCAATCGAATTGAATGAATAGTAACTTTTCTGTGGATCGGGTTTCGAGGAGCAGAAATGCTCCGGAAGTTCTCATATTCGTCTAACACACTAAGATATGCCAAATGAAGGAGTGGGAAGCTTTACATACCTCACAGACGTCGTAAGCTCTCCCGAAAGTCCAGTCCCGTTTCGTCAAAAATCTGCAAATGGTCAAAGTTACCAATTGAGATTCTTAGGCTTAAAAATACCTTTAACTCTACTTTTGCCTACCGAAATTTCGGCAGCATTTCCCCTATAAATCTAACATCCCCGAGGCTTGGCTCGGCTCAAGATACATCAATCACAACAGCCCACACGTCAACAAACAACACAAACAACAATCAAACCATTCTAGCTTCAAAATTCTACTTTGTTATCTAAGTTGGCAACTTTCATTCAAACTTTCAAAACTCCAATTCTACGTCTACATAATTGTATTCATTTCCTCATTCAAACTTATACAATCACATCCTAACTACAATCCAAGCCATACACGAAATTACACCAAAATCCATTATGTTCCATAATTCTTCAAAACAATCAAAAGTTCACGACGAACATTCTAACTCACGTCGTTTCATTCCGAATTCATTAACATCATTATAAGTTCATATCTAAAGTCTCTAGCACCCTAAATATACAATGATATACATAATGATACCAAGGGTATACGCTTTCCGATAATATCCAAAATCATTTTTCAACGCCAATTTCATTCACCAATTAATCATTTACGACATAAGGGTCACAACAACACATTATACCAACTTAACCAAGATCAATTCACATCAATTTTCCTCTCTATGGCTCACGGCCAACACACACTATCCACACACACCCACGACTTTCTATTTATATCAAAATTACGGGATTCTCGTCTATTTCCAATCCTTAACACATTCATATCAATTCTATAACATTAGAGGGGCAAAATTCTTACCCTTTCTTGATTTTCCGACTTGTCGCAAACGTAGTTCTTGTGCCAAACAAATTGTATCACGTCGGAGAGCGTCTTGTGCTTACTATACTTACCAAAGGGACACGATTTTGTGATCAAAACAAAAGGCTAGAAAAAATATTTTGTTGAGGAATATGTGGTTCGGCCGAGAGCCTCTTTTGTTGGTGGTCTTGAATTTTATTTTTTTGTTCTTGATAATACTAAGAGATAAGTTGATATATATCCTTATCCTTGGTCATGTGCCTAGCACATGACATTAAAGAAATGGGTTTGGGCCATTGTTGTGGCCGGCCACCCTCCATTCTTTGGGCCTCAATTTTGTGTTCTAATTCTTGGCCCAATTCACAAAAGTCCCGTTTTGTAATTCCCGAAACTAATTTCCGAAACTCCAAATTTATTCTCGGCCTTCCCCGAGGTCTTAACAATAATAATTCCATAACCAACATAGTCATATTCACTAAAATCAAATTATGTCCTTATAACACACAAGTCGTAATTATTTCACGATTTCCAATTATACGAAAACACGGGATATAACATTCTCCCCCCCTTAAGAACATTCGTCCCCGAATGTTAAATTAATCTTATAAGGTCCTATGATCAAGGCAGGAGTGTCCCTTTTTAATAATGACATACATAGTTCATTTTATCAATCAACACAACAAACTGAAAAAGAAATTAGATTACCTGTGGATGTCGGAAACAAGTGGGGATATTTCTTCTTCATCTCGTCCTCCGCCTCCCAAGTCATCTCCTCCCGATTATTGTTGCGCCACAGGACTTTGACGGAGGGCACCTCTTTAGTGCGTAGTCTCCGCACCTGTCGATCCAGAATAGATATAGGCTGCTCGTCATAAGATAACTGCTCCGTCACCTGAATGTCATCTACTGGGAATATCCTGGCAGGATCACCAATACATTTCCGCAACATAGACACATGAAACACCGGGTGTACGGCCTCCAAGTCGGATGGTAAGTCTAGCTCATAGGCGACCTCGCCTATCTTTCGCACGATCTGATACGGTCCAATGTACCGGGGGCTCAACTTACCCTTTTTACCGAATCTCATGACACCCTTCATGGGCGACACCTTCAGGAATACCCAGTCGCCAATCCGGAACTCTAACGGTCGACGTCGTCTATCTGCATAAGCTTTCTGTCGACTCTGAGCAGCCAATAATCGCTCTCGAATAAGCTTTACCTTATCTACAGCTTCCTGGATCACATCTGGCCCAATCAGCTTAGTTTCGCCCACGTCAAACCAACCAATAGGAGATCTGCATTTCCTGCCATACAGGGCTTCATACGGTGCCATCTGGATGCTGGAGTGATAACTGTTATTATAGGCAAACTCAATAAGCGGCAAATGATCATCCCAGCTGCCCCTGAAATCAATAACGCAGGCCCGCAACATATCTTCGAGCGTCTGAATAGTGCGCTCGGCCTGCCCGTCGGACTGGGGGTGAAAAGCTGTACTGAGACTCACCTGAGTCCCTAATCCCTCCTGAAATGACCTCTAGAAATTTGCTGTAAACTGGGTACCTCGGTCAGTAAACTGGGACTCCGTGAAGTCTGACTATCTCTCTGATATACAATCTGGCATAGTCCTCAGCCGAATAAGTAGTCCGAACCGGAAGGAAATGGGCTGATTTCGTCAGCCTGTCAACAACAACCCAGATAGAGTCGTACCTGCGTGGAGTGTGCGGTAGTCCAACAACGAAATCCATATTAATCATCTCCCATTTCCAGGCTGGAATTTCCATTTCCTGCAATAATCCACCGAGCTTCTGATGCTCGATCTTAACTTGCTGGCAGTTCGGGCACTGACTAACAAACTCAGCAATATCTTTCTTCATGCCGTCCCACCAATACAAACACCTGAGGTCCCGATACATTTTAGTGGAACCAGGATGGCCAGAATATCGTGCATTATGGGCCTCGCCCATAATCTGCCGCCGTAAGCCCGCAACGTCCGGTACACAGAATCTGCCGTCATATAATAATACTCCGTCAGGCGAGATCTCAAACTGAGTCTTTGATTTACTAAGGGCCACATCTCTGTACTGAATCAAAAGAGGATCCTCAAACTGGCGCTGCTTTACCTCCTGAATAATAGATGACTCAGCAACTGGACGAACAGAAATCCCAGAATCTCCAGAATCCACCAAACGAACTCCGAGGCTGGCCAGCTGATGAATATCACGAACCAAATCTCTCTTATCAGATGGAACATCAGCCAGACTGCCCACGGACTTGCGGCTAAGCGCATCAGCTACCACATTGGCTTTCCCCGGATGGTACAAAATATCAACGTCGTAATCCTTTAGTAACTCAAGCCATCTCCGCTGCCGCAAATTTAGTTCCTTCTGTCTGAAAATATACTGGAGACTCTTATGGTCCGTATAGATATCAACATGGACCCCATATAAATAATGCCGCCAAATCTTCAAAGCATGAATCACCGCGGCCAACTCAAGATCATGAGTGGGATAGTTCTTCTCGTGCGGTCTAAGCTGCCGGGAAGCATAGGCTATGACTCGACCGTGCTGCATCAATACACATCCTATCCCAATACCAGAGGCGTCACAATAGACAACATACCCGTCAGATCCCTCTGGAAGAGCCAGAACTGGTGCTGTAATCAATCTCTCCTTCAGCATCTGAAAGCTGCGCTTGCAGGCATCCGACCACTGGAATTTTGCTGCTTTCTGGGTAAGCCTCGTCAGTGGTGCTGAAATAGAAGAGAAATCCTCCACGAACCTGCGGTAATACCCAGCCAATCCAAGAAAACTACGCACCTCTGTCGGTGTAGTAGGCCTGGGCCAATTCTGCACAGCCTCAATCTTCTGCGTGTCAACCCGAATACCATCTGCGCCGACAATATGGCCCAAGAATGCCACAGAAGTCAACCAGAACTCACACTTAGAGAATTTAGCATATAACTTCTGCTGACGGAGGATGCCAAGTACCGTCCTCAAATGATCTGAATGCTCCTCGACTGATCGCGAGTAAATCAGAATATCATCAATAAACACAATAACAAACATATCCAGGAAAGGCCGAAATACCCGGTTCATCAGATCCATAAATACTGCTGGAGCATTAGTCAGCCCGAAAGACATAACTCTGAACTCATAATGCCCGTACCGAGTCCTGAAAGCAGTCTTCGGGATATCTGACTCCCGTACTCGCACCTGATGATAACCAGAACGCAGATCTATCTTTGAAAAATGTCTAGCACCCTGTAGCTGGTCAAACAAATCGTCAATCCGGGGGAGGGGATATTTGTTCTTAATAGTCACCTTATTCAGCTGCCGGTAGTCGATACACATCCGCAATGACCCATCTTTCTTCCTGACAAACAATACCGGCGCCCCCCAGGGTGATGTGCTGGGCCTGATAAAACCCTTATCCAGCAAATCTTTCAGCTGCTCCTTCAACTCCTTCAACTCAGCTGGTGCCATCCTGTACGGAGGAATAGATATAGGCTGTGTATCCGGCATCAACTCAATAGTAAAATCAATCTCCCGCTCAGGCGGAAGGCCAGGAAGCTCTTCAGGAAAAACATCTGGAAACTCGCTGACGACCGGAACAGACTGAAGGGTAGGTACCTCCGCGGCAGTATCGTGCACACGAACCAAATGATAGATATACCCCTTCTGGATCATCTTCTTAGCCTTGAGGTATGAAATAAACTTACCCCTCGGCGATGCTGTAGATCCAAACCACTCTATGGCTGGTTCTCCTGGAAACTGAAAACGGACTACCTTTTTCTGGCAGTCGACATTAGCATAACAGGAAGACAACCAGTCCATGCCCATAATGACGTCAAACTCAAGCATGTCTAACTCTATCAAATCAGCCTTAGTGCTACGATCATAAATGGTCACAGAACAATCCTTATAAATCTGTCTCGCTATAATAAAATCCCCAACTGGCGTAGCTACCTCAAATGGTTCTATAGGCTCAGACACTATCCCAATCTTACTAGCAACGAGCGGGGGAAATATATGATAAAGTAGAGCCAGGGTCAATCAATGCATATACAGATCTGGAGAAAACCAGCAATGTACCTGTGACGACGTTTGGCGAAGCCTCCTGATCCTGGCGGCTGGCCAAAGCATATATGCGGTTCGAGGGACCGCTAGAACCTGAAGTGCCACCGCGGCCTCGACCGCGTCCTGCCGGTGCTGAAATAACTCGCCCTCCAGGGCGTGCAACTGATGGAGCAGAAGAAGAACCGGCGGCTGACCCTGTCTGCTGAGCAGCACTACCAGAACCGCTAGCCAAAGGACAATCTCTCATAAAGTGGCCCTGACCACCACACGAAAAGCAAGCTCCAGTCGCTCGATAACACTCCCCGGGATGAGACTTCCCGCAATGGGGACAACGGGGTCTGGGTGGTCTGGCCTGGCTAGGACCCCTGGGTACCTGTGAACCTGCCACTCTGGAGCTCTGACTGGCCCCGGACGGTCCTGTACTATCGAATCTCCGGCTGCCTGACTGAGTACCCCGGCCGGTGGGAGGGAAATGCCTGTCTGACTGCTGCTGCTGAGGCTGTCCACCTCGAGAATCTCCCGCATAACCTGCGGACCTAGCCCTCTTGGGCGGCCTCCTATCTCGATCTCTGCCAGCCGGATCAGACCTGCGACGGTCCTCCATACCCATCGCATAGGCCTGAAGTCGGGAAATGTCCATGTCTGCCTGCAATGACACTGCCATACAGCTATCAACCAAATACCGGTCCAATCCCATAACATATCTGTGCATCCGATCGGACATATCTGCTACCACTGCCGGTGCATATCGGGCCAGAGAATCAAACTCAAGGTTATACTCGCGAACACTCCGACCCCTCTGCTGCAGACGTAAGAATCGATCAGCCCGTGCCCGCCGTAACTCTGGGGGCAAAAAGTGGCGGGTGAATGCTGTCACAAACTGATCCCAAGTGGCTGGAGGGGCACCCTCTCCTCTAGACAGCTCCCAAGTCTCGTACCAGTGGGTAGCCACATCTCGAAGCCGGTGCGAAGCCAGCTCAACCGACTCGGTCTCTGAAGCCCTGACCAAGTCCAGTGAGCGTCGCATCCCCCGAATAAAGTCGTGGGGGTCCTCGTCGGGCTTAGACCCGAAGAACTCTGGAGGGCCACATAGCAAAAACTCCCGAACTCTCAGGCTGTCCCGCCTGTCATCATCGTCGTCATCCCTCCGCCCGCGCCTGCGAGCCTGTCCTGCTACCAGTGTAGTCAACAGCTGTACAGCCTCCCTCAGGGTCCTATCCTCCGCCCCTGGCTGAGGAGCTGGAGTCTCAGGTGCGGGTACACGGACCTCTGGAGCTGCTGAAGGTCCTGCTCCAGGCTGTACTAGTGGGGGTGTAGCAGACCCCTCAGAATGAGGCACATCCTCAGGCAAATCATAGACACGAGCCCGGGTAGCTCGCTGTGCCTGGCTAGTCTCTCCAGTCCTCGCCTTGCCCTTCGGGGCCGCCGTTGCCTTCTTCGGAGGCATCACTGCAAACACAAAGGCGAGTCAGGTCAAAATCATCCTAATAGCACAGCTCTATCGCACGATCTAAGATTCCAAAGAAAGTGACATCCTAAATGCCCTGTAGCTTCCCGTTTATAGATGTGGTGCACAACACATCGATAAACAAGACTCTACGAGACACGGCCTGTAGACATTCCGAGGACAAACTGCTCTGATACCACTTTTGTCACGACCCAGCCCCGTGGGCCGCGACTGGCACCCTACCTGGGTACCCAAACCGAATCGCACGTTCATTTTCAAATCCAAACTTATTTCATAATTTTTCGAAATCATATCGAACATAATTTATATCAAGTATGTCTTAAGCGGTCGTGCCAAATCAAAATGTCATATTAAATACAAACTGAGCGGCGGAATGGATATCGCCGGTCAAAAGTGCAAATATAAGCATAAGGGCCATTTGGGGCCGGCATAACAAATAGACCGCCTTAAGACCAGAAAACGGAATCAGACAAACATACATAGGACCCTCGCCCCACATATATGACTACAGGCCTCTACGAACTCAAAACAAAGACATATGGCGAGACAGGGCCCCGCCGTACCCAAATAGTCAAATATACCAAATATATACAAAGCAAAAAGAGTCTGTACCAAAAGTGGACTCCGGATCAAATAGGAGAACTCCGGAATAGCAAGAAGTGAAGCCTACTGCGGAGGATCACCGATATCTGCACCTGCGGGCATAAAACGCAGCCCCCGAAGAAAGGGGGTCAGTACGAAATATGTACTGAGTATGTAAAGCACGGAGTACAGAAATATGGATCAAAACCGAAAGCAAATCAAATGTCAGAGTGGAGTACAAATGGGTAGATCAAAATCTATATCGAAATCATATACGTATACATAATGCAAATGAAATCATGCAAACGCTTAGGAACGTGGTCGCCACTCCGACGCTGGCGCCACACACAGCATAACACCAGAGGGTTTCAAATCTCCGTACATCCCCGAACACAAGCATAATCATAGGTGAGCGTATCGCATCACGAGCCATATCACAGCATAACTCCAAACGGAACCCGGCCCTATGGCGAAGCCTCGGGAACCGTAACACAGCATACGGCCGAATTGTCATAAGGCGCACGAATCAAAACCGGCCCGGGAACCGGTGAACGAAGTCATAATAAGGCACGAGCGGAGTCGTGAGCCAACCAATGCAATTCGTACTTCAGAATAGTTTTCCAAAACGAAGTAAACCCATAAGTCCTATCATAATGCAAAATAGTCGGGTACTTAGCCGATATAAAGTTTCATTTCACAAGACATTTCCAAATAGTACGTATAGCTCAAAACGTAACTTAGCGTATTATAATGTTCAAAATACATCTCATAGGAGGGAATTTCACAATCGAAAGTATCGTATCCAACTTTATTCACAAAGATAGCCCAATAAGGCAAATAGGGCGTTTCAGGGTAGCGGGCCCACCTCGAGTCAAAGTGAGGTGGCGAACTTGTCTTTACGAACATTTATATGCCAAAGGTCATACATGGTCGTTCCTAGGTTACCCGACCACATTTCGATAGGTTTCGGACGAGTGGTGGCATTCTAGCCTAAACAGAGCCCTTAGGCTTCAATCGAATTGAATGAATAGTAACTTTTCTGTGGATCGGGTTTCGAGGAGCAGAAATGCTCCGGAAGTTCTCATATTCGTCTAACACACTAAGATATGCCAAATGAAGGAGTGGGAAGCTTTACATACCTCACAGACGTCGTAAGCTCTCCCGAAAGTCCAGTCCCGTTTCGTCAAAAATCTGCAAATGGTCAAAGTTACCAATTGAGATTCTTAGGCTTAAAAATACCTTTAACTCTACTTTTGCCTACCGAAATTTCGGCAGCATTTCCCCTATAAATCTAACATCCTCGAGGCTTGGCTCGGCTCAAGATACATCAATCACAACAGCCCACACGTCAACAAACAACACAAACAACAATCAAACCATTCTAGCTTCAAAATTCTACTTTGTTATCTAAGTTGGCAACTTTCATTCAAACTTTCAAAACTCCAATTCTACGTCTACATAATTGTATTCATTTCCTCATTCAAACTTATACAATCACATCCTAACTACAATCCAAGCCATACACGAAATTACACCAAAATCCATTATGTTCCATAATTCTTCAAAACAATCAAAAGTTCACGACGAACATTCTAACTCACGTCGTTTCATTCCGAATTCATTAACATCATTATAAGTTCATATCTAAAGTCTCTAGCACCCTAAATATACAATGATATACATAATGATACCAAGGGTATACGCTTTCCGATAATATCCAAAATCATTTTTCAACGCCAATTTCATTCACCAATTAATCATTTACGACATAAGGGTCACAACAACACATTATACCAACTTAACCAAGATCAATTCACATCAATTTTCCTCTCTATGGCTCACGGCCAACACACACTATCCACACACACCCACGACTTTCTATTTATATCAAAATTACGGGATTCTCGTCTATTTCCAATCCTTAACACATTCATATCAATTCTATAACATTAGAGGGGCAAAATTCTTACCCTTTCTTGATTTTCCGACTTGTCGCAAACGTAGTTCTTGTGCCAAACAAATTGTATCACGTCGGAGAGCGTCTTGTGCTTACTATACTTACCAAAGGGACACGATTTTGTGATCAAAACAAAAGGCTAGAAAAAATATTTTGTTGAGGAATATGTGGTTCGGCCGAGAGCCTCTTTTGTTGGTGGTCTTGAATTTTATTTTTTTGTTCTTGATAATACTAAGAGATAAGTTGATATATATCCTTATCCTTGGTCATGTGCCTAGCACATGACATTAAAGAAATGGGTTTGGGCCATTGTTGTGGCCGGCCACCCTCCATTCTTTGGGCCTCAATTTTGTGTTCTAATTCTTGGCCCAATTCACAAAAGTCCCGTTTTGTAATTCCCGAAACTAATTTCCGAAACTCCAAATTTATTCTCGGCCTTCCCCGAGGTCTTAACAATAATAATTCCATAACCAACATAGTCATATTCACTAAAATCAAATTATGTCCTTATAACACACAAGTCGTAATTATTTCACGATTTCCAATTATACGAAAACACGGGATATAACACATATGATGTCTCGTTCATGACTGTACCAATCTGTAGTGGGCCCCAGCGGCCAGTGTTTCGATATCTGAAGAATGTTAGCTAAACAAAATTCGGGAGACAAGCAAAAGGTGGGATGTAGAGATGTCATGAAGTAAACGAGTACTGAACTCGTTACAATAAGAGTGGAAGTTTCTGATGCGACAATATTAATGAAAAGGAGAAAAGTAGGTAAGCGGAGGAAGAAGAGATAGCGATTGCAACTTTTGGAAATCTTCGAAAGAAAGACGGGTACCTCCCCGGATGTATCAGGAGACCCCATAAGGTCAGTTTAACATTCGAGGACGAATGTTCTAAAGGGGGGGAGGATGTTATATCCCGTATTTTTGAACGTCAGATTATTAACTGAGGTGGGGCCCACACGTCAATATTTTTTTTGGGACACGTGAAAAGTTATATGAATCTCATATGTAAAGTAAAACACAACTTGTGAAGGGCCTTGGGGCCAAATCAAAGTGGAAGCCCTCCAAACGAATTTTTTTAAGAAAACGTTTTCGGATGACCTGACTTGGAGGGGCAAAAACGGCATTATAAGTCTGGAATTTTGGAAAACGCCCAGAAATAAAAGTTGTAGATAATTGAAATAGCTTTCCAACGGTAGGTCGTGGGCCTATAGGTGACATCGGGATAAGGAGATATGAACAATTTAAGGCGGAAAGGTCAAGCTGGGCAGTGAAATGGGCCCAACCCGATTCCAATCCGGGTCAGGCCCATTTCCTTGTTATTTAAGGGAGGTTTCAGCCTCCTCCTCCACATTTTCAGATCAGAAAAGATCCAGAAAATTCTATAGAGAGAGAGGGAGGAAAGACTTAGAGAGATAAATAAAGTTTGATCAAAATCTGAGCCCCGAATCCCGAAGCCCATGAAGAGAAAAGTGTTCTACGTCGCGTTGCCTTCGATTTGAGCTAAAAAATAAACAAAAATAAGAGGGTGGACGTGGTAGCTGTGCACTTAAGGTATGATTAAGGCTCTTTTTCATTTCCAACAAGTTTATTTAAAGTTTCAACGGAATAGAACGGGAAAATAGCGATATAAATTCGTCCGTTGGCATTGAAATTGATTGTAGAAGATTATGTCATTTTAATATGATTTTATGATATTATGGAAATGAAGTTGTTAAGATGTGAATTATGATTATGGTTGATGAAATTGGAAGGTGGAAATATGATATGAATATGTATGTTGAAGATTTGAAGCTTTGGATGGATTATGATTTGGTGGAAAATTTGTATATTTTGTATATCATGTGAATATTGTATAGAAATGATATGAAATACTTCCAAATCACATTGTAATGGTCTTGATTAATGATGAATATGGAAATGTTGATACTAGTTTGGGTTTGTGAAGTTGAAGTGGAAGTTGTTGGACCATGTGGAAAACAAGGCTAGTTATGCCACACTATGTGTTTTGTAATGCTTGTTGTTGTTAGTGATGTTGTTGTTGGGTTGCTGTGTTGATATATTAAGCCGAGCTAAGTCTCGGGGATGTCATATATATAGGGGAAATGCTGCCGAAATTTCGGTAGGCAATTATGTGATTAAGCTTAGATTCTCGAAAAGCTTGAAATTGACAATTGGTAAGCATGACCATTTGTAGATTCTGGATGAAATTGGAATTGAAGCCAAGCGAGCGTAAGGCGCAATCGAGGTATGTAAAGTCTTCCCCTTTGTTCTTTGGCATGTCCTAGATGTACTAGGTCAAGATCGGAGCCTCGGGGGCGATTCTGCTCATAGAAACTCGAGATTGATTTTTGGTACTATTCATTCAATTCAATTGAATTTCAAAAGGCGCATTTTGCTAGAAAAGTGGTTAAACCTCCATAACTTGTACAAATGTAACCCGATCACTATGAAACCTTCCTGGATGACTCCGTAGAGTCTAATGGGCGTGATTCTTGTCCGCCGCCTCGACTTGGCCCGAGGTGGGCCCGCTATTCCCCGATGCCTCTCTTATTGTTCTGTCTGTCTTATTCCCATACGATAAGTCGAGAAAACTTATGGCTATTGTTCCGACTACTAAACGGGAGTTATTTTAACTAACCTGAATTGATTTAATGTTCATGGAAACAATTACGGGGACAGAAACCCTGATATAAATTCTGTATGGCTTTAGCCAATGTACTCGTGTCCGGAGCTCGCAGGTAGCTCCTGGTTATTATGTTGTTTACTATACGATAGGTGCTATGACCACCTTTATGAGCTTTATCAAATATTTTTTTTGACATCTAAAACGTTTTGAAAATATTACCCTGATATTTTGGATAAACTACTTACCTCCCGTACTTACTGATATACGATTTTGGTATACCTGAATCTTGTGTGATGTATGATCCTGGCGTGTGTGATTATGTTGGGAAAGTGATAATTTGGCATTCTGTATGGTTGTTTTCTGTTTTACCGAGTCCCAGGCCGGTTATGTGAATATGCGCATATGTAATATTGGCCGCTGGACCCTCGACCGCGGCGTGTCCGACATTGACAGCTGGACCCTTGACCGCGTCATGCCGGACGTGTGGCATTGACTGCTGGACCCTTGACCGCGTCTGCCGCACTTGTGATTGTGCCTGATATAGACCGCTGGACCCTTGACCGCGGTATGTCAAATGTGTGATTGTAACCGCTGGACTTTTGGTCGCGGTATGTGTGATTATAACCGCTGGACCCTTGGCCGCGGTACGTGTGATAGTGACCGCTGGGTACTTGGCCGCGGTATGCGTGGTAGCGACCGCTGGACTTATGGCCGCGGAAATTGTGCGTTGATTCCTTTATATGTGTGAAACAAAAATGTTTTTCAAAAGAAAGTAAAGCATTTTGACAGTCTAACTGCCGTATTTGCCTGCTGGAACCTCTTGGGTATGACTTTTGCACTAGAGGCGACCCTGTGGCGACCTGGTTATTCGTGCACATCCCAGTGCACTGTCCATTGCGCCCCTCACTAAAGGGCCGAAACCTGAGGTAAATGTATACTACCTGTGCTTGTGTAAGTTTATGATTCTGCATGCATGGTTCTGCCTGTTACATTTCTGGACAGCGGATTCGGAGAATGATTCTGTTGGTGTTGCTTCTGCATGATTGAGCCGGACTATGCCTCAGTCGGCTATAGTTCTACACCCCTATCTTCGGTTGCGGGTATGTCAGTCGCACTCTGTAACCCGATCCGCACGATGATCCTGCCAGTTAGGCTTTGTACCTCTGTTTCATATCACGATTCAGACGGCTACACCCCGTGCTTATGATATATATCGTGGTCCTGGCCATACACTCTGTATTTCCGTTTCGGACTTGGAGCCGATACTACCTGTTCTATTTCTATACTTCTAGCTCGGTTTTTCTTATATTGTTATATTTCCGCTTTACATACTCGGTACATTTCCGTACTGACCCCCTGTTCTTCGGGGGCTGCGTTTCATGCCGCGCAGGTACTCCCAGTTGAGTTGAGGACAGATGGAAGATGTTCCAGTGCAGATGGCAAGCTCCGTTTGTTCCCGGAGTGCTACCGAGTCAGATTCTGTATGTTATGCTTTTGGGATCTTATTAGAGACTTTGCAGACAGTGTCGTGAGTATTGGTTGTCGGTCTGTGTACGTAATGAATTTTGCATGATCACAAATTTGTTCGGCTTGAAAGCCACGAGAAAGAATATTTCTGAAAGAAAAGTTTTGCTACGTACTTTATTATTTGTTTTAAAGAAAAAAAAGTTGACGTGATTTTATGTGCAGCGAGAGTCTGAGGGTTCGCTCGGCCCTAAGTAAGGGTCGGGTGCCCATCACACCCCAGCGAGGTCGGGGTGTGACAGAGTGGTATCAGAGCAGGTCTGTCCTAGGGGTTGTCTGCAAAGTCGTGTCCAGTAGAGTCCTGTTTATGGTGTGTTGCGCGCCACATCTATAAACAAGAGACTACGGGGCATCTAGGGATTGTTGATCTTCTTTGAATCCTGGACCGTGCGATAGAGCCAGCTGTAGGAAAGGAATTTCCTTTTTACTAACCCTTAATTTCAGCTGGAGAACAGTATCGACGTAAGGCAACAACTGATGATATTAGAGGCTACACAGCATACCGGTAAGCAATGGTGTGAAAGACGTATGTCGGACAAGGTGTTTGAAGTATGATTGATACGTAAGGGTAAAAATTGAAGAGGAGAGTAAACAGGAATGTGTCACCGGTGCCGTTTGAGTTGGGCACGCAAGGTAAGTCTCGACCTCTTTATACTTTCATTTGAAATTGTTAGCCCTGTGTGACTATGATGCGATATGATGTGATGTATATATACGTATATGTGTTGGCCCTGTGAGGCGTGGTTGGTATTTCCTGTGTACAGGTTTTGCGATAGTGAGAAATACAGAGGAACCTCTGCCCAAATTTTTCTAAAAATACGAGGAGGAAAATGAGATATAAATTCTTAACAAGTCTTGAAGGTCGATATCGATAGGGCAAAAAAATGCCTAACGATCAAGTTTCCTCCAATTGGAAGAATGCAAAGTGTATGACGGGCCGTCGAGAATTGAGCAGTTCGCTCACGCCTCAGAATTATATATGTATGCATAGAGGTAAACATTGAGGATTTACGGGGGCGGCCCGGTAACCAGAAGAGTAAAAGAATCTTCTCTAGATCGGGGTGAGACCCGCTACGAGAACGTTTTGAAAGTTGCTAAGACCCCGAGTTGCCTTAAATTATGTGACAAAGGTCGTGCGGGACCGTCGACGCAATTATATCAGCATTAACGTGTCAAAATGTGTGAAGGTTACGAAGTTAAGTGTGCTAGGGCCAGAGCAATTTTGGGATGGGTGACCCCCTGGGATGTATACCAAAATTTTCATGAATATAGAAGTGAAAGACAGATAGGAAATCTAGGGTAACCCCAAAGGAAAGTAGAAGGCACTGAGCGATTGAAAACCCTAAATAGGTCGGGTAGGCCAAGGCAGACTCGGCTGGTGAAAGAGAAAGGAAACGCAATACAGCCCTTGGATCAGAGTAAGTTTGAAAAAGCATTTGGAAATATTTTGTGAGTAAAATGGCAGTAAATGCATAGATATGCATATGATGTCTCGTTCATGACTGTACCAATCTGTAGTGGGCCCCAGCGGCCACTGTTTCGATATCTGAAGAATGTTAGCTAAACAAAATTCGGGAGACAAGCAAAAGGTGGGATGTAGAGATGTCATGAAGTAAACGAGTACTGAACTCGTTACAATAAGAGTGGAAGTTTCTGATGCGACAATATTAATGAAAAGGAGAAAAGTAGGTAAGCGGAGGAAGAAGAGATAGCAATTGCAACTTTTGGAAATCTTCGAAAGAAAGACGGGTACCTCCCCGGATGTATCAGGAGACCCCATAAGGTCAGTTTAACATTCGAGGACGAATGTTCTAAAGGGGGGGAGGATGTTATATCCCGTATTTTTGAACGTCAGATTATTAACTGAGGTGGGGCCCACACGTCAATTTTTTTTTTGGGACACGTGAAAAGTTATATGAATCTCATATGTAAAGTAAAACACAACTTGTGATGGGCCTTGGGGCCAAATCAAAGTGGAAGCCCTCCAAACGAATTTTTTTAAGAAAACGTTTTCGGATGACCAGACTTGGAGGGGCAAACACGGCATTATAAGTCTGGAATTTTGGAAAACGCCCAGAAATAAAAGTTGTAGATAATTGAAATAGCTTTCCAACGGTAGGTCGTGGGCCTATAGGTGACATCGGGATAAGGATATATGAACAATTTAAGGCGAAAAGGTCAAGCTGGGCAGTGAAATGGGCCCAACCCGATTCCAATCCGGGTCAGGCCCATTTCCTTGTTATTTAAGGGAGGTTTCAGCCTCCTCCTCCACATTTTCAGATCAGAAAAGATCCAGAAAATTCTATAGAGAGAGAGGGAGGAAAGACTTAGAGAGATAAATAAAGTTTGATCAAAATCTGAGCCCCGAATCCCGAAGCCCATGAAGAGAAAAGTGTTCTACGTCGCGTTGCCTTCGATTTGAGCTAAAAAATAAACAAAAATAAGAGGGTGGACGTGGTAGCTGTGCACTTAAGGTATGATTAAGGCTCTTTTTCATTTCCAACAAGTTTATTTAAAGTTTCAACGGAATAGAACGGGAAAATAGCGATATAAATTCGTCCGTTGGCATTGAAATTGATTGTAGAAGATTATGTCATTTTAATATGATTTTATGATATTATGGAAATGAAGTTGTTAAGATGTGAATTATGATTATGGTTGATGAAATTGGAAGGTGGAAATATGATATGAATATGTATGTTGAAGATTTGAAGCTTTGGATGGATTATGATTTGGTGGAAAATTTGTATATTTTGTATATCATGTGAATATTGTATAGAAATGATATGAAATACTTCCAAATCACATTGTAATGGTCTTGATTAATGATGAATATAGAAATGTTGATACTAGTTTGGGTTTGTGAAGTTGAAGTGGAAGTTGTTGGACCATGTGGAAAACAAGGCTAGTTATGCCACACTATGTGTTTTGTAATGCTTGTTGTTGTTAGTGATGTTGTTGTTGGGTTGCTGTGTTGATATATTAAGCCGAGCTAAGTCTCGGGGATGTCATATATATAGGGGAAATGCTGCCGAAATTTCGGTAGGCAATTATGTGATTAAGCTTAGATTCTCGAAAAGCTTGAAATTGACAATTGGTAAACATGACCATTTGTAGATTCTGGATGAAATTGGAATTGAAGCCAAGCGAGCGTAAGGCGCAATCGAGGTATGTAAAGTCTTCCCCTTTGTTCTTTGGCATGTCCTAGATGTACTAGGTCAAGATCGGAGCCTCGGGGGCGATTCTGCTCATAGAAACTCGAGATTGATTTTTGGTACTATTCATTCAATTCAATTGAATTTCAAAAGGCGCATTTTGCTAGAAAAGTGGTTAAACCTCCATAACTTGTACAAATGTAACCCGATCACTATGAAACCTTCCTGGATGACTCCGTAGAGTCTAATGGGCGTGATTCTTGTCCGCCGCCTCGACTTGGCCCGAGGTGGGCCCGCTATTCCCCGATGCCTCTCTTATTGTTCTGTCTGTCTTATTCCCATACGATAAGTAGAGAAAACTTATGGCTATTGTTCCGACTACTAAACGGGAGTTATTTTAACTAACCTGAATTGATTTAATGTTCATGGAAACAATTACGGGGACAGAAACCCTGATATAAATTCTGTATGGCTTTAGCCAATGTACTCGTGTCCGGAGCTCGCAGGTAGCTCCTGGTTATTATGTTGTTTACTATACGATAGGTGCTATGACCACCTTTATGAGCTTTATCAAATATTTTTTTTGACATCTAAAACGTTTTGAAAATATTACCCTGATATTTTGGATAAACTACTTACCTCCCGTACTTACTGATATACGATTTTGGTATACCTGAATCTTGTGTGATGTATGATCCTGGCGTGTGTGATTATGTTGGGAAAGTGATAATTTGGCATTCTGTATGGTTGTTTTCTGTTTTACCGAGTCCCAGGCCGGTTATGTGAATATGCGCATATGTAATATTGGCCGCTGGACCCTCTACCGCGGCGTGTCCGACATTGACAACTGGACCCTTGACCGCGTCATGCCGGACGTGTGGCATTGACTGCTGGACCCTTGACCGCGTCTGCCGCACTTGTGATTGTGCCTGATATAGACCGCTGGACCCTTGACCGCGGTATGTCAAATGTGTGATTGTAACCGCTGGACTTTTGGTCGCGGTATGTGTGATTATAACCGCTGGACCCTTGGTCGCGGTACGTGTGATAGTGACCGCTGGGTACTTGGCCGCGGTATGCGTGGTAGCGACCGCTGGACTTATGGCCGCGGAAATTGTGCGTTGATTCCTTTATATGTGTGAAACAAAAATGTTTTTCAAAAGAAAGTAAAACATTTTGACATTCTAACTGCCGTATTTGCCTGCTGGAACCTCTTGGGTATGACTTGTGCACTAGAGGCGACCCTGTGGCGACCTGGTTATTCGTGCACACCCCAGTGCACTGTCCATTGCGCCCCTCACTAAAGGGCCGAAACCTGAGGTAAATGTATACTACCTGTGCTTGTGTAAGTTTATGATTCTGCATGCATGGTTCTGCCTGTTACATTTCTGGACAGCGGATTCGGAGAATGATTCTGTTGGTGTTGCTTCTGCATGATTGAGCCGGACTATGCCTCAGTCGGCTATAGTTCTACACCCCTATCTTCGGTTGCGGGTATGTCAGTCGCACTCTGTAACCCGATCCGCACGATGATCCTGCCAGTTAGGCTTTGTACCTCTGTTTCATATCACGATTCAGAGGGCTACACCCCGTGCTTATGATATATATCGTGGTCCTGTCCATACACTCTGTATTTCCGTTTCGGACTTGGAGCCGATACTACCTGTTCTATTTCTATACTTCTGGCTCGGTTTTGCTTATATTGTTATATTTCCGCTTTACATACTCGGTACATTTCCGTACTGACCCCCTGTTCTTCGGGGGCTGCGTTTCATGCCGCGCAGGTACTCCCAGTTGAGTTGAGGCAGATGGAAGATGTTCCAGTGCAGATGGCAAGCTCCGTTTGTTCCCGGAGTGCTACCGAGTCAAATTCTGTATGTTATGCTTTTGGGATCTTATTAGAGACTTTGCAGACAGTGTCGTGGGTATTGGTTGTCGGTCTGTGTACGTAATGAATTTTGTATGATCACAAATTTGTTCGGCTTGAAAGCCACGAGAAAGAATATATCTGAAAGAAAAGTTTTGCTATGTACTTTATTATTTGTTTTAAAGAAAAAAAAGTTGACGTGATTTTATGTGCAGCGAGAGTCTGAGGGTTCGCTCGGCCCTAAGTAAGGGTCGGGTGCCCATCACACCCCAGCGAGGTCGGGGTGTGACAGAGTGGTATCAGAGCAGGTCTGTCCTAGGGGTTGTCTGCAAAGTCGTGTCCGGTAGAGTCCTGTTTATGGTGTGTTGCGCGCCACATCTATAAACAAGAGACTACGGGGCATCTAGGGATTGTTGATCTTCTTTGAATCCTGGACCGTGCGATAGAGCCAGCTGTAGGAAAGGAATTTCCTTTTTACTAACCCTTAATTTCAGCTGGAGAACAGTATCGACGTAAGGCAACAACTGATGATATTAGAGGCTACACAGCATACCGGTAAGCAATGGTGTGAAAGACGTATGTCGGACAAGGTGTTTGAAGTATGATTGATACGTAAGGGTAAAAATTGAAGAGGAGAGTAAACAGGAATGTGTCACCGGTGCCGTTTGAGTTGGGCACGCAAGGTAAGTCTCGACCTCTTTATACTTTCATTTGAAATTGTTAGCCCTGTGTGACTATGATGCGATATGATGTGATGTATATATACGTATATGTGTTGGCCCTGTGAGGCGTGGTTGGTATTTCCTGTGTACAGGTTTTGCGATAGTGAGAAATACAGAGGAACCTCTGCCCAAATTTTTCTAAAAATACGAGGAGGAAAATGAGATATAAATTCTTAACAAGTCTTGAAGGTCGATATCGATAGGGCAAAAAAATGCCTAACGATCAAGTTTCCTCCAATTGGAAGAATGCAAAGTGTATGACGGGCCGTCGAGAATTGAGCAGTTCGCTCACGCCTCAGAATTATATATGTATGCATAGAGGTAAACATTGAGGATTTACGGGGGCGGCCCGGTAACCAGAAGAGTAAAAGAATCTTCTCTAGATCGGGGTGAGACCCGCTACGAGAACGTTTTGAAAGTTGCTAAGACCCCGAGTTGCCTTAAATTATGTGACAAAGGTCGTGCGGGACCGTCGACGCAATTATATCAGCATTAACGTGTCAAAATGTGTGAAGGTTACGAAGTTAAGTGTGCTAGGGCCAGAGCAATTTTGGGATGGGTGACCCCCTGGGATGTATACCAAAATTTTCATGAATATAGAAGTGAAAGACAGATAGGAAATCTAGGGTAACCCCAAAGGAAAGTAGAAGGCACTGAGCGATTGAAAACCCTAAATAGGTCGGGTAGGCCAAGGCAGACTCGGCTGGTGAAAGAGAAAGGAAACGCAATACAGCCCTTGGATCAGAGTAAGTTTGAAAAAGCATTTGGAAATATTTTGTGAGTAAAATGGCAGTAAATGCATAGATATGCATATGATGTCTCGTTCATGACTGTACCAATCTGTAGTGGGCCCCAGCGGCCACTGTTTCGATATCTGAAGAATGTTAGCTAAACAAAATTCGGGAGACAAGCAAAAGGTGGGATGTAGAGATGTCATGAAGTAAACGAGTACTGAACTCGTTACAATAAGAGTGGAAGTTTCTGATGCGACAATATTAATGAAAAGGAGAAAAGTAGGTAAGCGGAGGAAGAAGAGATAGCGATTGCAACTTTTGGAAATCTTCGAAAGAAAGACGGGTACCTCCCCGGATGTATCAGGAGACCCCATAAGGTCAGTTTAACATTCGAGGACGAATGTTCTAAAGGGGGGGAGGATGTTATATCCCGTATTTTTGAACGTCAGATTATTAACTGAGGTGGGGCCCACACGTCAATTTTTTTTTTTGGGACACGTGACAAGTTATATGAATCTCATATGTAAAGTAAAACACAACTTTTGAAGGGCCTTGGGGCCAAATCAAAGTGGAAGCCCTCCAAACGAATTTTTTTAAGAAAACGTTTTCGGATGACCTGACTTGGAGGGGCAAAAACGGCATTATAAGTCTGGAATTTTGGAAAACGCCCAGAAATAAAAGTTGTAGATAATTGAAATAGCTTTCCAACGGTAGGTCGTGGGCCTATAGGTGACATCGGGATAAGGAGATATGAACAATTTAAGGCGGAAAGGTCAAGCTGGGCAGTGAAATGGGCCCAACCCGATTCCAATCCGGGTCAGGCCCATTTCCTTGTTATTTAAGGGAGGTTTCAGCCTCCTCCTCCACATTTTCAGATCAGAAAAGATCCAGAAAATTCTATAGAGAGAGAGGGAGGAAAGACTTAGAGAGATAAATAAAGTTTGATCAAAATCTGAGCCCCGAATCCCGAAGCCCATGAAGAGAAAAGTGTTCTACGTCGCGTTGCCTTCGATTTGAGCTAAAAAATAAACTAAAAATAAGAGGGTGGACGTGGTAGCTGTGCACTTAAGGTATGATTAAGGCTCTTTTTCATTTCCAACAAGTTTATTTAAAGTTTCAACGGAATAGAACGGGAAAATAGAGATATAAATTCGTCCGTTGGCATTGAAATTGATTGTAGAAGATTATGTCATTTTAATATGATTTTATGATATTATGGAAATGAAGTTGTTAAGATGTGAATTATGATTATGGTTGATGAAATTGGAAGGTGGAAATATGATATGAATATGTATGTTGAAGATTTGAAGCTTTGGATGGATTATGATTTGGTGGAAAATTTGTATATTTTGTATATCATGTGAATATTGTATAGAAATGATATGAAATACTTCCAAATCACATTGTAATGGTCTTGATTAATGATGAATATGGAAATGTTGATACTAGTTTGGGTTTGTGAAGTTGAAGTGGAAGTTGTTGGACCATGTGGAAAACAAGGCTAGTTATGCCACACTATGTGTTTTGTAATGCTTGTTGTTGTTAGTGATGTTGTTGTTGGGTTGCTGTGTTGATATATTAAGCCGAGCTAAGTCTCGGGGATGTCATATATATAGGGGAAATGCTGCCGAAATTTCGGTAGGCAATTATGTGATTAAGCTTAGATTCTCGAAAAGCTTGAAATTGACAATTGGTAAACATGACCATTTGTAGATTCTGGATGAAATTGGAATTGAAGCCAAGCGAGCGTAAGGCGCAATCGAGGTATGTAAAGTCTTCCCCTTTGTTCTTTGGCATGTCCTAGATGTACTAGGTCAAGATCGGAGCCTCGGGGGCGATTCTGCTCATAGAAACTCGAGATTGATTTTTGGTACTATTCATTCAATTCAATTGAATTTCAAAAGGCGCATTTTGCTAGAAAAGTGGTTAAACCTCCATAACTTGTACAAATGTAACCCGATCACTATGAAACCTTCCTGGATGACTCCGTAGAGTCTAATGGGCGTGATTCTTGTCCGCCGCCTCGACTTGGCCCGAGGTGGGCCCGCTATTCCCCGATGCCTCTCTTATTGTTCTGTCTGTCTTATTCCCATACGATAAGTCGAGAAAACTTATGGCTATTGTTCCGACTACTAAACGGGAGTTATTTTAACTAACCTGAATTGATTTAATGTTCATGGAAACAATTACGGGGACAGAAACCCTGATATAAATTCTGTATGGCTTTAGCCAATGTACTCGTGTCCGGAGCTCGCAGGTAGCTCCTGGTTATTATGTTGTTTACTATACGATAGGTGCTATGACCACCTTTATGAGCTTTATCAAATATTTTTTTTGACATCTAAAACGTTTTGAAAATATTACCCTGATATTTTGGATAAACTACTTACCTCCCGTACTTACTGATATACGATTTTGGTATACCTGAATCTTGTGTGATGTATGATCCTGGCGTGTGTGATTATGTTGGGAAAGTGATAATTTGGCATTCTGTATGGTTGTTTTCTGTTTTACCGAGTCCCAGGCCGGTTATGTGAATATGCGCATATGTAATATTGGCCGCTGGACCCTCGACCGCGGCGTGTCCGACATTGACAGCTGGACCCTTGACCGCGTCATGCCGGACGTGTGGCATTGACTGCTGGACCCTTGACCGCGTCTGCCGCACTTGTGATTGTGCCTAATATAGACCGCTGGACCCTTGACCGCGGTATGTCAAATGTGTGATTGTAACCGCTGGACTTTTGGTCGCGGTATGTGTGATTATAACCGCTGGACCCTTGGCCGCGGTACGTGTGATAGTGACCGCTGGGTACTTGGCCGCGGTATGCGTGGTAGCGACCGCTGGACTTATGGCCGCGGAAATTGTGCGTTGATTCCTTTATATGTGTGAAACAAAAATGTTTTTCAAAAGAAAGTAAAGCATTTTGACAGTCTAACTGCCGTATTTGCCTGCTGGAACCTCTTGGGTATGACTTTTGCACTAGAGGCGACCCTGTGGCGACCTGGTTATTCGTGCACATCCCAGTGCACTGTCCATTGCGCCCCTCACTAAAGGGCCGAAACCCGAGGTAAATGTATACTACCTGTGCTTGTGTAAGTTTATGCTTCTGCATGCATGGTTCTGCCTGTTACATTTCTGGACAGCGGATTCGGAGAATGATTCTGTTGGTGTTGCTTCTGCATGATTGAGCCGGACTATGCCTCAGTCGGCTATAGTTCTACACCCCTATCTTCGGTTGCGGGTATGTCAGTCGCACTCTGTAACCCGATCCGCACGATGATCCTGCCAGTTAGGCTTTGTACCTCTGTTTCATATCACGATTCAGACGGCTACACCCCGTGCTTATGATATATATCGTGGTCCTGGCCATACACTCTGTATTTCCGTTTCGGACTTGGAGCCGATACTACCTGTTCTATTTCTATACTTCTGGCTCGGTTTTTCTTATATTGTTATATTTCCGCTTTACATACTCGGTACATTTCCGTACTGACCCCCTGTTCTTCGGGGGCTGCGTTTCATGCCGCGCAGGTACTCCCAGTTGAGTTGAGGACAGATGGAAGATGTTCCAGTGCAGATGGCAAGCTCCGTTTGTTCCCGGAGTGCTACCGAGTCAGATTCTGTATGTTATGCTTTTGGGATCTTATTAGAGACTTTGCAGACAGTGTCGTGAGTATTGGTTGTCGGTCTGTGTACGTAATGAATTTTGCATGATCACAAATTTGTTCGGCTTGAAAGCCACGAGAAAGAATATTTCTGAAAGAAAAGTTTTGCTACGTACTTTATTATTTGTTTTAAAGAAAAAAAAGTTGACGTGATTTTATGTGCAGCGAGAGTCTGAGGGTTCGCTCGGCCCTAAGTAAGGGTCGGGTGCCCATCACACCCCAGCGAGGTCGGGGTGTGACAGAGTGGTATCAGAGCAGGTCTGTCCTAGGGGTTGTCTGCAAAGTCGTGTCCAGTAGAGTCCTGTTTATGGTGTGTTGCGCGCCACATCTATAAACAAGAGACTACGGGGCATCTAGGGATTGTTGATCTTTTTTGAATCCTGGACCGTGCGATAGAGCCAGCTGTAGGAAAGGAATTTCCTTTTTACTAACCCTTAATTTCAGCTGGAGAACAGTATCGACGTAAGGCAACAACTGATGATATTAGAGGCTACACAGCATACCGGTAAGCAATGGTGTGAAAGACGTATGTCGGACAAGGTGTTTGAAGTATGATTGATACGTAAGGGTAAAAATTGAAGAGGAGAGTAAACAGGAATGTGTCACCGGTGCCGTTTGAGTTGGGCACGCAAGGTAAGTCTCGACCTCTTTATACTTTCATTTGAAATTGTTAGCCCTGTGTGACTATGATGCGATATGATGTGATGTATATATACGTATATGTGTTGGCCCTGTGAGGCGTGGTTGGTATTTCCTGTGTACAGGTTTTGCGATAGTGAGAAATACAGAGGAACCTCTGCCCAAATTTTTCTAAAAATACGAGGAGGAAAATGAGATATAAATTCTTAACAAGTCTTGAAGGTCGATATCGATAGGGAAAAAAAATGCCTAACGATCAAGTTTCCTCCAATTGGAAGAATGCAAAGTGTATGACGGGCCGTCGAGAATTGAGCAGTTCGCTCACGCCTCAGAATTATATATGTATGCATAGAGGTAAACATTGAGGATTTACGGGGGCGGCCCGGTAACCAGAAGAGTAAAAGAATCTTCTCTAGATCGGGGTGAGACCCGCTACGAGAACGTTTTGAAAGTTGCTAAGACCCCGAGTTGCCTTAAATTATGTGACAAAGGTCGTGCGGGACCGTCGACTCAATTATATCAGCATTAACGTGTCAAAATGTGTGAAGGTTACGAAGTTAAGTGTGCTAGGGCCAGAGCAATTTTGGGATGGGTGACCCCCTGGGATGTATACCAAAATTTTCATGAATATAGAAGTGAAAGACAGATAGGAAATCTAGGGTAACCCCAAAGGAAAGTAGAAGGCACTGAGCGATTGAAAACCCTAAATAGGTCGGGTAGGCCAAGGCAGACTCGGCTGGTGAAAGAGAAAGGAAACGCAATACAGCCCTTGGATCAGAGTAAGTTTGAAAAAGCATTTGGAAATATTTTGTGAGTAAAATGGCAGTAAATGCATAGATATGCATATGATGTCTCGTTCATGACTGTACCAATCTGTAGTGGGCCCCAGCGGCCACTGTTTCGATATCTGAAGAATGTTAGCTAAACAAAATTCGGGAGACAAGCAAAAGGTGGGATGTAGAGATGTCATAAAGTAAACGAGTACTGAACTCGTTACAATAAGAGTGGAAGTTTCTGATGCGAGAATATTAATGAAAAGGAGAAAAGTAGGTAAGCGGAGGAAGAAGAGATAGCGATTGCAACTTTTGGAAATCTTCGAAAGAAAGACGGGTACCTCCCCGGATGTATCAGGAGACCCCATAAGGTCAGTTTAACATTCGAGGACGAATGTTCTAAAGGGGGGGAGGATGTTATATCCCGTATTTTTGAACGTCAGATTATTAACTGAGGTGGGGCCCACACGTCAATTTTTTTTTTGGGACACGTGAAAAGTTATATGAATCTCATATGTAAAGTAAAACACAACTTGTGATGGGCCTTGGGGCCAAATCAAAGTGGAAGCCCTCCAAACGAATTTTTTTAAGAAAACGTTTTCGGATGACCAGACTTGGAGGGGCAAACACGGCATTATAAGTCTGGAATTTTGGAAAACGCCCAGAAATAAAAGTTGTAGATAATTGAAATAGCTTTCCAACGGTAGGTCGTGGGCCTATAGGTGACATCGGGATAAGGATATATGAACAATTTAAGGCGAAAAGGTCAAGCTGGGCAGTGAAATGGGCCCAACCCGATTCCAATCCGGGTCAGGCCCATTTCCTTGTTATTTAAGGGAGGTTTCAGCCTCCTCCTCCACATTTTCAGATCAGAAAAGATCCAGAAAATTCTATAGAGAGAGAGGGAGGAAAGACTTAGAGAGATAAATAAAGTTTGATCAAAATCTGAGCCCCGAATCCCGAAGCCCATGAAGAGAAAAGTGTTCTACGTCGCGTTGCCTTCGATTTGAGCTAAAAAATAAACAAAAATAAGAGGGTGGACGTGGTAGCTGTGCACTTAAGGTATGATTAAGGCTCTTTTTCATTTCCAACAAGTTTATTTAAAGTTTCAACGGAATAGAACGGGAAAATAGCGATATAAATTCGTCCGTTGGCATTGAAATTGATTGTAGAAGATTATGTCATTTTAATATGATTTTATGATATTATGGAAATGAAGTTGTTAAGATGTGAATTATGATTATGGTTGATGAAATTGGAAGGTGGAAATATGATATGAATATGTATGTTGAAGATTTGAAGCTTTGGATGGATTATGATTTGGTGGAAAATTTGTATATTTTGTATATCATGTGAATATTGTATAGAAATGATATGAAATACTTCCAAATCACATTGTAATGGTCTTGATTAATGATGAATATGGAAATGTTGATACTAGTTTGGGTTTGTGAAGTTGAAGTGGAAGTTGTTGGACCATGTGGAAAACAAGGCTAGTTATGCCACACTATGTGTTTTGTAATGCTTGTTGTTGTTAGTGATGTTGTTGTTGGGTTGCTGTGTTGATATATTAAGCCGAGCTAAGTCTCGGGGATGTCATATATATAGGGGAAATGCTGCCGAAATTTCGGTAGGCAATTATGTGATTAAGCTTAGATTCTCGAAAAGCTTGAAATTGACAATTGGTAAACATGACCATTTGTAGATTCTGGATGAAATTGGAATTGAAGCCAAGCGAGCGTAAGGCGCAATCGAGGTATGTAAAGTCTTCCCCTTTGTTCTTTGGCATGTCCTAGATGTACTAGGTCAAGATCGGAGCCTCGGGGGCGATTCTGCTCATAGAAACTCGAGATTGATTTTTGGTACTATTCATTCAATTCAATTGAATTTCAAAAGGCGCATTTTGCTAGAAAAGTGGTTAAACCTCCATAACTTGTACAAATGTAACCCGATCACTATGAAACCTTCCTGGATGACTCCGTAGAGTCTAATGGGCGTGATTCTTGTCCGCCGCCTCGACTTGGCCCGAGGTGGGCCCGCTATTCCCCGATGCCTCTCTTATTGTTCTGTCTGTCTTATTCCCATACGATAAGTAGAGAAAACTTATGGCTATTGTTCCGACTACTAAACGGGAGTTATTTTAACTAACCTGAATTGATTTAATGTTCATGGAAACAATTACGGGGACAGAAACCCTGATATAAATTTTGTATGGCTTTAGCCAATGTACTCGTGTCCGGAGCTCGCAGGTAGCTCCTGGTTATTATGTTGTTTACTATACGATAGGTGCTATGACCACCTTTATGAGCTTTATCAAATATTTTTTTTGACATCTAAAACGTTTTGAAAATATTACCCTGATATTTAGGATAAACTACTTACCTCCCGTACTTACTGATATACGATTTTGGTATACCTGAATCTTGTGTGATGTATGATCCTGGCGTGTGTGATTATGTTGGGAAAGTGATAATTTGGCATTCTGTATGGTTGTTTTCTGTTTTACCGAGTCCCAGGCCGGTTATGTGAATATGCGCATATGTAATATTGGCCGCTGGACCCTCTACCGCGGCGTGTCCGACATTGACAGCTGGACCCTTGACCGCGTCATGCCGGACGTGTGGCATTGACTGCTGGACCCTTGACCGCGTCTGCCGCACTTGTGATTGTGCCTGATATAGACCGCTCGACCCTTGACCGCGGTATGTCAAATGTGTGATTGTAACCGCTGGACTTTTGGTCGCGGTATGTGTGATTATAACCGCTGGACCCTTGGTCGCGGTACGTGTGATAGTGACCGCTGGGTACTTGGCCGCGGTATGCGTGGTAGCGACCGCTGGACTTATGGCCGCGGAAATTGTGCGTTGATTCCTTTATATGTGTGAAACAAAAATGTTTTTCAAAAGAAAGTAAAACATTTTGACATTCTAACTGCCGTATTTGCCAGCTGGAACCTCTTGGGTATGACTTGTGCACTAGAGGCGACCCTGTGGCGACCTGGTTATTCGTGCACACCCCAGTGCACTGTCCATTGCGCCCCTCACTAAAGGGCCGAAACCTGAGGTAAATGTATACTACCTGTGCTTGTGTAAGTTTATGATTCTGCATGCATGGTTCTGCCTGTTACATTTCTGGACAGCGGATTCGGAGAATGATTCTGTTGGTGTTGCTTCTGCATGATTGAGCCGGACTATGCCTCAGTCGGCTATAGTTCTACACCCCTATCTTCGGTTGCGGGTATGTCAGTCGCACTCTGTAACCCGATCCGCACGATGATCCTGCCAGTTAGGCTTTGTACCTCTGTTTCATATCACGATTCAGAGGGCTACACCCCGTGCTTATGATATATATCGTGGTCCTGGCCATACACTCTGTATTTCCGTTTCGGACTTGGAGCCGATACTACCTGTTCTATTTCTATACTTCTGGCTCGGTTTTGCTTATATTGTTATATTTCCGCTTTACATACTCGGTACATTTCCGTACTGACCCCCTGTTCTTCGGGGGCTGCGTTTCATGCCGCGCAGGTACTCCCAGTTGAGTTGAGGACAGATGGAAGATGTTCCAGTGCAGATGGCAAGCTCCGTTTGTTCCCGGAGTGCTACCGAGTCAAATTCTGTATGTTATGCTTTTGGGATCTTATTAGAGACTTTGCAGACAGTGTCGTGGGTATTGGTTGTCGGTCTGTGTACGTAATGAATTTTGTATGATCACAAATTTGTTCGGCTTGAAAGCCACGAGAAAGAATATTTCTGAAAGAAAAGTTTTGCTATGTACTTTATTATTTGTTTTAAAGAAAAAAAAGTTGACGTGATTTTATGTGCAGCGAGAGTCTGAGGGTTCGCTCGGCCCTAAGTAAGGGTCGGGTGCCCATCACACCCCAGCGAGGTCGGGGTGTGACAGAGTGGTATCAGAGCAGGTCTGTCCTAGGGGTTGTCTGCAAAGTCGTGTCCGGTAGAGTCCTGTTTATGGTGTGTTGCGCGCCACATCTATAAACAAGAGACTACGGGGCATCTAGGGATTGTTGATCTTCTTTGAATCCTGGACCGTGCGATAGAGCCAGCTGTAGGAAAGGAATTTCCTTTTTACTAACCCTTAATTTCAGCTGGAGAACAGTATCGACGTAAGGCAACAACTGATGATATTAGAGGCTACACAGCATACCGGTAAGCAATGGTGTGAAAGACGTATGTCGGACAAGGTGTTTGAAGTATGATTGATACGTAAGGGTAAAAATTGAAGAGGAGAGTAAACAGGAATGTGTCACCGGTGCCGTTTGAGTTGGGCACGCAAGGTAAGTCTCGACCTCTTTATACTTTCATTTGAAATTGTTAGCCCTGTGTGACTATGATGCGATATGATGTGATGTATATATACGTATATGTGTTGGCCCTGTGAGGCGTGGTTGGTATTTCCTGTGTACAGGTTTTGCGATAGTGAGAAATACAGAGGAACCTCTGCCCAAATTTTTCTAAAAATACGAGGAGGAAAATGAGATATAAATTCTTAACAAGTCTTGAAGGTCGATATCGATAGGGCAAAAAAATGCCTAACGATCAAGTTTCCTCCAATTGGAAGAATGCAAAGTGTATGACGGGCCGTCGAGAATTGAGCAGTTCGCTCACGCCTCAGAATTATATATGTATGCATAGAGGTAAACATTGAGGATTTACGGGGGCGGCCCGGTAACCAGAAGAGTAAAAGAATCTTCTCTAGATCGGGGTGAGACCCGCTACGAGAACGTTTTGAAAGTTGCTAAGACCCCGAGTTGCCTTAAATTATGTGACAAAGGTCGTGCGGGACCGTCGACGCAATTATATCAGCATTAACGTGTCAAAATGTGTGAAGGTTACGAAGTTAAGTGTGCTAGGGCCAGAGCAATTTTGGGATGGGTGACCCCCTGGGATGTATACCAAAATTTTCATGAATATAGAAGTGAAAGACAGATAGGAAATCTAGGGTAACCCCAAAGGAAAGTAGAAGGCACTGAGCGATTGAAAACCCTAAATAGGTCGGGTAGGCCAAGGCAGACTCGGCTGGTGAAAGAGAAAGGAAACGCAATACAGCCCTTGGATCAGAGTAAGTTTGAAAAAGCATTTGGAAATATTTTGTGAGTAAAATGGCAGTAAATGCATAGATATGCATATGATGTCTCGTTCATGACTGTACCAATCTGTAGTGGGCCCCAGCGGCCAGTGTTTCGATATCTGAAGAATGTTAGCTAAACAAAATTCGGGAGACAAGCAAAAGGTGGGATGTAGAGATGTCATGAAGTAAACGAGTACTGAACTCGTTACAATAAGAGTGGAAGTTTCTGATGCGACAATATTAATGAAAAGGAGAAAAGTAGGTAAGCGGAGGAAGAAGAGATAGCGATTGCAACTTTTGGAAATCTTCGAAAGAAAGACGGGTACCTCCCCGGATGTATCAGGAGACCCCATAAGGTCAGTTTAACATTCGAGGACGAATGTTCTAAAGGGGGGGAGGATGTTATATCCCGTATTTTTGAACGTCAGATTATTAACTGAGGTGGGGCCCACACGTCAATTTTTTTTTTGGGACACGTGACAAGTTATATGAATCTCATATGTAAAGTAAAACACAACTTTTGAAGGGCCTTGGGGCCAAATCAAAGTGGAAGCCCTCCAAACGAATTTTTTTAAGAAAACGTTTTCGGATGACCTGACTTGGAGGGGCAAAAACGGCATTATAAGTCTGGAATTTTGGAAAACGCCCAGAAATAAAAGTTGTAGATAATTGAAATAGCTTTCCAACGGTAGGTCGTGGGCCTATAGGTGACATCGGGATAAGGAGATATGAACAATTTAAGGCGGAAAGGTCAAGCTGGGCAGTGAAATGGGCCCAACCCGATTCCAATCCGGGTCAGGCCCATTTCCTTGTTATTTAAGGGAGGTTTCAGCCTCCTCCTCCACATTTTCAGATCAGAAAAGATCCAGAAAATTCTATAGAGAGAGAGGGAGGAAAGACTTAGAGAGATAAATAAAGTTTGATCAAAATCTGAGCCCCGAATCCCGAAGCCCATGAAGAGAAAAGTGTTCTACGTCGCGTTGCCTTCGATTTGAGCTAAAAAATAAACTAAAAATAAGAGGGTGGACGTGGTAGCTGTGCACTTAAGGTATGATTAAGGCTCTTTTTCATTTCCAACAAGTTTATTTAAAGTTTCAACGGAATAGAACGGGAAAATAGAGATATAAATTCGTCCGTTGGCATTGAAATTGATTGTAGAAGATTATGTCATTTTAATATGATTTTATGATATTATGGAAATGAAGTTGTTAAGATGTGAATTATGATTATGGTTGATGAAATTGGAAGGTGGAAATATGATATGAATATGTATGTTGAAAATTTGAAGTTTTGGATGGATTATGATTTGGTGGAAAATTTGTATATTTTGTATATCATGTGAATATTGTATAGAAATGATATGAAATACTTCCAAATCACATTGTAATGGTCTTGATTAATGATGAATATGGAAATGTTGATACTAGTTTGGGTTTGTGAAGTTGAAGTGGAAGTTGTTGGACCATGTGGAAAACAAGGCTAGTTATGCCACACTATGTGTTTTGTAATGCTTGTTGTTGTTAGTGATGTTGTTGTTGGGTTGCTGTGTTGATATATTAAGCCGAGCTAAGTCTCGGGGATGTCATATATATAGGGGAAATGCTGCCGAAATTTCGGTAGGCAATTATGTGATTAAGCTTAGATTCTCGAAAAGCTTGAAATTGACAATTGGTAAACATGACCATTTGTAGATTCTGGATGAAATTGGAATTGAAGCCAAGCGAGCGTAAGGCGCAATCGAGGTATGTAAAGTCTTCCCCTTTGTTCTTTGGCATGTCCTAGATGTACTAGGTCAAGATCGGAGCCTCGGGGGCGATTCTGCTCATAGAAACTCGAGATTGATTTTTGGTACTATTCATTCAATTCAATTGAATTTCAAAAGGCGCATTTTGCTAGAAAAGTGGTTAAACCTCCATAACTTGTACAAATGTAACCCGATCACTATGAAACCTTCCTGGATGACTCCGTAGAGTCTAATGGGCGTGATTCTTGTCCGCCGCCTCGACTTGGCCCGAGGTGGGCCCGCTATTCCCCGATGCCTCTCTTATTGTTCTGTCTGTCTTATTCCCATACGATAAGTCGAGAAAACTTATGGCTATTGTTCCGACTACTAAACGGGAGTTATTTTAACTAACCTGAATTGATTTAATGTTCATGGAAACAATTACGGGGACAGAAACCCTGATATAAATTCTGTATGGCTTTAGCCAATGTACTCGTGTCCGGAGCTCGCAGGTAGCTCCTGGTTATTATGTTGTTTACTATACGATAGGTGCTATGACCACCTTTATGAGCTTTATCAAATATTTTTTTTGACATCTAAAACGTTTTGAAAATATTACCCTGATATTTAGGATAAACTACTTACCTCCCGTACTTACTGATATACGATTTTGGTATACCTGAATCTTGTGTGATGTATGATCCTGGCGTGTGTGATTATGTTGGGAAAGTGATAATTTGGCATTTTGTATGGTTGTTTTCTGTTTTACCGAGTCCCGGGCCTGTTATGTGAATATGCGCATATGTAATATTGGCCGCTGGACCCTCGACCGCGGCGTGTCCGACATTGACAGCTGGACCCTTGACCGCGTCATGCCGGACGTGTGGCATTGATTGCTGGACCCTTGACCACGTCTGCCGCACTTGTGATTGTGCTTGACATAGACCGCTGGACCCTTGACCGCGGTATGTCAAATGTGTGATTGTAACCGCTGGACTTTTGGTCGCGGTATGTGTGATTATAACCGCTGGACCCTTGGCCGCGGTACGTGTGATAGTGACTGCTGGGTACTTGGCCGCGGTATGCGTGGTAGCGACCGCTGGACTTATGGCCGCGGAAATTGTGCGTTGATTCCTTTATATGTGTGAAACAAAAATGTTTTTCAAAAGAAAGTAAAGCATTTTGACATTCTAACTGCCGTAGTTGCCTGCTGGAACCTCTTGGGTATGACTTGTGCACTAGAGGCGACCCTGTGGCGACCTGGTTATTCGTGCACACCCCAGTGCACTGTCCATTGCGCCCCTCACTAAAGGGCCGAAACCTGAGGTAAATGTATACTACCTGTGCTTGTGTAAGTTTATGATTCTGCATGCATGGTTCTGCCTGTTACATTTCTGGACAGCGGATTCGGAGAATGATTCTGTTGGTGTTGCTTCTGCATGATTGAGCCGGACTATGCCTCAGTCGGCTATAGTTCTACACCCCTATCTTCGGTTGCGGGTATGTCAGTCGCACTCTGTAACCCGATCCGCACGATGATCCTGCCAGTTAGGCTTTGTACCTCTGTTTCATATCACGATTCAGACGGCTACACCCCGTGCTTATGATATATATCGTGGTCCTGGCCATACACTCTGTATTTCCGTTTCGGACTTGGAGTCGATACTACCTGTTCTATTTCTATACTTCTGGCTCGGTTTTGCTTATATTGTTATATTTCCCCTTTACATACTCGGTACATTTCCGTACAGACCCCCTGTTCTTCGGGGGCTGCGTTTCATGCCACGCAGGTACTCCCAATTGAGTTGAGGACAGATGGAAGATGTTCCAGTGCAGATGGCAAGCTCCGTTTGTTCCCGGAGTGCTACCGAGTCAGATTCTGTATGTTATGCTTTTGGGATCTTATTAGAGACTTTGCAGACAGTGTCGTGGGTATTGGTTGTCGGTCTGTGTACGTAATGAATTTTGTATGATCACAAATTTGTTCGGCTTGAAAGCCACGAGAAAGAATATTTCTGAAAGAAAAGTTTTGCTATGTACTTTATTATTTGTTTTAAAGAAAAAAAAGTTGACGTGATTTTATGTGCAGCGAGAGTCTGAGGGTTCGCTCGGCCCTAAGTAAGGGTCGGGTGCCCATCACACCCCAGCGAGGTCGGGGTGTGACAAGTGCCGAGGAACGTACGGCCCGATCCATATAAGTTAGTGTCTAGGAATGTACCACCCGATCCATAAATGTTAGTGTTGAGGAACGTACGACCCGATCCATAAAGTTAGTGCCGAGGAACGTATGGACCGATCCATAAATATTAGTGCTGAGGAACCTACGGCCCGATCCACATAAGTTAGTGCCGGGGAACGTATGGCCCGATCCATAAATGTTATTGTCGAGGAACGTACCACCCGATCCATAAATGTTAGTGCTGAGGAATGTACAACCCGATCCATAAATGTTATTGCCGAGGAACATACGACCCGATCCATAAAAGTAAGTGCCGAGGAACGTACGACCCGATTCATATAAGATAGTGCCGAGGAACGTATGACCCGATCCATAAATATTAGTGCCGAGGAACCTACGACCCGATCCATATAAGTTAGTGCCGAGGAACGTACGACCCGATACATATAAGTTAATGCCGAGGAACGTACGGCTCGATCCAATAAGTTAATGCCGAGGAACATACGGCCCGATCCATATAAGTTAGTGCCGAGGAACGTACGACCCGATCCATACAAGTTAGTGCCGAGGAACGTACGGACCGATCCATAAATGTTAGTGCCGAGGAACATACGGCCCGATCTATATAAGTTAGTGCCGAGGAACGTACGGGCCGATCCATACAAGTTAGTGCCGAGGAAGGCACGACCCGATCTATATAAGTTAGCGCCGAGGAACGTACGGGCCGATCCATATAAGTTAGTGCCGAGGAAAGCACGACCCGATCTATATAAGTTAGCGCCGAGGAACGTTCGGGTCGATCCATATAAGTTAGGGCCGAGGAACGTACGACCCGATTCATATAAGATAGTGCCGAGGAATGTATGGCCCGATCCATAAATATTAGTGTCGAGGAACCTACGGCCCGATCCATATAAGTTAGTGCCGAGGAACGTACGACCCGATCCATATAAGTAAGTACCGAGGAACTTACGACCAGATTCATTTAAGATAGTGTCGTGGAACGTATGGACCGATCCATAAATATTAGTGCCGAGGAACCTACGGCCCGATCCATATAAGTTAGTGCCGAGGAACGTACAACCCGATCCATATAAGTTAGTGCCGAGGAACGTACGTCCCGATCCATATAAGTAAGTGCCGAGGAACATAAGACCCGATCCATAAAAGTAAGTGCCGAGGAACGTACGACCCGATTCATATAAGATAGTACCGAGGAACGTATGGCCCGATCCATAAATATTAGTGCCGATGAACCTACGGCCCGATCCATATAAGTTAGTGTCGTGGAACGTACGACCCGATCCATATAAGTAAGTACCAAAGAACATACGACCCGATCCATAAAGTTAGTGCCAAGGAACGTATGGTCCGATCCATAAATATTAGTGCTGAGGAACCTACGGCCCGATCCACATAAGTTAGTGCCGGGGAACGTATGGCCCGATCCATAAATGTTATGGTCGAGGAACGTACCACCCGATACATATAAGTTAATGCCGAGGAACATACGGCCAGATCCATAAATGTTAGTGTCGAGGAACATACGACCCGATCCATAAAAGTAAGTGCCGAGGAACGTACGACCCGATTCATATAAGATAGTGCCGAGGAACGTATGGCCCGATCCATAAATATTAGTGCCGAGGAACCGACTTTCTGATCCATATAAGTTAATGCCGAGGAACGTACGACCCGATACATATAAGTTAATGCCGATGAACGTACGGCTCGATCCAATAAGTTAGTGCCGAGGAACGTACCACCCGATCCATAAATGTTAGTGCTGAGGAACGTACAGACCGATCCATATAAGTTAGTGCCGAGGAACGTACGGCCCGATCCACATAAGTTAGTGCCGGGGAACGTATGGCCCGATCCATAAATGTTAGTGTCGAGGAACATACGACCCGATCCATAAATGTTAGTGCTGAGGAATGTACAAGCCGATCCATAAATGTTAGTGCTGAGGAACATACGACCCGATCCATATATGTAAGTGCCGAGGAACGTACGACCCGATTCATATAAGATAGTGCCGAGGAACGTATGGCCCGATCCATAAATATTAGTGACGAGGAACCTACGGCCCGATCCATATAAGTTAGTGCCGAGGAACGAACGACCCGATACATATAAGTTAATGCCGAGGAACGTACGACCCGATCCATATAAGTAAGTACCGAGGAACGTACGACAAGATTCATTTAAGATAGTGTCGTGGAACGTATGGACCGATCCATAAATATTAGTGTCGAGGAACCTACGGCCCGATCCATATAAGTTAGTGCCGAGGAACGTACGGCCCGATCCATATAAGTTAGTGCCGAGGGACTTACCACCCGATCCATAAATGTTATTGTTGAGGAATGTACGACCCGATCCATAAAGTTAGTGCCGAGGAATGTTGTCACGACCCAACCCCGTGGGCCGCGACTGGTGCCCTACTTAGGCACCCCAAACAAACTCACAACCCGATCATCGAATTCAAACTCAATCAAACTCAGCATACGCTATCCGAACTAGAAATGAGAAACAGACGCCATACACAAACATTTATCGAACATTTATCTTAAGCGGTCGCCCGTTCAGATTAGTCAAATCAAAATCAGAAAGGTGGCGGAATATACGTCGCCCAAATGCACACACACACATCAGAAAGGGGCGGAAGGTACATCGCCCAAATGCACGCACACACATACAAACCCAGAGGCCGACTTGGCCATAGTAGCGTACGGGCCGCTTAAGATCGCAAAACAGACTCACATACAAACACACCGGACCCACGACCCACAAATCTGACTACAGGCCTCTAAACAAAACAGAACATATGAACAGATGACGGGACAGGGCCCCGCCGTACCCACACATCCACAAATGTACCGAACACACACATACAACAGAAGATATGTACCAAAAGTAGGCTCCGGATCAAGGGGAGCTCTCCAACACAGCAGAATGAGTAGCCTAAACTGGAGGACCACCCAAATGAGCTTCTGTACCTGCGGGCATGAAACACAGCCCCCGAAGAAACGGCGGTCAGTACGGGAGAAGTACTGAGTATGTAAAGTAGAAGGTACAGAAATCACAAACACAGCTGGAGTCAGAAAGAACAAACACACCGTTAACGTAAACAAAGCAAACCTGTGCGGGAGGCGAACGTACAAATGCAATCAAATCATGTATAGGGTTTAGGAACGTGGTCACCCCCCGACGCTGGTGCCACAACACATCATAACTCCAGAAATTTTCAAATCTCCGTACAGTCTCCAGACACATCATATCACACACACATCACATCATCAGAACATATCAAATGCCATATCACATCATAACTCCATAAACGGTAACCGGCCCTATGGCGAGGCCTCGGAAACTGTAACACATCATGACTCCCGAATATGTTATAACGCGCACGATCACAAAGTCGGCCCGGGTACCGATGAACGAAATCATAGCAGACAGCACGAACAGAGTAGTGCAGAAACCATATGCATATCAAAAATAATTTACCGGACTCAACATATAGTTTACATATAGGTATATACCGACGCCAGAAGGCTCGGAGTAGGAATCAGATTGAACAAAATTTGTGTATAAAAGTTACGAAGTTCCAAACTGCCAAATCTTTAGAGAAAAACTGTTTATAGGTCATTTTCCGAAAATCTCACATTATTCAAAGTACAAAACGTTCACTAACGGCATAGGAAGTTTCAAACGCACCATTGAGTCATAAACAAACAATCACTGGTCATAGCGGACGCAAACGAACCAAACAAACCGAATAAGGGGAGCCTCGGGGCTCGTGGCCCCACCTCGAGTCCAATTGAGGCGGCGGACGCAAATCACAGATCTTAGGCTCCCTAGAGCCATTTACGAAAGTTTCGGAGGGTTTCGGACACAACAACAAAAGTTATGACGATTCGAACATTCCTTGGACCAAATGCAACAAAAAGGGTTCAATTGCGCTGGATGAATAGTACCCAAACTTGAACCTAAATTTCCAAGAGCAGAGTTACCCCCGAGATTCCGATCTTAACCTAGTATGACTAGGACATGCCAAAAGAAGGATAGGTAGGCTTTACATACCTGGTTGGCGCCTTACGCTCGTCAAATCGCGATTCCCGTTTCGTCCGAAAACTGCAAATGGTCACTTTTACCAGTTACTATTCATGGGAGTTAGCATTTTCATCTTTGGGGCTATACTTGGCTACCGAAATTTCGGCAGCATTTCCCCTATAAATCTAACATCCTCGAGACTTGGCTCGGCTCAAAATACAACAACAACAACAATCCCAAACATCATTACACAATACAACCCACACTCAAACCACACTAACTTCAAAATTGCACCTTATTACATAAGTTGGTAATTCTATATTCAAACTTCAAAATTCCAAATCTATTTCCACATTAGTCCATTCATTCACTCATTCAAAATTATTCAAACACACCACCAACAAGTTCCAAACCACATACAAACTTATTCAAAGTTCATTACTTTCCAATTTTTATTCAAAACACCAAAAGTTACGACGAACATTCTAACTTGCGTCGTTTCATTCCGAATTCATTATCATCAACCATAAATCATATTTAATGTCCTTAATATCATAATTATACTATGATATACACAAATATACCAAAGGTATACACTTTCCGATAACGTCCGAAATCATTCTCTAACACCAAATCAATTCTCCTAACATTCATTTACGTTATAAAGGCCATGACGACACAACTAACAACCTTAAACGAAATCAATTCACACTTGTTTTCCTTTCTAAGGCACACGGCCAAACACACCCTTTTCACACACACACGCCATGCACAAACACAACCCCATCCCACAATCTTCATGCTAATCCAATCACTAACACATATATATCCATTTCATAACATTAAAACATAAAAATCTTACCTTGTTCTTAAGATTCCGATTCGCCGCAAACGTCGCCTTTTCGTCAAACTAATTGTACCACAACGAAGAGCACCTCGAACTCATCAATCATTCAAAAGAGACTAGGTGTGTGGATTAGAAACAAAGGCCAAGATTTTTTATTTTTTTTTCTAGGTTCGGCCGAGAGCCCTTGTTGTGGGGTGTTCTTGAATTTTTCTTGTTTTGATCTTGATAAAGCTAAGTATATGTCATATATATCCACTTATAGGTCATGTGCATATAGCACATGACCTTAATAAAATGGGCTTGGACTTGCTCCCTTGGCCGGCCACTTCACTCATTTGGGCCTCAATTTTTGTATTCAATTTTCTTGGCCCGATTCATTAAAAGTCCCGTTTTGTAATTCCCGAAACAAATTTCCGAAATTCCAAATTTACCCTCGGCCTTCCCCGAGGTCTTAACATTAACGACTCCATAACCAACATAGTCATATTCACCAAAATCCAAATATTTCCTCAACACACACAAGTCTTCTTTATTTCTCGATTTCCCGTTATACAAAAATACGGGACATAACATTCTCCCCCCCTTAAGAACATTCGTCCTCGAATGTTGAATCGACCTCATGGGTGTCGTACTACTCCGGGAGGGTTCTCTTGATAGTTGTCCTTTATTGACTTTTCCGACATGGCTTCTTTACCAATACTAGGGGTAGATTTCTCACATCACCGATTCAAATGCCTTCATAATCCCCTTTCCTCACACCCTACGTAATCACCGAACCATGCGCTATATTCTTTTAATGGACGAACGCTTCCTAGACATCATAGTCAATATCATTTTCTTGTCACACTCTTGAGTTTCCTTACCACATCGTCATAATCTCACTTTACTTCATATCAGACACTTCATGCCAAACAGATTCAGAACTAAAGCCGGACGCGCACAAGTGTATCGGACGGATCCAAATCAGAGACAAACATACTCAACTATGGCGGACGGATTCGTAGTTGAAGTCAGAGGTACAAAAGTGTGCCAAACAAATCTAAGATCATGGTCAAACGTACGAAAACGTGTCGGACGGGTTCGCAGTCAGAATCAAACACACGAAGATATGCCAGACAGATTCACAATCGAAGTCAGACGTACGGAATCATATCGAACAGGTCCGAAATCAGAATCAAATATACAGAATTGTTTCATACAGAGTCGTGATCAGACAAACCGAAGTGTATCAAACACACGCGCGGTCAAAATCAAACGCACAGAAGCATATCAAATGGATTTATATCCAGAGTCAGACATACAGAGGTGTGCCAGACAGAAACGGATTCAGAATCAAACGCACAACAGGTTCATCGGGCGGGAACATAGTCGAACTCAGAAACGCAGAGGCGTACTAGGCAGAGCCTCATCGGGATCGGAAGTGCAGAAGCACCATAGCTAGATTGTCAATTTAGGATCAAATCATTCATATTAAGGCTCCAATAATTTGTTATATCCCGTATTTTTGAACCTCGGAGCATCTGCTGGGGTGGGGCCCACATACCGAGATTTTTTTTTGGAACATCTGAAAAGTCATATGAATCACATATGTAAAGTTAAACACAACTCATGAAGTACCTTTGGACCAAATCAAAGTGGAAACCCTCCTAACGAATATTTTTAAGAAAACGTTTTCGGGTGACCTGACTTTGGGGGGCAAAAACTGTATTGTAAATTTGGAATTTCGAAAATACCTTGAAATTCAAGTTGTAGATAATTGAATTAGCTTTCCATCCATAGGTCGTGGGTTCCCAGGTGACGTCGGTACAAGGAGATATGAACGTTTTAAGGTCGAAAGGTCAGTGGGCTAGGCCCAACTCGGGACCAACCGAGTTGGCCCAAAAAAAATGAAAAACAAATTCAGGCCCAAGTGAGGAGCCATTCGGCCATGGTCCATAAAAAGGATCCAAGCCCATGGAATTAAGTCATGTGGTCAATGAATAAAAGACCACTTAATCATCCAAATTCCATAGAACTTTCAAGAGAAAGAATAGGAGGAAAAACAAGAGAAAAACAAGAACAAAAAGAGGGCATTTCGGGTTTGGCCATAGAAAAATCACCCCTCAAAATCTTGCCTCTAAAATTATTTTCTTGTTGAATTCCTACTAAATTAAGTGTCCTCTACAACTTGGTGTAATTGTTTTGGAAGAAGGAGCACTTATTTCTTCAAGTTGACAACTTGTTCAAGTGAAGAAGTTTGTAGAAAAAGGTAAGAATCAATTCCTTTTTCTTATGTTATGAAGGTTTGTTTATGTTGTGGTATGTGGAAATGAGTAGAAATTATGGAAATAAGGAAGTTTGCAAAGTGGGTATGTATATATATATGTAGCCATGGGTGTATATATGTTGTATACATATATGAGTTGAATTTTATGTTGCATTCTAGTTGTGGTTATGATGGAAATTATATTGGGAATGAAAGTTGAATGAATTTTGGTTGAAGTTGGAATATAGATGATTATGTCACTTTAGAATAATTTTGTGATATTATGGAAATGAAGTTGTTAAGATGTGAATTATGATTATGGTTGATGAATTTGGAAGTTGGAAATTTGTTATGAAGTTGTATGCCAAAGATTTGATGTTTTGCATAAGTTATGATTTTGGCGGAAGATTGTATATCATGTATATCGAGTGTATATCTTAAGGAAAACGATATGAAATGTTTCTAGAACTATATGGTGATGATCATGATGGTTGTTGAATATGAAATTATTGATCTTAGTTGAAAGTTGGGTTGAATTGAAGATTATGTCAACTTGTGAGAAAAATGACTAGTTGAAGGATATTTGTGTTTTTAATGTTCATTGTTGATATTGTTGTTGTCGTTTGGATTGTTGTTGATGATTTATAGCCGAGTTGAATTCTCGGGGTGTCATATGTATAGGGGAAGTGCTGCCGAAATTTCGGTAGCCAAATATGCTTAAAGTTGAAATAATGGCATTAATAATTCACAATTGGTAAACTTGACCAATTGCAGTTTTTCGACGAAACGGGAAGTGAGTTTGGAAAGGCTTAAGGAGCGCGAAAGGTATGTAAAGCAACCCCAATTCTTCCCTTGGCATGCCCCTAGTGTGTTAGGGTCGGATCCGGGCCTCGAAGGACCTCTTGGCCCTCGGAATCCGCAAGACAAAATTTCAGTTTTTCCTTCAGTAGAATTGAACCATTTTGATACGCTTTTTCTGAAATTATGCAATTTTGCTCTAAATTATTCAGAAAGTCATAGAATGTTTGTATAACCTTTTTAGGTGATACTATATGCTTAGAGGGCACAATTTGAGCCCGCCGCCTTGTTTGTCCCAAGGCGGGCCCGCTATTTACGGTTTTGCCCCTAATGTGTTAAAGCTTCCTTTTTAAGCGATTTTTGAAAGAAATGTTTTAATTACCCTACTAATCGCTTAACGAATATTATTTTAAATATTCTGTTAAATATTATAAATTATTTTGACACTCGGAATGACTTCGGGAAAGTTATACTTCTGTAATTTATTATGATATCCGAAATACATTTATTATGATTCCGTCCGACCCCATTGGATTTGTTTGTCTTTGATACGCTTCATCGAGTCTTTGAAAACATTTATTATATTTTTAAATTGCATTAGTCTCTCACTACTCCATTCGTGGATGTCCCAATGTTTCCCACACTGAGCCCGGGCCAGGATATGTTGTCAAGCGTAATTCTCTGCATTGTTCGCCGCGCCCCGATGTGAGGGGGCAGGTATACGCGTACATGGGTCTGTGGAGTATGATGTGCCATGTCCGCCTATTCTGATCTGATCTGTTATGGCCATTCTGATATGACATTTTATGATACGGGGCCACGCCCCTTTTTCTGATTCCTCTGTATAGTGGCACCAGCGTCGGGAGGGTGGCCACATTCTGTCTGCCGAGTCCCGTGTCAGGGACCGGATATGATATGATATGACATATGTTTCTGTACGCATTCTGTCTGTTTTGGAAATATGCATTTGACACTCTGGATTCTGTACTTATTTTCTGTAACCATTATGATTTGACTTCTGTGATTCCGCTTTACATATTCAGTACATATTTCGTACTGACCCCCTTTCTTCGGGGGCTGCGTTTTCATGCCGCGGAGGTACTGACGACAGGTTCACTGATCCACACGTTTAGGATCCTATTTCTGCTATTTGGGGCGCTCTCTTCTACAGAGCCCATCTTTTGGTACAGTCTGTCACTGCTATCTGGATATGTACTTTGTTCAGGGTATGACGGGGCCCTGTCCCGTCTTATGATTATGATATGGTCTGTAGAGGTCTGTGGATACATCTGTGTGGGTTCTGTACATATGTTTGGGATATTCTGTTCTGTGATGGCCTTATCGGCCTATGTGTGCCAAGTCTGCTTTTCTGCTAAATTCTGTAGCGACCACTAATATTATTATTATATTATTATTCTGTTAATATGCTAATTTGGGGTATCGGGTACGTATAGGTGCCCAGCTCGGGCACTGGTCGCGGCCCACGGGATTGGGTCGTGACAAAAGTGGTATCAGAGCGGTTCGTCCTCGGAATGTCCACAGACCGTGTCTAGTAGAGTCTTGTTTATCGGTGTGTTGTGCACCACACCTATAAACAGGAGGCTACAGGGCATTTAGGATACTACCCTTCTTTCTGTCTTAGATCGTGCGATAGAGCTGTGTTATCAGGATGACCCCTTCCTAACGAGTGGCTATATTTGCAGATATGCCTCCAAAAAAGGCGACAGCGGCCCAAAAGGCCAAGTTAGTTGTCGTAGGAGAGACTAGCCGGGTCCAGAGGACTACCAGGGCCCAGGTATATATTGCTCCGGAGACTTTGCCCCAGACAGAGGGTTCTTCTACACCGCCACTCGTGGAGGAGATTGGGGCAGCCGTAGCTGCAGATCGGGGGACGGCTCCACTGCCAGCTCCCGCAGTTCCAGTACCTGAGCCTCCAGCTCCACGGCCAGGCACTGAGGATCAGTCTATGAGGGAGGCAGTCCAATTGCTGACTAGACTTATGGCAGGGCAGGTTCAGGGGCATGGACTGGGAGGTGACCGGGCAGTCAGGCGTGATAGTTCGAGAGCCCGTGAGTTTTTGACTTGTAACCCTCCAGAGTTCTTCGGGACAAAGCCCGAGGAGGATCCTGAGGAGTTTATCAGGAAGATGCGACGCACTCTAGATTTGATTAATGCTTCCGAGACAGAGTCAGTCGCGTTAGCTTCGTACCGGTTATATGATGTGGCGGCAAACTGGTACGAGTCATGGGGGCTATCCAGGGGGGACCGCGCTCCTCCAGCAGCTTGGGGCGATTTTTCTCAGGCATTTCTTGGACATTTTCTGCCCCCAGAGTTGCGACGAGCCAGATCTGATAGATTCTTATTATTGAGGCAGAAGGGCCGCAGTATCCGGGACTACAGTTTGGAGTTTGATCCTTGGCCCGATATGCACCTACTGTGGTGGCTACTATGGCGGACCGGATGCACAGATATATTATGGCGCTGGATCGGTATTTTGTTGACAGCTGCTTAGTGTTGGCTGCTCAGCCCGGTATGGACATTGCCCGTATCCAGGCCCATGCCCAGGGTATGGAGGATCGGGGCAGAGGAGGACACCAGCCTGACAGGGGCCAGGATCAGAGACAGCCCAAGAGGGCCAGGTCATCTGGAGATTTTCGGGGCAGACAGCCCCAACAGCCGCAGCAGCCTAGCAGATTTTCATCTCAGCCAGCGCAGAGCGCGCCTCCCCAGCCTACAGGTCGCAGATTCGATAGCCCACGGTATTCAGGAGCAGGCCAGAGCTCCAAGGCTTCAGGTTCGCGGACAGATAGGGGTTCTGGTCAGATGAGGCCACCCAGGGTTCAGTGTTCTTTTTGCGGCAGATACCATACGGGAGAGTGCTACAAAGCCACCGGTGCATGCTTTTCTTGTGGCCGTCAGGGCCATTCTGTGAGAGATTGCCCGTATAAGGGTAGTTCGGGTGGTGCAGCGCAGCCTACCGGATCAGCCGCTGGGTCTTCATCTTCGTCAGGGGCTATGCGCCCTACGGGGCAGGGTATTTCGGCACCAGCGGGTCGCGGCAGAGGCCGTGGTGGAGCTTCTGGTATTAGCAGTCCTTCGAACCGTATTTATGCTTTGGCCAGCCGCCAGGATCAGGAGGCATCTCCTAATGTCGTTACAGGTACTTTATTGGTCTTCTCTCGGTCTGTGTATGCATTAATTGATCCAGGTTCAACTTTATCATATATTTCACCTCTTGTTGCCGGTTAAATTGGTATTATGTCTGAACCTATAGAGCCATTTGAGGTAGCCACACCGATAGGGGACTTTATTGTAGCGAAACAGGTTTATAAAGACTGTTCTGTGATTGTATGTGGCCGTGATACTAAGGCAGATCTGGTAGAGTTAGATATGACTGAATTTGATGTTATTATGGGTATGGACTGGCTAGCTTCCTGTTATGCTAATGTTGACTGCCAGAATAAGGTGGTTCGCTTCCAGTTTCCCGGGGAGCCAGTTTTAGATTGGGCTGGAAATACAGCATCGCCGAAAGGCAAGTTTATTTCATACCTTAAGGCAAAGAAAATGATTAGAAAGGGTTATATCTATCATCTGGTACGGGTGCAAGACTTGGACGCAGAGACGCCGACACTTCAGTCAGTCCCCGTGGTTAATGAGTTTCCAGATGTTTTCCCCGACGAGCTTCCAGGTCTTCCTGCAGAGCAGGAGATAGATTTCTCTATTGATTTACTCCCAGACACTCAGCCTATCTCTATTCCTCCGTATAGAATGGCGCCTGCAGAATTAAAGGAGTTGAAGGAGCAGCTGAAAGATTTGTTGGATAAGGGCTTCATCAGACCCAGTACTTCGCCTTGGGGAGCCCCGGTATTATTTGTGAGTAAGAAGGACGGGTCGCTGCGTATGTGTATTGATTATCGACAGCTGAATAAGGTAACTATAAAGAATAAATACCCCCTCCCCAGGATTGATGATTTGTTTGATCAGCTGCAGGGCGCTAAGTGTTTTTCGAAGATAGATCTTCGATTCGGTTACCACCAGGTGCGAGTACGAGAGGTCGATATCCCTAAGACAGCTTTCCGGACCCGATATGGGCATTACGAGTTCAGGGTTATGTCTTTTGGGCTTACTAATGCCCCCGCTGTATTCATGGATTTGATGAACCGGGTATTCAGGCCATTCTTGGATATGTTTGTAATTGTATTCATTGATGATATCCTGGTTTATTCTCGGTCTGAGGCGGAGCACGCAGATCATCTGAGATCGGTATTAGGGGTACTCCGGCATCAGAAATTATATGCGAAATTTTCTAAGTGTGAATTCTGGCTGTCTTCAGTGGCTTTCTTGGGGCATGTTATTGCAGCTGATGGTGTCCGGGTGGACACACAGAAGATTGAGGCCGTGAAGAATTGGCCCAGACCTACGACGCCCACAGAGGTACGCAGTTTCCTGGGGTTAGCAGGCTATTATAGGAGATTTGTGGAGAAGTTTGCTTCGATTTCAGCGCCTTTGACAAGGTTGACTCAGAAGGGAGCTAAGTTCCAGTGGTCTGACGCTTGTGAACGGAGCTTCCAGTTGCTGAAGGAGAAGCTGACTACAGCCCCAGTTCTGACTCTTCCAGAGGGACCGGACGGGTATGTTATTTATTGTGACGCTTCTGGCATGGGGTTAGGCTGTGTATTGATGCAGCACGGCAGAGTTATAGCGTATGCTTCCCGGCAGCTCAAAAAGCATGAGAAGAATTATCCTACCCACGATCTGGAGCTTGCAGCGGTGATTCATGCTCTGAAGATATGGAGACACTATTTATATGGCGTTCATGTGGATATCTATACTGATCATAAGAGTCTCCAGTATATTTTCAGGCAGAGAGAGCTTAATTTGCGACAGCGGAGGTGGCTGGAGCTTCTGAAAGATTATGACGTGGATATTCTGTATCATCCGGGTAAGGCTAATGTTGTTGCCGATGCGCTCAGTCGGAAGTCTATGGGCAGTTTGGCCGATTTACAGCCAGACAGGAGAGAGATAGCCCGTGATATTCAGCAGTTGGCTAGTCTCGGGGTTCGTCTGGCCGATTCTGGAGATACACGGATTTCTGTTCGAGGGGTTTCTGAGTCATCTATCAGGGACGATATTAAGCGGCATCAGTTTGAGGATCCTGTCTTAGCTCGGTACAGGGACACAGCCTATGATAAGGAGAGGACTCCGTTCGAGTTTTCACCGGACGGCACTATGTTATATAGAGGCAGGTTGTGTGTACCTGATATTGCAGGCCTTCGGCAACAGGTTATGAGCGAGGCACATTATGCTCGCTATTCGGTCCATCCTGGGTCTACGAAGATGTACCATGATCTCCGATGCTTATACTGGTGGGACGGCATGAAGCGGGATATTGCAGAGTTCGTCGCCCAGTGCCCTAATTGTCAGCAGGTCAAGATTGAGCATCAGAAGCTGGGTGGACTGTTGCAGGAGATGGAAATCCCGACTTGGAAGTGGGAGGTCATTAATATGGACTTCATTACAGGTTTGCCTCGCACTCCACGGAAGTATGATTCCATCTGGGTCGTTGTTGATAGGCTGACGAAATCAGCCCATTTTCTTCCCGTCAGGACTACTTATTCCGCCGAGGATTATGCCAGGCTCTATATTAGAGAGATTGTGAAGCTTCACGAAGTTCCTATATCTATTATTTCTGACAGAGGCGCCCAGTTTACGGCGCGTTTCTGGAGGTCGTTTCAGGAGGGTCTAGGGACTCAGGTGAGTCTGAGCACAGCCTTTCATCCTCAGAGCGACGGACAGGCTGAGCGCACTATACAGACGCTGGGGGATATGTTGCGGGCCTGCGTTATTGATTTCAGAGGCAGCTGGGATGATCACTTGCCATTGATTGAGTTTGCATATAATAACAGTTACCATTCCAGCATCCAGATGGCTCCGTACGAGGCTCTATATGGCAGGAAATGCAGATCGCCGATTGGCTGGTTTGATATTGGCGAGTCAGAGTTGATTGGCCCAGATATGGTCCAGCAGGCCGTGGACAAGGTAAAACTTATTCGGGAGCGACTGTTGGCAGCCCAGAGTCGACATAAGTCATACGCGGATAAACGGCGTCGACCGTTGGAGTTTCAGGTAGGCGATTGGGTATTCCTGAAGGTATCGCCTATGAAAGGCGTGATGCGGTTCGGCAGAAAGGGTAAGCTCAGTCCGCGTTATATTGGGCCTTATCAGATTGTTCGAAAAACTGGAAATGTCGCCTATGAGCTAGATTTGCCATCTGATTTGGAAGCGGTACATCCGGTATTTCATGTCTCTATGCTTCGTAAATGCGTCGGTGACCCTTCTAGAATATTTCCTGCTGATGATATTCAGGTGACGGAGCAACTATCGTACGAGGAGCAGCCCGTATCTATTTTGGATCATCAGGTAAGGAGGCTTCGGAATAAAGATGTAGCCTCTGTTAAGGTACTGTGGCGGAACGATAATAGGGAGGAAATGACATGGGAGGCCGAAGAGGAAATGAAGAAGAAATATCCTCATTTGTTCTCTATACCCACAGGTAACCTTAAATCCCTGCTTTAATTTATTCCAATATCAATCGTGTGTCATATGTGATGTCTGTAAACATGAACTCCCCCAAAGTATTTTCAAACCCTATGAGATTAATTTAACATTCGAGGACGAATGTTCTAAAGGGGGGGAGGATGTTATATCCCGTATTTTTGAACCTCGGAGCATCTGCTGGGGTGGGGCCCACATACCGAGATTTTTTTTTGGAACATCTGAAAAGTCATATGAATCACATATGTAAAGTTAAACACAACTCATGAAGTACCTTTGGACCAAATCAAAGTGGAAACCCTCCTAACGAATATTTTTAAGAAAATGTTTTCGGGTGACCTGACTTTGGGGGGCAAAAACTGTATTGTAAGTTTGGAATTTCGAAAATACCTTGAAATACAAGTTGTAGATAATTGAATTAGCTTTCCATCCATAGGTCGTGGGTTCCCAGGTGACGTCGGTACAAGGAGATATGAACGTTTTAAGGTCGAAAGGTCAGTGGGCTAGGCCCAACTCGGGACCAACCGAGTTGGCCCAAAAAAAATGAAAAACAAATTCAGGCCCAAGTGAGGAGCCATTCGGCCATGGTCCATAAAAAGGATCCAAGCCCATGGAATTAAGTCATGTGGTAAATGAATAAAAGACCACTTAATCATCCAAATTCCATAGAACTTTCAAGAGAAAGAATAGGAGGAAAAACAAGAGAAAAACAAGAACAAAAAGAGGGCATTTCGGGTTTGGCCATAGAAAAATCACCCCTCAAAATCTTGCCTCTAAAATTATTTTCTTGTTGAATTCCTACTAAATTAAGTGTCCTCTACAACTTGGTGTAATTGTTTTGGAAGAAGGAGCACTTATTTCTTCAAGTTGACAACTTGTTCAAGTGAAGAAGTTTGTAGAAAAAGGTAAGAATCAATTCCTTTTTCTTATGTTATGAAGGTTTGTTTATGTTGTGGTATGTGGAAATGAGTAGAAATTATGGAAATAAGGAAGTTTGCAAAGTGGGTATGTATATATATATGTAGCCATGGGTGTATATATGTTGTATACATATATGAGTTGAATTTTATGTTGCATTCTAGTTGTGGTTATGATGGAAATTATATTGGGAATGAAAGTTGAATGAATTTTGGTTGAAGTTGGAATATAGATGATTATGTCACTTTAGAATAATTTTGTGATATTATGGAAATGAAGTTGTTAAGATGTGAATTATGATTATGGTTGATGAATTTGGAAGTTGGAAATTTGTTATGAAGTTGTATGCCAAAGATTTGATGTTTTGCATAAGTTATGATTTTGGCGGAAGATTGTATATCATGTATATCGAGTGTATATCTTAAGGAAAACGATATGAAATGTTTCTAGAACTATATGGTGATGATCATGATGGTTGTTGAATATGAAATTATTGATCTTAGTTGAAAGTTGGGTTGAATTGAAGATTATGTCAACTTGTGAGAAAAATGACTAGTTGAAGGATATTTGTGTTTTTAATGTTCATTGTTGATATTGTTGTTGTCGTTTGGGTTGTTGTTGATGATTTATAGCCGAGTTGAATTCTCGGGGTGTCATATGTATAGGGGAAGTGCTGCCGAAATTTCGGTAGCCAAATATGCTTAAAGTTGAAATAATGGCATTAATAATTCACAATTGGTAAACTTGACCAATTGCAGTTTTTCGACGAAACGGGAAGTGAGTTTGGAAAGGCTTAAGGAGCGCGAAAGGTATGTAAAGCAACCCCAATTCTTCCCTTGGCATGCCCCTAGTGTGTTAGGGTCGGATCCGGGCCTCGAAGGACCTCTTGGCCCTCGGAATCCGCAAGACAAAATTTCAGTTTTTCCTTCAGTAGAATTGAACCATTTTGATACGCTTTTTCTGAAATTATGCAATTTTGCTCTAAATTATTCAGAAAGTCATAGAATGTTTGTATAACCTTTTTAGGTGATACTATATGCTTAGAGGGCACAATTTGAGCCCGCCGCCTTGTTTGTCCCAAGGCGGGCCCGCTATTTACGGTTTTGCCCCTAATGTGTTAAAGCTTCCTTTTTAAGCGATTTTTGAAAGAAATGTTTTAATTACCCTACTAATCGCTTAACGAATATTATTTTAAATATTCTGTTAAATATTATAAATTATTTTGACACTCGGAATGACTTCGGGAAAGTTATACTTCTGTAATTTATTATGATATCCGAAATACATTTATTATGATTCCGTCCGACCCCATTGGATTTGTTTGTCTTTGATACGCTTCATCGAGTCTTTGAAAACATTTATTGTATTTTTAAATTGCATTAGTCTCTCACTACTCCATTCGTGGATGTCCCAATGTTTCCCACACTGAGCCCGGGCCAGGATATGTTGTCAAGCGTAATTCTCTGCATTGTTCGCCGCGCCCCGATGTGAGGGGGCAGGTATACGCGTACATGGGTCTGTGGAGTATGATGTGCCATGTCCGCCTATTCTGATCTGATCTGTTATGGCCATTCTGATATGACATTTTATGATACGGGGCCACGCCCCTTTTTCTGATTCCTCTGTATAGTGGCACCAGCGTCGGGAGGGTGGCCACATTCTGTCTGCCGAGTCCCGTGTCAGGGACCGGATATGATATGATATGACATATGTTTCTGTACGCATTCTGTCTGTTTTGGAAATATGCATTTGACACTCTGGATTCTGTACTTATTTTCTGTAACCATTATGATTTGACTTCTGTGATTCCGCTTTACATATTCAGTACATATTTCGTACTGACCCCCTTTCTTCGGGGGCTGCGTTTTCATGCCGCGGAGGTACTGACGACAGGTTCACTGATCCACACGTTTAGGATCCTATTTCTGCTATTTGGGGCGCTCTCTTCTACAGAGCCCATCTTTTGGTACAGTCTGTCACTGCTATCTGGATATGTACTTTGTTCAGGGTATGACGGGGCCCTGTCCCGTCTTATGATTATGATATGGTCTGTAGAGGTCTGTGGATACATCTGTGTGGGTTCTGTACATATGTTTGGGATATTCTGTTCTGTGATGGCCTTATCGGCCTATGTGTGCCAAGTCTGCTTTTCTGCTAAATTCTGTAGCGACCACTAATATTATTATTATATTATTATTCTGTTAATATGCTAATTTGGGGTATCGGGTACGTATAGGTGCCCAGCTCGGGCACTGGTCGCGGCCCACGGGGTTGGGTCGTGACATAATTCATGAAAATTTCCCTTTATTCGTAACCTTATCCGCCACGTTATCACACAAATTGTCTTGCGTCTCACGTATCGACTCCTTCAAAGATTACAATTACTCACACTGCTTATCTTTTATTTATCACAACATTAGTTGCCGGGGCTCGGCTCTTAGCCCACATGGCACTGAATGGAAATCATACACACACATACACATACACGTACACATTCACACACTTGTTCGGACCTTACTGGCGAACATCTCTGGCTGCGTGGTTTATCGTTCTAGCCTCCGAAATTCCATATATTTTCCATCTCTTATGTACAGATAACTGCCTCGGATATTTTCATTAATTCGGATTCTTACCCTACTTTTACTGACACACAAAAAGAGAATATCGCATAATACTGAGGTACAGACCTATCATTGTGCATATTCATCCAGAAAAAGGTTAGTAATATACCTGGGTCTGCATCTGGGGGTGCCTCTGGGTCCCGCCGACAAGTCAAAGCATAGATGCGGTTCGAGGGACCGCTAGAATCTGAACCCCCGCCACGGCCTCTACCGCGGCCCACCGGTGCTGGCATACCTCGCCCCGTGGAGCGCATGGCCGAAGGGGTAGATGACGAACCAGCAACGGATCTCATCGGCGGTGCTGCACTACCGGAACCGCCTGCCCACGGACAATCCCGCATGATATAGCCCTGGCGGCCGCAAGCAAAACAGGCCCCTGTGACCCTGAAGCACTCACCTGGGTGCGATCTTCCACAATACGAACACGGGGGCATAGGTGGCCTAGTCTGACTGGGACCCCTGCTCGCCTGAGGACCTGGGGCTCTGGAACTCTGGTCTGCCCTGGACGGTCCTGCGCCATCAAATCTCTTACTAACAGACTGCGTGTCCCGGCCTGACGGAGGAAAGTACTCACTAGACTGATACTGAGGCTGCCCGCCCCGAGAATCTCCAGAATACCCCGCTGATCTGGCCCTCTTGGGCCGTCTCCCATCATACTCTCTGTTGGGCCGATCTGCTCGGTGCCGGTTCTCCATCCCCTGGGCGTAGGCCTGTAAACGGGCAATGTCCATATCTGTCTGTAATGACACCGCCATACAGCCGTCAATCAGGTAACGATCCAACCCCATAACATATCTATGCATCCGATCTGTCATATCTGCCACCACGGCAGGGGCATATCGGGCCAGGGAATCAAACTCCAAATTATATTCACGAACGCTTCGACCCCTCTGCTGCAGATGCAAAAACCGATCAGCTCGCTCCCGTCGTAACTCTGGGGGCAGAAAGTGGCGGGTGAAAGCAGTCACAAACTGATCCCACATAGCTGGAGGAGCACCCTCACCCCGGGATAGCTCCCAAGTCTCATACCAATGCGCGGCAACATCCCGAAGTCTATGCGAAGCTAGCTCAACCGACTCGGTCTCTGAAGCCCTGACCAAGTCTAATGCACGCCGCATCCCCCGAATGAAGTCATGGGGGTCCTCGTCGGGCTTAGACCCGAAAAACTCTGGAGGGCCACATAATAAGAACTCCCGAACTCTCAGCCTGTCCCGTCTGTCCTCATCATCATCGTCCCTCCGCCCGCGCCTGCGAGCCTGTCCCGCTACTATCGTGGTCAACAACTGTACAGCCTCCCTCAGGGTCCTATCCTCCGCCCCTGGCTGAGGAGCTGGAGTCTCAGGAGCGGGTACACGGACCTCTGGAGCTGCTGAAGGTCCTGCTCCAGGCTGTACTAATGGGGGTGTAGCAGACCCCTCAGAATGAGGTGCAACCTCAGGCAAATCATAGATACGAGCCCGAGTAGCTCGCTGTGCCTGACTGGTCTCTCCCACCTTCGCCTTGCCCTTCTGGGCCGCCGTTGCTTTCTTCGGAGGCATCACTGCAAACACAACAACGGGTCAGATCAGAATGACCCTAATAGCACAGCTCTATCGCACGATCTAAGATTCCAAAGAAAGGGTAACACAACATCCTAGATGTCCTGTAGCTTCCTGTTTATAGATGTGGTGCACAACACATCGATAAACAAGACTCTACTAGACACGGCCTGTAGACATTCCGAGGACAAACCGCTCTGATACCACTTTTGTCACGACCCAACCCCGTGGGCCGCGACTGGTGCCCTACTTAGGCACCCCAAACAAACTCACAACCCGATCATCGAATTCAAACTCAATCAAACTCAGCATACGCTATCCGAACTAGAAATGAGAAACAGACGCCAGACACAAACATTTATCGAACATTTATCTTAAGCGGTCGCCCGTTCAGATTAGTCAAATCAAAATCAGAAAGGTGGCGGAATATACGTCGCCCAAATGCACACACACACATCAGAAAGGGGCGGAAGGTACATCGCCCAAATGCACACACACACATACAAACCCAGAGGCCGACTTGGCCATAGTAGCGTACGGGCCGCTTAAGATCGCAAAACAGACTCACATACCAACACACCGGACCCACGACCCATAAATCTGACTACAGGCCTCTAAACAAAATAGAACATATGAACAGATGACGGGACAGGGCCCCGCCGTACCCACACATCCACAAATGTACCGAACACACACATACAACAGAAGATATGTACCATAAGTAGGCTCCGGATCAAGGGGAGCTCTCCAACACAGCAGAATGAGTAGCCTAAACTGGAGGACCACCCAAATGAGCTTCTGTACCTGCGGGCATGAAACACAGCCCCCGAAGAAACGGGGGTCAGTACGGGAGAAGTACTGAGTATGTAAAGTAGAAGGTACAGAAATCACAAACACAGCTGGAGTCAGAAAGAACAAACACACCGTTAACGTAAACAAAGCAAACCTGTGCGGGAGGCGAACGTACAAATGCAATCAAATCATGTATAGGGTTTAGGAACGTGGTTACCCCCTGACGCTGGTGCCACAACACATCATAACTCCAGAAGTTTTCAAATCTCCGTACAGTCTCCAGACACATCATATCACACACACATCACATCATCAGAACATATCAAATGCCATATCACATCATAACTCCATAAACGGTAACCGGCCCTATGGCGAGGCCTCGGAAACTGTAACACATCATGACTCCCGAATATGTTATAACGCGCACGATCACAAAGTCGGCCCGGGTACCGACGAACGAAATCATAGCAGACAGCACGAACAGAGTAGTGCAGAAACCATATGCATATCAAAAATAATTTACCGGACTCAACATATAGTTTACATATAGGTATATACCGACGCCAGAAGGCTCGGAGTAGGAATCAGATTGAACAAAATTTGTGTATAAAAGTTACGAAGTTCCAAACTGCCAAATCTTTAGAGAAAAACTGTTTATAGGTCATTTTCCGAAAATCTCACATTATTCAAAGTACAAAACGTTCACTAACGGCATAGGAAGTTTCAAACGCACCATTGAGTCATAAACAAACAATCACTGGTCATAGCGGACGCAAACGAACCAAACAAACCGAATAAGGGGAGCCTCGGGGCTCGTGGCCCCACCTCGAGTCAAATTGAGGCGGCGGACGCAAATCACAGATCTTAGGCTCCCTAGAGCCATTTACGAAAGTTTCGGAGGGTTTCGGACACAACAACAAAAGTTATGACGATTCGAACATTCCTTGGACCAAATGCAACAAAAAGGGTTCAATTGCGCTGGATGAATAGTACCCAAACTTGAACCTAAATTTCCAAGAGCAGAGTTACCCCCGAGATTCCGATCTTAAACTAGTATGACTAGGACATGCCAAAAGAAGGATAGGTAGGCTTTACATACCTGGTTGGCGCCTTACGCTCGTCAAATCGCGATTCCCGTTTCGTCCGAAAACTGCAAATGGTCACTTTTACCAGTTACTATTCATGGGAGTTAGCATTTTCATCTTTGGGGCTATACTTGGCTACCGAAATTTCGGCAGCATTTCCCCTATAAATCTAACATCCCCGAGACTTGGCTCGGCTCAAAATACAACAACAACAACAATCCCAAACATCATTACACAATACAACCCACACTCAAACCACACTAACTTCAAAATTGCACCTTATTACATAAGTTGGTAATTCTATATTCAAACTTCAAAATTCTAAATCTATTTCCACATTAGTCCATTCATTCACTCATTCAAAATTATTCGAACACACCACCAACAAGTTCCAAACCACATACAAACTTATTCAAAGTTCATTACTTTCCAATTTTTATTCAAAACACCAAAAGTTACGACGAACATTCTAACTTGCGTCGTTTCATTCCGAATTCATTATCATCAACCATAAATCATATTTAAAGTCCTTAATATCATAATTATACTATGATATACACAAATATACCAAAGGTATACACTTTCCGATAACGTCCGAAATCATTCTCTAACACCAAATCAATTCTCCTAACATTCATTTACGTTATAAAGGCCATGACGACACAACTAACAACCTTAAACGAAATTAATTCACACTTGTTTTCCTTTCTAAGGCACACGGCCAAACACACCCTTTTCACACACACACGCCATGCACAAACACAACCCCATCCCACAATCTTCATGCTAATCCAATCACTAACACATATATATCCATTTCATAACATTAAAACATAAAAATCTTACCTTGTTCTTAAGATTCCGATTCGCCGCAAACGTCGCCTTTTCGTCAAACTAATTGTACCACAACGAAGAGCACCTCGAACTCATCAATCATTCAAAAGAGACTAGGTGTGTGGATTAGAAACAAAGGCCAAGAATTTTTTTTTTCTAGGTTCGGCCGAGAGCCCTTGTTGTGGGGTGTTCTTGAATTTTTCTTGTTTTGATCTTGATAAGGCATAGCACATGACCTTAATAAAATGGGCTTGAACTTGCTCCCTTGGCCGGTCACTTCACTCATTTGGGCCTCAATTTTTGTATTCAATTTTCTTGGCCCGATTCATTAAAAGTCCCGTTTTGTAATTCCCGAAACAAATTTCCGAAATTCCAAATTTACCCTCGGCCTTCCCCGAGGTCTTAACATTAACGACTTCATAACCAACATAGTCATATTCACCAAAATCCAAATATTTCCTCAACACACACAAGTCTTCTTTATTTCTCGATTTCCCGTTATAAAAAAATACGGGACATAACAAATGTATGGACCGATCCATAACTATTAGTACTGAGGAACCTACGGCCTGATCCACATAAGTTAGTGCTGGGGAACGTATGGCCCGATCCATAAATGTTATTGTCGAGGAACGTACCACCCGATCCATAAATATTAGTGCTGAGGAATGTACAACCCGATCCATAAATGTTATTGCCGAGGAACATACGACCCGATCCATAAAAGTAAGTGCCGAGGAACGTACGACCCGATTCATATAAGATAGTGCCGAGGAACGTATGGCCCGATCCATAAATATTAGTGCCGAGGAACCTACGGCCCGATCCGTATAAGTTAGTGTCTTGGAACGTACGACCCGATCCATATAAGTAAGTACCAAAGAATGTACGACCCGATCCATAAAGTTAGTGCCAAGGAACGTATGGACCGATCCATAAATATTAGTGCTGAGGAACCTACGACCCGATCCACATAAGTTAGTGCCGGGGAACGTATGGCCCGATCCATAAATGTTATGGTCGAGGAACGTACCACCCGATACATATAAGTTAATGCCGAGGAACATACGGCCAGATCCATAAATGTTAGTGTCGAGGAACATACGACCCGATCCATAAAAGTAAGTGCCGAGGAACGTACGACCCGATTCTTATAAGATAGTGCCGAGGAACGTATGGCCCGATCCATAAATATTAGTGTCGAGGAACCGACGGCCTGATCCATATAAGTTAGTGCCGAGGAACGTACGACCCGATACATATAAGTTAATGCCGACGAACGTACGACTCGATCCAATAAGTTAGTGCCGAGGAACGTACCACCCGATCCATAAATGTTAGTGCTGAGGAACGTACGGACCGATCCATATAAGTTAGTGCCGAGGAACGTACGGCCCGATCCACATAAGTTAGTGCCGGGGAACGTATGGCCCGATCCATAAATGTTAGTGTCGAGGAACATACGACCCGATCCATAAATGTTAGTGCTGAGGAATATACAAGCCGATCCACAAATGTTAGTGCTGAGGAACATACGACCCGATCCATATATGTGAGTGCCGAGGAACGTACGACCCGATTCATATAAGATAGTGCCGAGGAACGTATGGCCCGATCCATAAATATTAGTGCCGAGGAACCTACGGCCCGATCCATATAAGTTAGTGCCGAGGAACGAACGACCCGATACATATAAGTTAATGTCGAGGAACGTACGGCTCGATCCAATAAGTTAATGCCGAGGAACATACGGCCCGATCCATATAAGTTAGTGCCGAGGAACGGACGGCCTGATCCATACAAGTTAGTGCCGAGGAACGTACGGACCGATCCATAAATGTTAGTGCCGAGGAACATACGGCCCGATCTATATAAGTTAGTGCCGAGGAACGTACGGGCCGATCCATACAAGTTAGTGCCGAGGAAAGCACGACCCGATCTATATAAGTTAGCGCCGAGGAACGTACGGGCCAATCCATATAAGTTAGTGCCGAGGAAAGCACAACCCGATCTATATAAGTTAGCACCGAGGAACGTTCGGGCCGATCCATATAAGTTAGGGCCGAGGAACGTACGACCCGATTCATATAAGATAGTGCCGAGGAATGTATGGCCCGATCCATAAATATTAGTGCCGAGGAACCTACGGCCCGATCCATATAAGTTAGTGCCGAGGAACGTACGACCCGATCCATATAAGTAAGTACCGAGGAACTTACGACCAGATTCATTTAAGATAGTGTCGTGGAATGTATGGACCGATCCATAAATATTAGTGCCGAGGAACCTACGGCCCGATCCATATAAGTTAGTGCCGAGGAACGTACGGCCCGATCCATATAAGTTAGTGCCGAGGAACGTATGACCCGATCCATATAAGTTAGTGCCGAGGAACGTGTTATATCCCGTGTTTTCACACCTTTGGAAAATTGGAAATAATTTGGACTTGTATGAAATAAGGTCATAATTGAATTTATGTAACCCTTGAATTGTTATGAAAGAATATTAATATGGAAGTGTCGAGGAACGCTAAGGGCAAATTTGGGATTTCGAAAATTAGTTTCGGGAATTACAAAACGGGAATTATAATCCATTGGGCCCAAATAATTGAAAGAAAAATTAGGCCCAATGATGAAGGGTGGCGGGCCAACTTAGTGGCCCTAGCCCATGTTTTATTAATTTTTCCATGTGTAAAAATTAACTAAGGGACCATAGTGTATATATCATATATTATATCATCTTCATCTCTTAGAAGATTCATGAAAGAACAAAGCAAAAACAAGAGAAAAAAAGGGGAGGGTTCGGCTTGGCCATAGAAAATTTGCCACCAAAAATCTTGCTTCTAAAATTTTGTTCTTGTTGTATTCCTACTAAAGTGAGAAAGGAGACCTTATTTCATCAAAGTGAACACAAGTTCAAGTGAAGAAGACTTGAGGAAAAGGTGAGAATTTATTCCTTATTCTTGTGTTATAAAGTCTTGTTTGTGTTGTAGCATATAAAAATGTGTTGATTGTATGGAAAAATGGAAGTTTGTAAAGTGGGTTTGGAATATGATGTGTAGCCGTGTGTATGTATGAATTGTATAGCCATAATGTGTTGAATTCATGTTATATTCTAGTTATGGTTGTGATGAAATGCATATGGGAATTGGAAGTGAAATGAATTTGGTTGAAGTTGATGAATGGGGCATATGGCCGTAGGGTATGTGGACTTGGAATGGTAATGAATTAAGTTGTTTAGTATGTTAGTGTGTTATTGTGATGTTTACAATGTAAATGAAGATAGAATGATATAAGTTAGTATTGAAATGGAATGTAGAAGTTTATGTCGTTTTAGAACGATTTTACGACATTATGAAAATGAAGTTATTAAGTTGCAAATTATGATGAGTATTGATGAAGTTGGAAGCTAGAAACATATTATGAATATGTATGCCAAAGATTAGAAGTTTTGAATGAGTTACGACTTTGGCGGAAAGTTTGTATATTATGTATATCGTGTGTATAATTTAAGGAAACCATATGAAATGCTTCTAAACTATGTTGTGGTGATCTATATTGTTAATGAATGTGAAATCATTGATATTAGTTTGAAAGTTTGGGTTGGAGAGAAGGTTATGGCAATTGTCGGCAAGTAGAGCTAGTTGTGCCATATTATGTTTTTGATGTTCGTTGTTGATGTTGATGTTGTTGTTTGGGTTGTTGTTGATGATTCTGAGCCGAGTTGAATTCTCGGGGGTGCTATATGTATAGGGGAAGTGCTGCCGAAATTTCGGTAGACAAATATGAGTTAAATTGAATTTGTAGCATCTATAACTTACAATTGGTAAATGTGACCATTTGCAGATTTTCGACGAAACGGAGAGTGATCTTGGATAGGCTTAAAAAGCTCAAAAGGTATGTAAAGCTACCCCGATCCTTCTTTTGGCATGCCTAAGTGTAGTAGAATCAGATTCGGGCCTCGAAAGACTTTCTGCCCATCAGAACCCGCAAGTGAAAATCTCGCTTTTTCCTTTAGTAGAATTGAGCCCTTTTGGTATGTTTTCTCGGAAATTATGCAAACTTTCTCTAAACTACTCGGAAGGCTATAGAACGTCCGTAGAACCTTTATAGGTGGCCTCATAGGCTTAAAGGGCGTAATTTGAGCCCACCGCCTTGCTTGTTCCGAGGTGGGCCCACTATTCCCGGTTTTGCCCTTATAGTGCTTAAGTCTTCTTTTCGAGCGGTTTTTGAAAGGAATGTTTTGATTACCATTCTAATTACCTAACAAACATTATTTTAAATATTCCATTAAGTCTGATAAATTGTTTTGACACTCGGAACGATTTCAGAAAGGTTATACTTCTGTAATTTATTATGCAATCTGAAACTCACTTATTATGATCCCATCCGACTTCATTGGATTGGTTTGTCATTAATATGCCTCATCGAGTCTCTGAAAATATTTATACTATTTTAATTGCATTTAGTCTCTCACTACTCCATTCGTGGATGCCCCAATGTTTCCCACACTGAGCCCAGGCCAGGATATGTTGTCAAGCGTTATCCTCTGCATTGTTCGTCGTGCCTCGATGTGAGGGGGCAGGTATACGCGTACATGGGTTTGTGGAGTATGATGTGCCATGTCCGCTTGTTCTGATATGATTTGCTATGGCCATTTGATATGACATATTATGCTACGGGGTTATGCCCCTATTCTGATTCTTCTTTGTTGTGGCACCAGCGTCGGGAGGGTGGCCACGTTCTGTCTACCGAGTCCCTTGGCAGGGGCCGGATTTGATATGACATATGTTTCTGTACACACTCTGCATGTTTTGAAATTATGTATCTCATACTTTGGATTTTCTGTTTACTCTCTGTATGTCCTGTACCAGTTATGATTTTGTCTCCGTAATTCAGGCTTTACATATTCAGTACATATTTCGTACTGACCCCCTTTCCTCGGGGCTGCGTTTTCATGCCGCGCAGGTACCGACGACAGGTTTGCTGATCCGTCCGCTTAGGACCTCATTCTGCTATTTGTGGAGCGCTCTTTTATTCAGAGCCATCTTTTGATATAGTCTGTCACTTCTATATATGTATATTCTCGTTCATGGGTACGGCGGGGCACTGTCCTGTCATATGATTCTGTCGGTCTGTTTAGAGGTCTGTGGACATGTTTGTGGGTTGGGGTCTTTCTGTACAGATATGTGTATGTGTTGTGTTCGGGCGAGCCCATTCGCCGCGGCGGCCGGTCCGCATAAATTTAAATGTTGCTCTGTTGGCCCTGTGTGGCCTTTGTTGGTATTTTCTGCGTGCAGGGTATTTGGGATAGTCCGTAAAACAAAGGAAACTCTGCCGAAATTTTTCTGGAAATTATCTAAATTTAGAATAAAGCCTTGTCGGCTTCTGCCACATACTAGAATGCGTTTGAGTGCCCAGATCGGGCACTAGTCACGGCCTACGGGGTTGGGTCGTGACAGAACGTACCACCCGATCCATAAATGTTAGTGTTGAGGAACGTACGACCCGATCAATAAAGTTAGTGCCGAGGAATGTATGGACCGATCCATAAGTTAGTGCCGAGGAACGTACGGGCCGATCCATACAAGTTAGTACCGAGGAAAGCACGACCCGATCTATTTAAGTTAGCGCCGAGGAACGTACGGGCCGATCCATATAAGTTAGGGCCGAGGAACGTACCACCCGATACATATAAGTTAATGCCGAGGAACGTACGGCTCGATCCAATAAGTTAGTGCCGAGGAACATACGGCCCGATCAATATAAGTAAGTGCCGAGGAACGTACGGCCCGATCCATACAAGTTAGTGCCGAGGAACGTACGGACCGATCCATAAATGTTAGTGCCGAGGGACATACGGCCCGATCTATATAAGTTAGTACCGAGGAACGTACGGGCCGATCCATACAAGTTAGTGCCGAGGAAAGCACGACCCGATCTATATAAGTTAGCGCCGAGGAACGTACGGGCTGATCCATCTAAGTTTGGGCCAAGGAACGTACCACCCGATACATATAAGTTAATGCCGAGGATCATATCGCCCGATCCATAAATATTAGTGCCGAGAAAGCTACGATCCGATCCATATAGGTAAGTGCCGAGGAACGGATGACCCGATTCATATAAGATAGTGCCGAGGAACGTATGGCCCGATCCATAAATATTAGTGCCGAGGAACCTACGGCCCGATCCATATAAGTTAGTGCCATGGAACGTACGACCCGATCAATCTCCAGACAAATCGTATCACAAACATACCACATCATCAGAACATATCAAATGCCATATCACATCATAACTCCATAGACGGTAACCGGCCCTATGGCGAGGCCTCGGAAACCGTAACACATCATACTTCCGAATATGGTATAGCGTGCACGATCACAAAGCCGGCCCGGGTACCGACGAACGAAATCATAGCGAATGGCACGAACGGAGTAGTGCAGAAACCATATGCATATCAAAAGTAATTTACAAGACTCGACATATAATTACATATAGGCATATACCGACGCCAGAAGGCTCGGAGTAGGAGTCAGGTCGATCAAAGTTAATATATGGAAGTTACGAAGTTCCAAACTGCAAAACCTTTGAAAAACAATTCACAGGTCACTTTCCGAAAATCTAACATCATTCATAGTGCAAACGTTCAATAACGATATAGGAAATTTCAAACGGACCTTTGCGTCATAGGCAAATGATTACTTTTCATATCGAACGAAAATGAGCCAAACAAACCAAATAAGGGAAGCCTCGGGGCTTGCAGGCCCACCTTGAGTCAAATCGAGGCGGCGGACACAAATCACAGACTTTAGGCTCCATAAAGCCATCTACGAAAGTTTCGGAGAGATTCGGACACAATAGCAAAAGTTAGGAAGGTTTGAACATTCTTTCAAGCAAATGTAAGGAATAGGTTTCAATTGCGCTGAATGAATAGTGGCCAAAATTAAACTTGGATTTCCAAGAATAGAATTATCCCCGAGGGTCCGATCTTAACCTAGTATAACTAGGACATGCCAAAAGAAGGAAAGGTAGGCTTTACATACCTGGATTGCACCTTACGCTCGTCAAATCTCAATTCCCGTTTCGTCCAAAAACTGCAAATGGTCACATTTACCAGTTACTATTCATGAAAGTTAACATCTTAATCTTTGGGCTATACTTGGCTACCGAAATTTCGGCAGCATTTCCCCTATAAATCTAACACCCCCGAGACTTAGCTCGGCTCAAAATACATCAACAACAACAACCCAAACATCATCAAACAACATAAACCACAATCAAGTCATTCTAACTTTAAAGTTCTACCTTACTACACAAGTTGACAACTTTCATTCAAACTTCACAATTCCAAACTTACGCCCACATTATTGTATTCATTCACCCATTCAAGATTATCCAAACCCATCCCAATTACACTCCAACAATATACAAAATTTCCCGAAGTTCATTACTTTCCATATTTCATCCAAAACATCAAAACTTACGGCGAACATTCTAACTCGCATTGTTTCATTCCAAATTCATTAACATCAACCATAAGTCATATTTAAAGTCTTTAGCATCATAGATATACAATGATATACACAAATATACCAAAGATATATACTTTCCCATAATGTTCCGAAATCCTTTTCCAACGCCAATTCAATTCATTAAATAATCATTTAAGTTATAAAGGCCACAACGACGCAACTAACAAACTTAAACGAAATCAAATTCATCTTGTCCTCCACAATTCATGGCTCACGGCCACATACCAACACATGCACACACACGGCTTTCTACACACACATCCAAGTTACGGGATTCTCGTCTATTCTCAATCCTTAACACATTCATATCAATTCCATAACATTAGAGGGGCAAAATTCTTACCTTTTCTTAAGTTTCCGACTTGTCGCAAACGCGCACCTTCCGCCAAACTAATTGTACCCCGTCGGAGAGCGTCTTGAGTACTTTACAATATGTGAAGAACAAGGATTTTTGGATCAAACACAAGGCTTGGGAATTTTTTTTTGTTCTTATAGGGGTTCTCGGCCGAGAGCCTTTCTTTGGTGTTGCTCAATTTTTTTTTTGTGTTTTGTTTTAGTTCTAGATAACTCCAAAGGGAATATGGATATATATCCAATTATAGGTCATGTGTATATCACATGACCTTTAAAAAATGTGGGCTTGGACCTTGTCTTGGCCGGCCACTTCAAGGCTTTGGGCCTCAATTTTTTTGTTGTCCAATTCTTGGCCCAATTCATTAAAAGTCCCATTTTGTAATCCCCGAAACTAATTTCCGAAATTCCAAATTTACCCTCGGCCTTCCCCAATGTCTTGACATTAATGATTTCATAACCAACATAGTCACATCAACTAGAATCAAAATATTTCCTCATAACACACAAGTCTTAATTATTTCTCGATTTCCAATTATACGAAAACACGGGACATAACATTCTCCCCCCCTTAAGAACATTCGTCCTCGAATGTTAAGTTGACCTCACGGGGCGTCATACTACTTCGGAAGGGTTCTCTTTATAGTTGTCCTTTGTTGCTTTTCCGACATGGCTTCTTTATCAACATTACGGGGGGGGGGGGGGGGGGGGGGGTAAATAAAAATTTTCACATTACTGATTCAAATGCCTTCCTAATACATCTTCTCATACCCCACGTAATCACCGAACCATACGCTATGTTCTTGTAATGGACAAACGCTTCCCAGACATTATAATCAATATCATTTCTCGTTATACTTCTGAGTTTCTTACCACATCGTCATAATCCCACTTCACTTCATACCAGACACTTTATGCCAAACAGATTCAGAGCTAGGGTTGGACGCGTATAAGCATATCGGACGGATTCATAGTCAACGTCAGAGGTACGGAAGTATGTCAGACAAATCTGAGATCGGAGTCAGACGTACAGAGAGGTATCAGACAGATTCGAAATCAGAATCAGACGTACAGAATTGTATCATACAGAGTCGTGATCGAAGTCAGACAGACCGAAATGTATCAGACATACGAAGATGTATCAGACAGACGCGTGATCAAAATCAGACGTACAAAGGCATATCAGGCGGATTTATATCCAGAGTCAGACATACAGGGGTGTGCCAGACAGAAACGTATTCAGAATCAGACGTACAAAAATTCATCAGATGGGAACATAATCAAGCTCAGAAATACAGAGGCGTACTAGGCAGAGCCTTATCGGAATCGGGAGTGTAGAAGTACAACAGATAGAATATCAAATTAGAATCAAATCGCTCCTATTAAGGCTCCAATGATTCATGAGAATTTCCCTTTATTTGTAAACTTGTTTGCCAAGTGATCATACAAATTGTCTTGCGAGTCGCTCATCGGCTCCTTCAGAGGTTCCGCTTATTCACACTCTTATTCTTCATTACTCACAATATTAGTTGCCTGGACTCGGCTCTTGTTCCATATGGACACCAAACAAAAATCATACACACACACATACACACACTTACTAATACCTTACTGGCGAACGTCTTAGACTGTTGTTCAAATTCGTTCAATTTCCCAAGCGGTGGTGTACCCTTTTCTTTTTGCCCATTTAGTCCGCCTCGTTCTGCGCGACTCCTGTAAGGGCACTAATTACTCCACACATTCTATTTTTCTTTTGGTTACCCCAAATTTCCATTTATATTTATCATACTTTCACTTGTGAGAAACTTTGCATTACTTCCCAGGGGGTCACCCATCCCAGAATTGCTCTGGCTTGAGCACGCTTAACGCCGAAACTTTCATGCATTTTGACGCATTAGGGCTGATATAATTTCGTCAATTGCCCCGCACGACCTTTGTCACGAAATTTTGGGGCCAATCGGGGTCTTAGCAAATTTTTTTCTTTTTGGGAAGTTTTCGTAGTGGGTCCCACTCCGACCCAAAGAGGTCGTTTGCTCTTCTGGCTATATGGTTTATCGCTTTAGCCTGTCAAATTCCCTATATTCGCCTCCCACATGAATAGATGGCTGCCTCAAATATTTTCATTAATTCGGATTCTTACCCTACTTTTACGGACACGCAGAAAGAGAATATCGCGTAATATACTGGAATACAGACCTATCATTCCACATATTCATTCAGGAAAAGGTTAGTAATATACCTGGGTCTGCGTCTGGTGATGCCTCTGGGTCCCGCCGACCAGTCAAAGCGTATATGCGGTTCGAGGGACCGCTAGAATCTGAACCCCCACCACGGCCTCTACCGCGGCCCGCTGGTGCTGGCATACCTCGCCCCGTGGAGCGCGTGGCCGAAGGGGTAGATGGCGAACCAGCAACGGATCTCGTCGGCTGTGCTGCGCTACAAGAACAGCCTGCCCACGGACAATCTCGCATGATATGGCCCTGGCGGCCGCAAGCAAAACAAGCCCCTATGGCCCTGAAGCACTCACTTGGGTGCGATCTTCCACAATACGAACACGGGGGCATAGGTGGCCTAGTCTGACCGGGGCCCCTGCTCGCCTGAGGACCTGGGGCTCTGGAACTCTGGTCTGCCCTGGACGGTCCTGCGCCATCAAATCGCTTACTAGCAGACTGTGTGTCCCGGCCTAACGGAGGGAAGTACCCACTAGACTGATACTGAGGCTGCCCGCCCCGAGAATCTCCAGAATACCCCGCTAATCTGGCCCTCTTGGGCCGTTTCCCATCATACTCTCTGCTGGGCCGATCTGCTCGGTGCCGGTTCTCCATCCCCTGGGCGTAGGCCTGTAGACGGGCAATGTCCATATCTGTCTGCAATGACACCGCCATACAGCCGTCGATCAAGTAACGATCCAACCCCATAACATATCTGTGCATCCGATCAGACATATCTGCTACCACGGCAGGTGCATACCGGGCCAGGGAATCAAACTCCAGATTATATTCACGAACACTTCGACCCCTCTGCTGGAGATGTAAAAACCGATCAGCTCGCTCCCGTCGTAACTCTGGGGGCAGAAAGTGGCGGGTGAAAGCAGTCACAAACTGATCCCACGTAGCTGGAGGAGCACCCTCACCCCTGGGTAACTCCCAAGTCTCGTACCAGTGAGCGGCAACATCCCGAAGTCTCCAGCTCAACCGACTCGGTCTCTGAAGCCCTGACCAAGTCTAATGCACGCCGCATCCCCCGAATAAAGTCATGGGGGTCCTCATCGGGCTTAGACCCGAAAAACTCTGGAGGGCCACATAATAAGAACTCCCGAACTCTCAGGCTGTCCCGCCTGTCATCATCATCATCGTCCCTCCGCCCACGTCTGCGAGCCTGTCCCGCTACTATTATGGTCAACAATTGTACAGCCTCCCTCAGGGTCCTGTCCTCCGCCCCTGGCTGAGGAGCTGGAGTCTCAAGAGCGGGTACACGGACCTCTGGAGCTGCTAAAGGTCCTGCTCCAGGCTGTACTAGTGGGGGTGTAGCAGACCCCTCAGAATGAGGCACAACCTCAGGCAAATCATAAACACGAGCCCGGGTAGCTCGCTGTGCCTGACTAGTCTCTCCCATCCTCGCCTTGCCCTTCTGGGCCGCCGTTGCCTTCTTCGGAGGCATCACTGCAAACACAATAACGGGTCACATCAGAATCACCCTAATAGCACAGCTCTATCGCACGATCTAAGATTTCAAGGAAGAGTAACACCCTAAATGCCCTGTAGCCTCCTGTTTATAGATGTGGTGCACAACACATCGATAAACAAGACTCTACGAGACACGGCCTGTAGAAATTCCGAGGACAAACCGCTCTGATACCACTTCTGTCACGACCCAACCCCGTGGGCCGCGACTGGCACCCTACTTAGGCACCCCAAACAGACTCACAAACCAGATCATCATATTCAGACTCATTCAGACTTAACATACGTTATTCGAACTGAAGACTAATAGCAGACGTCACGCAAGCATTGAATGAACACTTATCTTAGGCGGTCGCCCGTGCAGGACAGTCATATCAAAATCAGAAAGGTGGCGGAATATACATCGCCCAAATGCACACACACACACGTACAAACTTATGGGTCGTCTTGGCCATAATAGCATACGGGCCGCTTAAGAACGTAAAACAAAACCACATACGAACACACCGGACCCACGACCCACAAATATGACTACAGGCCTCTAAAACAAAATAGAACATACGAACATATGACGGGACAGGGCCCCGCCGTACCCACACAGCCACAAATGTACAGAAACACCCACAGCAAAAGGTATGTACCAAAAGTTAAGCTCCGGATCAAGGGGAGCTCTCCAAAATAGCAGAATAGGTAGCCTAAACCGGAGGATCACCCAAACGAGCTTCTGTACCTGCGGGCATGAAACGCAGCTGTAACACCCCGTACCTTTAACGAAAGTTTTTACCACGATCCTAGACTTAGAACATCAGATAAAGAATGTGGAAATTGAAATTTTTCTGTTCAGTTGTGATATGGTGGTTTACGCCCATGAACAGTGACCGTATTTCAATTTACGACCATGAACAGTGCCCGTAAACTGAAACCAAGAATTTCTGAACATTCTGGAATTTGACATTTTGAGGTCATATGGTTAAATACGGACCGTATTTCACTTTACGGCCCGTATTTCCAAACGTATTTCTAATTTGGGAAAACTTCCTTGATGAAAGTTGTAGAGCATTGAAATACCTTTCCAACGGTATGTTACGGGGGTCAAACGGACATCTGTGCAAGGAGTTATGGCCATTTTACTGAAGCGACACAGTGCAGTCCAAAGTGCAGAATACGGTCCGTAAATCAATTTACGGCCCGTAAACTGACTTTACGACCAGCAGTGTTCAGGTCGTAAATTTCACTTTCACAGAACAATATATATTCGTCCATATCAGTTCAACTCATTATTTTTCATTCCTTCAAACCCTAGAACGACCTCCTACTCTCCTCCAACATCAAGAACACCAAGGTAAGTCCATTCTAATTATTCCAACTCAATTCTAACATATATCCTTGTAATCTAAACAATAAATCATCATTCCTAATATAGGGTTTTCAAGAAAACCCATCTCAAGATTCAAGAATCAAGATTTGGGAAATCTTCTCCAAAATTCAAGTCTTTAATTCAGGTTTTGGAGCAATTAAGGGTTTGCAACATATTTCCTTCCAAAGTGATTCAAGCTAGGTTTTGGGTGTTCTTCAATAGAAAAGTGAATTGTTAAATCTTGTTTAACAAATTAAGGTATGCCTCTTTTGAACATACTCTTTTGATCGATTTTTTTTATAAACTCTTTGATTTTGATTCGTATGTCTCTTTTGAAAAATCTTATTTTGGAATGCATGACTTCTTTTCTTGAAGGTTCTTTATTGAATAGAAAGGGTGAACTTCTCATACAAAACCCTAATGTATGTCTAAGATTTTAATAATGTTCTTACCCTTATCATTGATAGATTTGACGGGTTAGAATAGAGAAAATGGCATTGAAAGCTCGGTTATGATTTTTGGATATCAAATGATTTGTGGGCTGTTTTGGTATGATTAAATGGATAGAATTAGTTGGATATTGATATAAAATAATTGTTGTGATTGTTGTTGATGTTGTTGTTCTTGAATTTGGAAGTATAAATATTATTCAAGATCCTTTAATGAATGAAAGGAAAAGAAATCTTTTCATGTTCCTTGAACTCTAATTCATGTTTAAATGGTGGTTAATGTGTGTGAGGGGACAAACCCACATTAAACCTAGATTGTAACAAACCCTATATATGTATGTGATATTATGAATGTTTTCCTCTATAAGATATGTTTAATAATGATGGTTAAGGGTTGGTAATGATATTCTCATTGATGATTTAAGACATGGAAATCTTTCGTAAAGAAGTTATACGTTTTCAAACATTGGTCGGAATAACTTATCCTTTCAATATGGCATAATGCTCCGTAATGATAATTTGACTACAAAGATGATTTCTTTTAGACAAGGTCATGCGTGTGTAGGGTCAAGCCCGCATCGAACCTTACACGAACTATACTACTTTGTGAAACTCGCTTTTCCCCATTATTGGATGATTGAACTTAAATCTTCTAAAGGTTAGACCTTCAACTTGTTTTGTTGTAAAATGGGTTTCTTAAACTTGAAATTTGAATAAGATATTTGAATAAGATTTTCAATCGGTGGTAACTTGAAATGCCTCTATTTGGGATGATGACTTGAGAAGTGAGGTTCGGCCCTAAGCCATAATTGATAATTTAGTAATATGACATTATTTGTATTTTTGTTTGTGTTTTTGTAACTGTATGGTAAAGTTGTGTTTGTCCAGAGGACGATTAGCCTCCGTGGTTTCCTAACCAGGAGTATCGATTGATTGATTAGTTTGCCTATGAGTGGCTTGCTTTCTATCTTGTTTCCTGTGAGTGGCTTGTAGTGATATAGAATTCGTAAGTGAAATTCTTGGCATGGTAAATGGTAAAGAGTTAAATTGATATGCCTTTCGTTGATCGATATGTGTAATGAACTTAAATGTTATTGACGGTATGACTGTTTTGAGACAATTGGTGAATCGGCTTCTATGCCATGGACTTTGTTGTTCTGTTTGCCTTGCTATTCGGGAGGAGGAGTAGCCACTATGGATCCTAGTGTATTAATTGCCTTGCCATTCGGGAGGAGGAGTGGCCACTCCCGGGTTCGCTACCTGGGGTGCATTAATGGCCTTGCTATTCGGGAGGAAGAGTAGCCACCGTGAATCTATATTTCGGTGTATTGCGCAGTGTGCCTAGCCATTCGGGAGGATGAGTGGTTACCGGGGATTTCATATCCCGGTGTGTTTATGCCTAGCCATTCGGGAGGATGAGTGGTCACCGAGATTTTATAATTCGGTGTGGTGAGTTGTGACAAGGGAACCCTACGGTCATTCCCTCGATGTGATTGATTCTTGGGCTTGTGTCAGTATGTAAAATATTCGTATATGTGTAATATTCGTAATCTCTCATGGAACCGTTGTTGACAATCATGATCAATTTGAAAGGCATAATTAAAAGTTGTAACTTAACAAAAGACTTCATAATTGATTTTTGATAATTCTTATGGAGATACACATGTTGAATACTTGTTTCTATATTGATTAATGGATTTGTAAACTGTTTAACAAATGATATTGAGAATCACAAAGTGGAATGGCTGTTTTTATGCTATCTTTTTCAGAACTGATTTCTTTATATATTATTATATTTTATTTTCATAATACTTGTTGTCCCCGAGGCACTCACTGAGTACAAAAGTACTCAGGCATACCATTGTTGTTTTTGATGGTATGTTAGGTAACGAAGAAGAGCAGGTTCGTGATACTTTCGACGCTTAATAGGACTTGCTACTGCTGTGGATTTGGTGAGCCCACATCCTTGTTCGTGGGACACTTTCCGTTTCATTTATTATTCTAGATTTCCGGGCTGCGTCCCGAAGTTTGACGATTGTTATGTCTCTTAGAAGCTCCATAGATAGTTGTCAGAATTGTTGGTAGATTGTCAAAAGTCTCGTACGACTTAATGGGTGTTTGCCACGTTGATGGCCATTGCTTATAAAGACTTCCGCTGATTTAATTCATGTGTTACATTTAATTTATAAATTGTTGGAGGCGAATATTGAACCTGGCGGGTTCAAGTATTATTATTATGTCGTTTAGGTTCTTCCGATGTTGTTCATGACGTCGGATGCCGGTCACGTCTAGGGTGGGTTTTGGGGCGTGACAGTAGCCCCCCGAAGAACAGGGGGTCAGTACGGGAGAAGTACTGAGTATGTAAAGCAGAAAGTACAGAAATCACAATCCTAACTGGAGTCAGAAGGAACAAACACAAACGTCAAAGTAGCAAGTCAAACCTGTACGGAAGATAAATGTACAAATGCAAATAAAAAAAAATCATGTATAGGGCTTAGGAACGTGGTCACCCCTGACGCTGGTGCCACAACACATCATACTCCAGAAGTTTTTCAAATCTCCGTACAGTCTCCAGACAAATCGTATCACAAACATACCACATCATCAGAACATATCAAATGCCATATCACATCATAACTGCATAGACGGTAACCGGCCCTATGGCGAGGCCTCGGAAACCGTAACACATCATACTTCCGAATATGGTATAGCGCGCACGATCACAAAGCCGGCCCGGGTACCGACGAACGAAATCATAGCGAATGGCACGAACGGAGTAGTGCAGAAACCATATGCATATCAAAAGTAATTTACAAGACTCGACATATAATTACATATAGGCATATACCGACGCCAGAAGGCTCGGAGTAGGAGTCAGGTCGATCAAAGTTAATATATGGAAGTTACGAAGTTCCAAACTGCAAAACCTTTGAAAAACAATTCACAGGTCACTTTCCGAAAATCTAACATCATTCATAGTGCAAACGTTCAATAACGATATAGGAAATTTCAAACGGACCTTTGCGTCATAGGCAAATGATTACTTTTCATATCGAGCGAAAATGAGCCAAACAAACCAAATAAGGAAAGCCTCGGGGCTTGCGGGACCACCTTGAGTCAAATCGAGGCGGCGGACACAAATCACAGACTTTAGGCTCCATAAAGCCATCTACGAAAGTTTCGGAGAGATTCGGACACAATAGCAAAAGTTAGGAAGGTTTGAACATTCTTTCAACCAAATGTAAGGAATAGGTTTCAATTGCGCTGAATGAATAGTGGCCAAAATTAAACTTGGATTTCCAAGAATAGAATTGTTATGTCCCATGTTTTCGTATAACTGGAAATCGAGAAATAATTACGATTTGTGTGTTATAAGGAAATATTTTGATTTTGGTGAATATGACTATGTTGGTTATGGAATCATAAATGTTAAGACATCGGGGAAGGCCGAGGATAAATTTGGAATTTCGGAAATTAGTTTCGGGAATTACAAAACGGGACGTTTATCGAATTTGGCCAAGAAGAAATTAGAACACAAAATGAGGCCCAAAGTTAGTGGGGTGGCCGGCCATATTGGCTAGGCCCAAGCCCTTTTTAATGATCATGTGCCATGCACATGATCTATATTTGGATATATATCACTTAAGCCTCTTGGAATTATCAAGAATCAAGATCAAAACAAAAAAAAAATTAAGAAAGCACCTCAAAGAAGCTCTCGGCCAAGCTTGAGAAAAAGGAGAGAAAAAAACTTCCCAAGCTTTGTTGTTGATCCAAAAATCTTAATTTCTACATAGTTGTGAAGTACTCAAGGCCCTCTTCAACGGGGTATAATTAGTTTGGCACAAGAACCTCGTTTGCGACAAGTCGGAAATTCAAGAAAAGGTAAGAATTTTGCCCCTCTAATGTTATAGAATTGATATGAATGTGTTAAGGATTGGGAATAGACGCGAATCTCGTAACTTTGGTGTATATAGAAAGCCGTCGGTGTGTGTGTATATTGTATGTTGGCCGTGAGCCTAGGAAGAAGAAAGTGGTGTGAATTGATCTTGTTTAGTTTGTATAATGTGTTGTTGTGATCTTTATGTCGTAAATGATTGATTAATGAATTAAATTGGCGTTGGAAAATGATTTCGGACATTATCGGAAAGTGTATACCTTTGGTATAATTGTGTATATCATTGTATATTTGGGGTGCTAAAGACTTTAAATATGATTTATAGTTGATATTAATGAATTCGGAATGAAACGACGCAAGTTAGAATGTTCGTCGTGAACTTTCAATGTTTTGAAGAATTATGGAAAGTAATGGATTTTGGGACAATTTCGTGTATGGCTTGGATTGTATTTGGGATGTGATTGTATAAGTTTGAATGAGGAAAGGATACAATTATGTAGATATAGAGTTGGAGTTTTGGAAGTTTGAATGAAAGTTGCCAATTTAGGTAATAAAGTAGAACTTTGAAGCTAGAGTGGTTTGATTATTACTTGTGTTGTTTGATGATGTGTGGGCTGTTGTATTGATGTATTTTGAGCCGAGCTAAGTCTCGGGGATGTTAGATTTATAGGGGAAATGCTGCCGAGATTTCGGTAGACAAAAATGAAGTTAAAGGCATTTTTAGGCCTAAGAATCTCAATTGGTAACTTTGACCATTTGCAGATTTCGGACGAAACGGGACTTGACTTTTGGGAGAGCGTAAGATGTCTGTAAGGTATGTAAAGCTTCCCACTTCTTCGTTTGGCATATCTTAGTGTGATAGGCGAATATGGGAACTTCCGGAGCATTTCTGCTCCTCGAAACCCGATCCACAGAAAAGTTACTATTCATTCAATTCAATTGAAGCCTAAGGGCTCTATTTTGGCTAGAATGCCACCAATCGTCCGAAACCTATCGAAATGTGGTCGGGTAACTTAGAAATGATTATGTATGAACTTTTGGCCCCTAAATGTTCGTAAGTTATGTTCGCCACCTCAATTCGACTCGAGGTGGGCCCACTAACCCCGAGACGCCCTATTTGTCTTATTGGGCTGTCCTTTTGAATAAAGTTTGAAATGATACCTTCGATTTTGGAACTTCCTCCTACGGGACGTGTTTTGAATATTACGATACGCTAAGTTACGTCTTGAGCTATACGTACTATTTTGGAAACGTTTTGTGAAATGAAACCTTGTATCGACTAAGTATTCGATTATTTTGTATTATGAAATGACTTATGGGATTACTCTGTTTTGAAAGACTATTTTGAAGTATGATTTGCATTTGTTTGCTCACGACTCCGCTCGTGCCTTATTATGACTTCGTTCACCGGTTCCCGGGCCGGTTATGATTCGTGCGCCTTACAATAATTCAGCCGTATGCTGTGTTACGGTTCCCGAGGCCTCGCCATAGGGCCGGGTTCAGTTTGGAGTTATGCTGTGATATGGCTCGTGATGCGATACGCTCACCTCTGATTATGTTTGTGTTCGGGGACGTACGGAGATTTGAAACCTTCTGGTGTTATGCTGTGTGTGGCGCCAGCGTCGGAGTGGCGACCACGTTCTTAAGCGTTTGCATGATTTCGTTTGCATTATGTATACGTATATGATTTTGATACGGATTTGTACTCCATTTTTGTCATCTGATTTGCTTTCCGTTTTGATCTATATTTCTGTACTCCGTGCTTTACATACTCAGTACATATTTCGTACTGACCCCCTTTCTTCGGGGGCTGCGTTTCATGCCCGCAGGTGCAGATATTGGAGATCCTCCACTGTAGGCTTCACTCTTTGCTACTTCGGAGTACTCCTTCTTGACTCGGAGTCCCCCTTTTGGTACAGACTCTGTTTTGCTATGTATACTCTGTACATTTGACTATTTGGGTACGGCGGGGCCCTGTCTCGCCATATGTCTTTGTCTTGAGTTCGTAGAGGCCTGTAGTCATATATGTGGGGCGAGGGTCCTATATATGTTTGTTTGATTTTGTTTTCTGGTCTTAAAGCGGTCCGTTTGTTTTGATGGCCCTAAATGGCCCTTGTGATTATATTTGCACTTTTGACCGGCGATGTCTATTCCGCCGCTCAGTTTGGATCCGATATGACATTTTGATTTGTGCGACCGCTTAAGACATATTTGATAAAGATTCAGTTTGATATGACTTTTATGAATTTTTGGAATATGCTCGGATTTGGTAAATGAATATGCGGTTTGGTCTGGGTACCCAGATAGGGTGCCAGTCGCGGCCCACGGGGCTGGGTCGTGACAAAAGTGGTATCAGAGCAGTTTGTCCTCGGAATGTCTACAGGCCGTGTCTCGTAGAGTCTTGTTTATCGATGTGTTGTGCACCACACCTATAAACAGGAAGCTACAGGGCATTTAGGGTGTTACTTTCTTTGGAATCTTAGATCGTGCGATAGAGCTGTGCTATTAGGGTCATTCTGATCTGACCCGTTATTGTGTTTGCAGTGATGCCTCCGAAGAAGGCAACGGCGGCCCAGAAGGGCAAAGCGAGGATGGGAGAGACCAGTCAGGCACAGCGCGCTACCCGGGCTCGTGTCTATGATTTGCCCGAGGTTGTGCCTCATTCTGAGGGGTCTGCTACACCCCCATTAGTACAGCCTGGAGCAGGACCTTCAGCAGCTCCAGAGGTCCGTGTACCCGCTACTGAGACTCCAGCTCCTCAGCCAGGGGCGGAGGCTAGGACCCTGAGGGAGGCTGTACAGTTGCTGACTACACTAGTAGCAGGTCAGGCTCGCAGGCGCGGGCGGAGGGACGATGATGACGATGACAGGCGGGACAGCCTGACAGTTCGGGAGTTTCTATTACGTGGCCCTCCAGAGTTTTTCGGGTCTAAGCCCGACGAGGACCCCCATGACTTTATTCGGGGGATGCGGCGCACACTGGACTTAGTCAGGGCTTCAGAGACTGAGTCGGTCGAGCTGGCTTCGCACAGACTTCGAGATGTTGCTACCCACTGGTACGAGACTTGGGAGTTGTCTAGGGGAGAGGGTGCCCCTCCAGCCACTTGGGATCAGTTTGTGACAGCATTCACCCGCCAATTTCTGCCCCCAGAGTTACGACGGGAGCGAGCTGATCGGTTTTTACATTTGCAGCAGAGGGGTCGAAGCGTTCGTGAATATAATTTTGAGTTTGATTCCCTGGCCCGGTATGCACCTGCCGTGGTAGCTGATATGTCTGATCGGATGCATAGATATGTTATGGGGTTGGATCGTTACCTGATTGACGGCTGTATGGCGGTGTCATTGCAGACAGATATGGACATTGCCCGTCTACAGGCCTACGCCCAGGGGATGGAGAACCGGCACCGAGCAGATCGGCCCAGCAGAGAGTATGATGGGAGACGGCCCAAGAGGGCCAGATCAGTGGGGTATTCTGGAGATTCTCGGGGCGGGCAGCCTCAGTATCAGTCCAGTGGATACTTCCCTCCGTCAGGCCGGGACACACAGTCTGCTAATAAGCGATTGGATAGTGCGGGACCGTCTGGGGCCGGTCAGAGCCCCAGGGTGGCAGGTTCACAGGTATCCAGGGGTCCCAGCCAGGCCAGACCACCCAGGCCCCGTTGTTCTCATTGCGGGAAGTCTCATCCTGGGGAGTGCTATCGAGCGATTGGAGCTTGTTTTTCTTGTGGTGGTCAGGGCCACTTTATGAGAGACTGTCCGTTGGCTAGCGGTTCTGGTAGTGTGGCTCAGCCGACAGGGTCAGCCGCCGGTTCATCATCTGCTCCATCTGTTGCACGCCCTGGAGGGCGAGGTATACCAGCACCGGCAGGACGCGGTCGAGGCCGCGGTGGCGGTTCAGGTTCTAGCGGTCCCTCGAACCGCATATACGCTTTGGCTGGTCGGCGTGACCCAGAGGCATCACGAGACGCAGACCCAGGTATACTACTAACCTTTTTCTGAATGAACGTGTGCAATGATAGGTCTGTATTCCAGTATATTATGCGATATTCTCTTTCTGCGTGTCAATAAAAGTAGGGTAAGAATCCGAATCAATGAAAATATTTGAGGCGGCTATCTATGCATGTGGGGGGCGAATATAGGGAGTTTGGCAGGCTAAAACGAGAAACCACATAGCCAGGAGAGCAAACGACATATTTGAGTCGGAGTGGGACCCGCTACGAAAACTTCCCGAAAAATTTGCTAAAACCCCCAATTGGCCCTAAAATTACGTGACAAAGGTCGTGCGGGGCAATCGACGAAATTATATCAGCCCTAACGCGTTAAAATGCATGAAAGTTCCGGGGTTAAGCATGCTCAAGCCAGAGCAATTCTGGGATGGGTGACCCCCTGGGAAGTAATGTAAAGTTTTTCATAAGTGAGAGTGCGATAAAAATAAATGGAAATTTGGGGTAACCAAAAGGTAAATAGAATGTGTGTGGAGTAATTAGTGCCCTTTCGGGAGTCGCGCAGAACGAGGCGGACTAAATGGGCAAAAAGAAAAGGGTACAACACCGCTTGGGAAATTGAACGAATTTGAATAACAGTCAGAGACGTTCGCCAGTAAGGTATTAGTAAATGTGTGTGTGTGTGTGTGTATGATTTTCGTTTGGTGCCCATGTGGGTTAAGAGCCGAGACCCGGCAACTAATGTTGTGATAGACGAAAGGTTTTACTAAACCGAATACATGAAGCGAAGCGGGGGGCGACGATCCGAAAGTTGTCAAGGGATAGAAAATCCCTAAGTACATTATAACTCAGTTTAGAATGACGATGTCTGGAAGAGAAAATGAGTATGGAGGGTAGGAAAGATGAAAGATAAGCAGTGTGAATAAGTGGAATCCTTGAAAGAGTCGATACGCGAGACGTAAGACAATTTGTGTGACAACTTGGCGAATAAGTTTACCAATAAAGGGGAAATTCTCATGAATTATTGGAGCCTTAATAGGAGCGATTTGATTCTAATTCGACATTCTATCTGTTGTGCTTCTGCACTCCCGATTCCGATAAGGCTCTGTCTAGTACGCCTCTGTATTTTTGAGCTCGATTATGTTCCCGTCTGATGAATCTTTGTGCGTCTGATTCTGGATATGTTTCTGTCTGGCACACCTCTGTATGTCTGACTCTGGATATAAATCCGTCTGATATGCTTCTGTGCGTTTGATTTTGGTCACGCGTATGTTCGATACATTTCGGTCTGTCTGATCAAGACTCTGTATGATACAATTCTGTACATTTGATTTTGATTTCGAATCTGTCCGATATGATTCCGTGCGTCTGACCCCGACTATGAATCTGTCTAATATGTCTCCGTGTGTTTGATTCTGATTACGAATCTGTCTGATACGCCTTCGTACGTCTGACTCCGATCTCAGACTTGTCTGATATACTTCCGTACCTCTGATGTTGACTATGAATCCGTCCGATATGCTTATACGCGTCTGGCCCTAGTTCTGAATCTGTTTGGCATGGAGTGTCTGGTATGAAGTAAAGTGAGATTTCGACGATGTGGTAAGAAACTCAGCAGTGCAATAAGGAATGATTCTATGATGTCTGGAAAGCGTTCGTTTGTTATAAGAATATATCTTATGGTTCGATGATTACGTGGGGTATGAGAAAATGTATTATGAAGGCATTTGAATCAGTGATGTGAAAAATTTACCCCCCTAAAGTTAGTAAAGGAGCCGTGTCGGAAAAAAAAAAAAAAAAAAAAAAGACAACTATAAAGAGAAACCTCCCGGAGCAGTATGACGCCCCATAAGGTCGATTCAACATTCGAGGACGAATGTTCTAAAGGGGGGGAGAATGTTATGTCCCGTGTTTTCGTATAACGGGAAATCGAGAAATAATTACGATTTGTGTGTTATAAGGAAATATTTTGATTTTGGTGAATATGACTATGTTGGTTATGGAATCATAAATGTTAAGACATCGGGGAAGGCCGAGGATAAATTTGGAATTTCGGAAATTAGTTTCGGGAATTACAAAACGGGACGTTTATCGAATTGGGCCAAGAAAAAATTAGAACACAAAATGAGGCCCAAAGTTAGTGGGGTGGCCGGCCATATTGGCTAGGCCCAAGCCCTTTTTAATGATCATGTGCCATGCACATGATCTATATTTGGATATATATCACTTAAGCCTCTTGGAATTATCAAGAATCAAGATCAAAACAAAAAAAAAATTAAGAAAGCACCTCAAAGAAGCTCTCGGCCAAGCTTGAGAAAAAGGAGAGAAAAAAATTTCCCAAGCTTTGTTGTTGATCCAAAAATCTTAATTTCTACATAGTTGTGAAGTACTCAAGGCCCTCTTCAACGGGGTATAATTAGTTTGGCACAAGAACCTCGTTTGCGACAAGTCGGAAATTCAAGAAAAGGTAAGAATTTTGCCCCTCTAATGTTATAGAATTGATATGAATGTGTTAAGGATTGGGAATAGACGAGAATCCCGTAACTTTGGTGTATATAGAAAGCCGTGTGTGTGTGTGTATATTGTATGTTGGCCGTGAGCCTAGGAAGAAGAAAGTGGTGTGAATTGATCTTGTTTAGTTTGTATAATGTGTTGTTGTGATCTTTATGTCGTAAATGATTGATTAATGAATTAAATTGGCGTTGGAAAATGATTTCGGACATTATCGGAAAGTGTATACCTTTGGTATAATTGTGTATATCATTGTATATTTGGCGTGCTAAAGACTTTAAATATGATTTATAGTTGATATTAATGAATTCGGAATGAAACGACGCAAGTTAGAATGTTCGTCGTGAATTTTCAATGTTTTGAAGAATTATGGAAAGTAATGGATTTTGGGACAATTTCGTGTATGGCTTGGATTGTATTTGGGATGTGATTGTATAAGTTTGAATGAGGAAAGGAATACAATTATGTAGATATAGAGTTGGAGTTTTGGAAGTTTGAATGAAAGTTGCCAACTTAGGTAATAAAGTAGAACTTTGAAGCTAGAGTGGTTTGATTATTACTTGTGTTGTTTGATGATGTGTGGGCTGTTGTATTGATGTATTTTGAGCCGAGCTAAGTCTCGGGGATGTTAGATTTATAGGGGAAATGCTGCCGAGATTTCGGTAGACAAAAATGAAGTTAAAGGCATTTTTAGGCCTAAGAATATCAATTGGTAACTTTGACCATTTGCAGATTTCGGACGAAACGGGACTTGACTTTTGGGAGAGCGTAAGACGTCTGTAACGTATGTAAAGCTTCCCACTTCTTCGTTTGGCATATCTTAGTGTGATAGGCGAATATGGGAACTTCCGGAGCATTTCTGCTCCTCGAAACCCGATCCACAGAAAAGTTACTATTCATTCAATTCAATTGAAGCCTAAGGGCTCTATTTTGGCTAGAATGCCACCAATCGTCCGAAACCTATCGAAATGTGGTCGGGTAACTTAGAAATGATTATGTATGAACTTTTGGCCCCTAAATGTTCGTAAGTTATGTTCGTCACCTCAATTCGACTCGAGGTGGGCCCACTAACCCCGAGACGCCCTATTTGTCTTATTGGGCTGTCCTTTTGAATAAAGTTTGAAATGATACCTTCGATTTTGGAACTTCCTCCTACGGGACGTGTTTTGAATATTACGATACGCTAAGTTACGTTTTGAGCTATACGTACTATTTTGGAAACGTTTTGTGAAATGAAACCTTGTATCGACTAAGTATTCGATTATTTTGTATTATGAAATGACTTATGGGATTACTCTGTTTTGAAAGACTATTTTGAAGTATGATTTGCATTTGTTTGCTCACGACTCCGCTCGTGCCTTATTATGACTTCGTTCACCGGTTCCCGGGCCGGTTATGATTCGTGCGCCTTACAATAATTCGGCCGTATGCTGTGTTACGGTTCCCGAGGCCTCGCCATAGGGACGGGTTCAGTTTGGAGTTATGCTGTGATATGGCTCGTGATGCGATACGCTCACCTCTGATTATGTTTGTGTTCGGGGACGTACGGAGATTTGAAACCTTCTGGTGTTATGCTGTGTGTGGCGCCAGCGTCGGAGTGGCGACCACGTTCTTAAGCGTTTGCATGATTTCGTTTGCATTATGTATACGTATATGATTTTGATACGGATTTGTACTCCATTTTTGTCATCTGATTTGCTTTCAGTTTTGATCTATATTTCTGTACTCCGTGCTTTACATACTCAGTACATATTTCGTACTGACCCCCTTTCTTCGGGGGCTGCGTTTCATGCCCGCAGTTGCAGATATTGGAGATCCTCCACTGTAGGCTTCACTCTTTGCTACTTCGGAGTACTCCTTCTTGACTCGGAGTCCCCCTTTTGGTACAGACTCTGTTTTGCTATGTATACTCTGTACATTTGACTATTTGGGTACGGCGGGGCCCTGTCTCGCCATATGTCTTTGTCTTGAGTTCGTAGAGGCCTGTAGTCATATATGTGGGGCGAGGGTCCTATATATGTTTGTTTGATTTTGTTTTCTGGTCTTAAAGCGGTCCGTTTGTTTTTGTTATATCCCGTATTTTTTAACGTCATATTATTAACTGAGGTGGGGCCCACACGTCAATATTTTTTTTGGGACACGTGACAAGTTATATGAATCGCATGTGTAAAGTAAAACACAACTTATGAAGGGCCTTGGGGCCAAATCAAAGTGGAAGCCCTCCAAACGAATCTTTTAAGAAAACGTTTTCGGATGACCTGATTTGGAGGGGCAAAAACGGCATTATAAGTCTGGAATTTGGGAAAACGCCCAGAAGTAAAAGTTGTAGATAATTGAAATATCGTTCCAACCGTAGGTCGTGGGCCTATAGGTGACACCGTGCGATAGAGCCAGCTGTAGGAGAAGAATTTCCTTTTTACTAACCCTTAATTTCAGCTGGAGAACAGTATCGACGTAAAGCAACAACTGATGATATTAGAGGCTACACAGTATACCGGTAAGCAATGGTGTGAAAGACGTATGTCGGACAAGGTGTTTGAAGTATGATTGATACGTAAGGGTAAATATTGAAGAGGAGAGTAAACAGGAATGTGTCACCGGTGCCGTTTGAGTTGGGCACGCAAGGTAAGTCTCGACCTCTTTATACTTTCATTTGAAATTGTTAGCCCTGTGTGGCTATGATGCGATATGATGTGATGTATATATACGTATATGTGTTGGCCCTGTGAGGCGTGGTTGGTATTTCCTTTGTACAGGTTTTGCGATAGTGAGAAATACAGAGGAACCTCTGCCCAAATTTTTCTAAAAATACGAGGAGGAAAATGAGATATAAATTCTTAACAAGTCTTGAAGGTCGATATCGATAGGGCAAAAAAATGCCTAACGATAAAGTTTCCTCTAATTGGAAGAATGCAAAGTGTATGACGGGCCGTCGAGAATTGAGCAGTTCGCTCACGCCTCAGAATTATATATGTATGCATAGAGGTAAACATTGAGGATTTACGGGGGCGGCCCGGTAACCAGAAAAGTAAAAGAATCTTCTCTAGATCGGGGTGAGACCCGCTACGAGAACGTTTTGAAAGTTGCTAAGACCCCGAGTTGCCTTAAATTATGTGACAAAGGTCGTGCGGGACCGTCGACGCAATTATATCAGCATTAACGTGTCAAAATGTGAGAAGGTTACGAAGTTAAGCGTGCTAGGGCCAGAGCAATTTTGGGATGGGTGACCCCCTAGGAAGTATACCAAAATGTTCATGAATGTAGAAGTGAAAGACAGATACGAAATCTGGGGTAACCCCAAAGGAAAGTAGAAGGCACTGAGCGATTGAAAACCCTAAATAGGTCGGGTAGGCCAAGGCAGACTCGGCTGGTGAAAGAGAAAGGAAACGCAATACAGCCCTTGGATCAGAGTAAGTTTGAAAAAGCATTTGGAAATATTTTGTGAGTAAAATGGCAGTAAATGCATAGATATGCATACGATGTCTCGTTCATGACTGTACCAATCTGTAGTGGGCCCCATCGGCCAGTGTTACGATATCAGAAGAATGTTAGCTAAACAAAATTCGGGAGACAAGTAAAAGGTGGGATGTAGAGATGTCATGAAGTAAACGAGTACTGAACTCGTTACAATAAGAGTGGAAGTTTCTGATGCGACAATATTAATGAAAAGGAGAAAAGTAGGTAAGCGGAGGAAGAAAAGATAGCGATTGCAACTTTTGGAAATCTTCGAAGGAAAGACGGGTACCTCCCCGGATGTATCAGGAGACCCCATAAGGTCAGTTTAACATTCGAGGACGAATGTTCTAAAGGGGGGGAGGATGTTATATCCCGTATTTTTGAACGTCATATTATTAACTGAGGTGGGGTCCACACGTCAATATTTTTTTTGGGACACGTGACAAGTTATATGAATCGCATGTGTAAAGTAAAACACAACTTGTGAAGGGCCTTGGGGCCAAATCAAAGTGGAAGCCCTCCAAACGAATCTTTTAAGAAAACGTTTTCGGATGACCTGACTTGGAGGGGCAAAAACGGCATTATAAGTCTGGAATTTGGGAAAACGCCCAGAATTAAAAGTTGTAGATAATTGAAATATCTTTCCAACGGTAGGTCGTGGGCCTATAGGTGACATCGGGATAAGGAGATATGAACTTTTTAAGGCGGAAAGGTCAAGCTGGGCAGTGAAATGGGCCCAACCCGATTCCAATCCGGGTCAGGCCCATTTCCTTGTTATTTAAGGGAGGTTTCAGCCTCCTCCTCCACATTTTCAGATCAGAAAAGATCCAGAAAATTCTATAGAGAGAGAGGGAGGAAAGACTTAGAGAGATAAATAAAGTTTGATCAAAATCTGAGCCCCGAATCCCGAAGCCCATGAAGAGAAAAGTGTTCTACGTCGCGTTGCCTTCGATTTGAGCTAAAAATCAACTAAAAATAAGAGGGTGGACGTGGTAGCTGTGCACTTAAGGTATGATTAAGGCTCTTTTTCATTGCCAACAAGTTTATTTAAAGTTTCAACGGAATAGAACGGGAAAATAGCGATATAAATTCGTCCGTTGGCATTGAAATTGATTGTAGAAGATTATGTCATTTTAATATGATTTTACGATATTATGGGAATGAAGTTGTTAAGATGTGAATTATGATTATGGTTGATGAAATTGGAAGGTGGAAATATGTTATGAATATGTATGTTGAAGATTTGAAGTTTTGGATGGATTATGGTTTGGTGGAAAATTTGTATATTTTGTATATCATGTGAATATTGTATAGAAATGATATGAAATACTTCCAAATCACATTGTAATGGTCTTGATTAATGATGAATATGGAAATGTTGATACTAGTTTGGGTTTGTGAAGTTGAAGTGGAAGTTGTTGGACCATGTGGAAAACAAGGCTAGTTATGCCATACTATGTGTTTTGTAATGCTTGTTGTTGTTAGTGATGTTGTTGTTGGGTTGCTGTGTTGATATATTAAGCTGAGCTAAGTCTCGGGGATGTCATATATATAGGGGAAATGCTGCCGAAATTTCGGTAGGCAATTATGTGATTAAGCTTAGATTCTCGAAAAGCTTGAAATTGACAATTGGTAAACATGACCATTTGTAGATTCTGGACGAAATTTGAATTGAAGCCAAGCGAGCGTAAGGCGCAATCGAGGTATGTAAAGTCTTCCCCTTTGTTCTTTGGCATGTCCTAGATGTACTAGGTCAAGATCGGAGCCTCGGGGGCGATTCTGCTCATAGAAACTCGAGATTGATTTTTGATACTATTCATTCAATTCAATTGAATTTCAAAAGGCGCATTTTGCTAGAAAAGTGGTTAAACCTCCATAACTTGTACAAATGTAACCCGATCACTATGAAACCTTCCTGGATGACTCCGTAGAGTCTAATGGGCGTGATTCTTGTCCGCCGCCTCGACTTGGCCCGAGGTGGGCCCGCTATTCCCCGATGCCTCTCTTATTGTTCCCGGAGTGCTGCCGAGTCAGATTCTGTATGTTATGCTTTTGGGATCTTATTAGAGACTTTGCAGACAGTGTCGTGGGTATTGGTTGTCGGTCTGTGTACGTAATGAATTTTGTATGATCACAACTTTGTTCGGCTTGAAAGCCACGAGAAAGAATATTTCTGAAAGAAAAGGTTTGCTATGTACTTTATTATTTGTTTTAAAAAAAAAAAAAGAGTTGACGTGATTTTATGTGCAGCGAGAGTCTGAGGGTTCGCTCGGCCCTAAGTAAGGGTCGGGTGCCCATCACACCCCAGCGAGGTCGGGGTGTGACAGAGTGGTATCAGAGCAGGTCTGTCCTAGGGGTTGTCTGCAAAGTCGTGTCCGGTAGAGTCCTGTTTATGGTGTGTTGCGCGCCACATCTATAAACAAGAGACTACGGGGCATCTAGGGATTGTTGATCTTCTTTGAATCCTGGACCGTGCGATAGAGCCAGCTGTAGGAGAGGAATTTCCTTTTTACTAACCCTTAATTTCAGCTGGAGAACAGTATCGACGTAAAGCAACAACTGATGATATTAGAGGCTACACAGTATACCGGTAAGCAATGGTGTGAAAGACGTATGTCGGACAAGGTGTTTGAAGTATGATTGATACGTAAGGGTAAAAATTGAAGAGGAGAGTAAACAGGAATGTGTCACCGGTGCCGTTTGAGTTGGGCACGCAAGGTAAGTCTCGACCTCTTTATACTTTCATTTGAAATTGTTAGCCCTGTGTGGCTATGATGCGATATGATGTGATGTATATATACGTATATGTGTTGGCCCTGTGAGGCGTGGTTGGTATTTCCTGTGTACAGGTTTTGCGATAGTGAGAAATACAGAGGAACCTCTGCCCAAATTTTTCTAAAAATACGAGGAGGAAAATGAGATATAAATTCTTAACAAGTCTTGAAGGTCGATATCGATAGGGCAAAAAAATGCCTAACGATAAAGTTTCCTCTAATTGGAAGAATGCAAAGTGTATGACGGGCCGTCGAGAATTGAGCAGTTCGCTCACGCCTCAGAATTATATATGTATGCATAGAGGTAAACATTGAGGATTTACGGGGGCGGCCCGGTAACCAGAAAAGTAAAAGAATCTTCTCTAGATCGGGGTGAGACCCGCTACGAGAACGTTTTGAAAGTTGCTAAGACCCCGAGTTGCCTTAAATTATGTGACAAAGGTCGTGCAGGACCGTCGACGCAATTATATCAGCATTAACGTGTCAAAATGTGAGAAGGTTACGAAGTTAAGCGTGCTAGGGCCAGAGCAATTTTGGGATGGGTGACCCCCTAGGAAGTATACCAAAATGTTCATGAATGTAGAAGTGAAAGACAGATACGAAATCTGGGGTAACCCCAAAGGAAAGTAGAAGGCACTGAGCGATTGAAAACCCTAAATAGGTCGGGTAGGCCAAGGCAGACTCGGCTGGTGAAAGAGAAAGGAAACGCAATACAGCCCTTGGATCAGAGTAAGTTTGAAAAAGCATTTGGAAATATTTTGTGAGTAAAATGGCAGTAAATGCATAGATATGCATACGATGTCTCGTTCATGACTGTACCAATCTGTAGTGGGCCCCAGTGGCCAGTGTTACGATATCAGAAGAATGTTAGCTAAACAAAATTCGGGAGACAAGTAAAAGGTGGGATGTAGAGATATCATGAAGTAAACGAGTACTGAACTCGTTACAATAAGAGTGGAAGTTTCTGATGCGACAATATTAATGAAAAGGAGAAAAGTAGGTAAGCGGAGGAAGAAGAGATAGCGATTGCAACTTTTGGAAATCTTCGAAGGAAAGACGGGTACCTCCCCGGATGTATCAGGAGACCCCATAAGGTCAGTTTAACATTCGAGGACGAATGTTCTAAAGGGGGGGGAGGATGTTATATCCCGTATTTTTTAACGTCATATTATTAACTGAGGTGCGGCCCACACGTCAATATTTTTTTTGGGACACGTGACAAGTTATATGAATCGCATGTGTAAAGTAAAACACAACTTGTGAAGGGCCTTGGGGCCAAATCAAAGTGGAAGCCCTCCAAACGAATCTTTTAAGAAAACGTTTTCGGATGACCTGACTTGGAGGGGGCAAAACGGCATTATAAGTCTGGAATTTGGGAAAACGCCCAGAAGTAAAAGTTGTAGATAATTGAAATATCTTTCCAACGGTAGGTCGTGGGCCTATAGGTGACATCGGGATAAGGAGATATGAACATTTTAAGGCGGAAAGGTCAAGCTGGGCAGTGAAATGGGCCCAACCCGATTCCAATCCGGGTCAGGCCCATTTCCTTGTTATTTAAGGGAGGTTTCAGCCTCCTCCTCCACATTTTCAGATCCGAAAAGATCCAGAAAATTCTATAGAGAGAGAGGGAGGAAAGACTTAGAGAGATAAATAAAGTTTGATCAAAATCTGAGCCCCGAATCCCGAAGCCCATGAAGAGAAAAGTGTTCTACGTCGCGTTGCCTTCGATTTGAACTAAAAATCAACTAAAAATAAGAGGGTGGACGTGGTAGCTGTGCACTTAAGGTATGATTAAGGCTCTTTTTCATTGCCAACAAGTTTATTTAAAGTTTCAACGGAATAGGACGGGAAAATAGCGATATAAATTCGTCCGTTGGCATTGAAATTGATTGTAGAAGATTATGTCATTTTAATATGATTTTACGATATTATGGGAATGAAGTTGTTAAGATGTGAATTATGATTATGGTTGATGAAATTGGAAGGTGGAAATATGTTATGAATATGTATGTTGAAGATTTGAAGTTTTGGATGGATTATGGTTTGCTGGAAAATTTGTATATTTTGTATATCATGTGAATATTGTATAGAAATGATATGAAATACTTCCAAATCACATTGTAATGGTCTTGATTAATGATGAATATGGAAATGTTGATACTAGTTTGGGTTTGTGAAGTTGAAGTGGAAGTTGTTGGACCATGTGGAAAACAAGGCTAGTTATGCCATACTATGTGTCTTGTAATGCTTGTTGTTGTTAGTGATGTTGTTGTTGGGTTGCTGTGTTGATATATTAAGCCGAGCTAAGTCTCGGGGATGTCATATATATAGGGGAAATGCTGCCGAAATTTCGGTAGGCAATTATGTGATTAAGCTTAGATTCTCGAAAAGCTTGAAATTGACAATTGGTAAACATGACCATTTGTAGATTCTGGACGAAATTTGAATTGAAGCCAAGCGAGCGTAAGGCGCAATCGAGGTATGTAAAGTCTTCCCCTTTGTTCTTTGGCATGTCCTAGATGTACTAGGTCAAGATCGGAGCCTCGGGGGCGATTCTGCTCATAGAAACTCGAGATTGATTTTTGATACTATTCATTCAATTCAATTGAATTTCAAAAGGCGCATTTTGCTAGAAAAGTGGTTAAACCTCCATAACTTGTACAAATGTAACCCGATCACTATGAAACCTTCCTGGATGACTCCGTAGAGTCTAATGGGCGTGATTCTTGTCCGCCGCCTCGACTTGGCCCGAGGTGGGCCCGCTATTCCCCGATGCCTCTCTTATTGTTCTGTCTGTCTTATTCCCATACGATAAGTCGAGGAAACTTATGGCTATTGTTCCGACTACTAAACGGGAGTTATTTTAACGAACCTGAATTGATTTAATGTTCATGGAAACAATTACGGGGACAGAAACTATGATATAAATTCTGTATGGCTTTAGCCAATGTACTCGTGTCCGGAGCTCGCAGGTAGCTCCTGGTTATTATGTTGTTTACTATACGATAGGTGCTATGACCACCTTTATGAGCTTTATAAAATATTTTTTTTGACATCTAAAACGTTTTGAAAATATTACCCTGATATTTTGGATAAACTACTTACCTCCCGTACTTACTGATATACGATTTTGGTATACCTGAATCTCGTGTGATGTATGATCCTGGCGTGTGTGATTATGTTGGGAAAGTGATAATTTGGCATTCTGTATGGTTGTTTTCTGTTTTACCGAGTCCCGGGCCGGTTATGTGAATATGCGCATATGTAATATTGGCCGGTGGACCCTCGACCGCGGCGTGTCCGACATTGACAGCTGGACCCTTGACCGCGTCATGCCGGACGTGTGGCATTGACTGCTGGACCCTTGACCGCGTCTGCCGCACTTGTGATTGTGCCTGACATAGACCGCTGGACCCTTGACCGCGGTATGTCAAATGTGTGATTGTGACCGCTGGACCCTCGACCGCGGTATGTGTGATTGTAACCGCTGGACTTTTGGTCGCGGTATGTGTGATTATAACCGCTGGACCCTTGGCCGCGGTACGTGTGATAGTGACCGCTGGGTACTTGGCCGCGGTATGCGTGGTAGCGACCGCTGGACTTATGGCCGCGGAAATTGTGCGTTGATTCCTTTATATGTGTGAAACAAAAATGTTTTTCAAAAGAAAGTAAAGCATTTTGACATTCTAACTGCCGTATTTGCCTGCTGGAACCTCTTGGGTATGACTTGTGCACTAGAGGCGACCCTGTGGCGACCTGGTTATTCGTGCACACCCCAGTGCACTGTCCATTGCACCCCTCACTAAAGGGCCGAAACCTGAGGTAAATATATACTACCTGTGCTTGTGTAAGTTTATGATTCTGCATGCATGGTTCTGCCTGTTACATTTCTGGACAGCGGATTCGGAGAATGATTCTGTTGGTGTTGCTTCTGCAAGATTGAGCCGGACTATTCTTCAGTCGGCTATAGTTCTACACCCCTAGCTTCGGTTGCGGGTATGTCGGTAGCACTCGGTGCCCCGATCCGCACGATGATCCTGCCAGTTAGGCTTTGTACCTCTGTTTCATATCACGATTCAGACGGCTACACCCCGTGCTTATGATATATATCGTGGTCCTGGCCACACACTCTGTATTTCCGTTTCGGACTTGGATCCGATACTACCTGTTCTATTTCTATACTTCTGGCTCGGTTTTGCTTATATTGTTATATTTCCGCTTTACATACTCGGTACATTTCCGTACTGACCCCCTGTTCTTCGGGGGCTGCGTTTCATGCCGCGCAGGTACTCCCAGTTGAGTTGAGGACAGATGGAAGATGTTCCAGTGCAGATGGCAAGCTCCATTTGTTCCCGGAGTGCTGCCGAGTCAGATTCTGTATGTTATGCTTTTGGGATCTTATTAGAGACTTTGCAGACAGTGTCGTGGGTATTGGTTGTCGGTCTGTGTACGTAATGAATTTTGTATGATCACAAGTTTGTTCGGCTTGAAAGCCACGAGAAAGAATATTTCTGAAAGAAAAGTTTTGCTATGTACTTTATTATTTGTTTTAAAGAAAAAAAAAAGAGTTGACGTGATTTTATGTGCAGCGAGAGTCTGAGGGTTCGCTCGGCCCTAAGTAAGGGTCGGGTGCCCATCACACCCCAGCGAGGTCGGGGTGTGACAGTTTTGATGGCCCTGAATGGCCCTTGTGATTATATTTGCACTTTTGACCGGCGATGTCTATTCCGCCGCTCAGTTTGGATCCGATATGACATTTTGATTTGTGCGACCGCTTAAGACATATTTGATAAAGATTCAGTTTGATATGACTTTTATGAATTTTTGGAATATGCTCGGATTTGGTAAATGAATATGCGGTTTGGTCTGGGTACCCAGATAGGGTGCCAGTCGCGGCCCACGGGGCTGGGTCGTGACAAAAGTGGTATCAGAGCAGTTTGTCCTCGGAATGTCTACAGGCCGTGTCTCGTAGAGTCTTGTTTATCGATGTGTTGTGCACCACACCTATAAACAGGAAGCTTAACCTAGTATAACTAGGACATGCCAAAAGAAGGAAAGGTAGGCTTTACATACCTGGATTGCGCCTTACGCTCGTCAAATCTCAATTCCCGTTTCGTCCAAAAACTGCAAATGGTCACTTTTACCAGTTACTATTCATGAAAGTTAACATCTTAATCTTTGGGCTATACTTGGCTACCGAAATTTCGGCAGCATTTCCCCTATAAATCTAACACCCCCGAGACTTAGCTCGGCTCAAAATACATCAACAACAACAACCCAAACATCATCAAACAACATAAACCACAATCAAGTCATTCTAACTTTAAAGTTCTACCTTACTACACAAGTTGACAACTTTCATTCAAACTTCACAATTCCAAACTTACGCCCACATTATTGTATTCATTCACCCATTAAAGATTATCCAAACCCATCCCAATTACACTCCAACAATATACAAAATTTCTCGAAGTTCATTACTTTCCATATTTCATCCAAAACATCAAAACTTACAGCGAACATTCTAACTCGCATTGTTTCATTCCAAATTCATTAACATCAACCATAAGTCATATTTAAAGTCTTTAGCATCATAGATATACAATGATATACACAAATATACCAAAGATATATACTTTCCCATAATGTTCCGAAATCCTTTTCCAACGCCAATTCAATTCATTAAACAATCATTTAAGTTATAAAGGCCACAACGACGCAACTAACAAACTTAAACCAAATCAAATTCATCTTGTCCTCCACAATTCATGGCTCACGGCCACATACCAACACATGCACACACACGACTTTCTACACACACATCCAAGTTACGGGATTCTCGTCTATTGTCAATCCTTAACACATTCATATCAATTCCATAACATTAGAGGGGCAAAATTCTTACCTTTTCTTAAGTTTCCGACTTGTCGCAAACGCGCACCTTCCGCCAAACTAATTGTACCCCGTCGGAGAGCGTCTTGAGTACTTTACAATATGTGAAGAACAAGGATTTTTGGATCAAACACAAAACTTGGGATTTTTTTTTAGTTCTTATAGGGGTTCTCGGCCGAGAGCCTTTCTTTGGTGTTGCTCAATTTTTTTTGTGTGTTTTGTTTTAGTTCTAGATAACTCCAAAGGGAATATGGATATATATCCAATTATAGGTCATGTGTATATCACATGACCTTTAAAAAATGTGGGCTTGGACCTTGTCTTGGCCGGCCACTTCAAGGCTTTGGGCCTCAATTTTTTTGTTGTCCAATTCTTGGCCCAATTCATTAAAAGTCCCGTTTTGTAATCCCCGAAACTAATTTCTGAAATTCCAAATTTACCCTCGGCCTTCCCCAATGTCTTGACATTAATGATTTCATAACCAACATAGTCACATCAACTAGAATCAAAATATTTCCTCATAACACACAAGTCTTAATTATTTCTCGATTTCCAATTATACGAAAACACGGGACATAACAGGCCCGATCCATATAAGTTAGTGGCGAGGAACGTAACACCCGATCCATAAATGTTAGTGTTGAGGAACGTACGACCCGATCCATAAAGTTAGTGCCGAGGAACGTATGGACCGATCCATAAATATTAGTGCCGAGGAACCTATGACCCAATCCATATAAGTTAGTGCCGAGGAACGTACGACCCGATACATATAAATTAATGCCGAGGAACGTACGGCTCGATCCAATAAGTTAGTGCCGAGGAACATACGGCCCGATCCATATAAGTAAGTGCCGAGGAACGTACGACCCGATCCATACAAGTTAGTGCCGAGGAACGTACGGACCGATCCATAAATGTTAGTGTCGAGGAACATACGGCCCGATCTATATAAGTTAGTGCCGAGGAACGTACGGGCCGATCTATACAAGTTAGTGCCGAGGAAAGCACGACCCGATCTATATAAGTTAGTGCCGAGGAACGTTCGGGCCGATCCATATAAGTTAAGGCCGAGGAACGTACGACTCGATTCATATAAGATAGTGCCGAGGAACGTATGGACCGATCCACAAATATTAGTGCCGAGGAACGTACGGCCCGATCCATATAAGTTAGTGCCGAGGAACGTACGACTCGATACATATAAGTTAATGCCAAGGAACGTATGGCCCGATCCATAAATGTTAGTGCCGAGGAACCTACGGTCCAATCCATATAAGTTAGTGCCGAGGAACATACGACCCGATCCATATAAGTAAGTACCAAAGAACGTACGACCCGATTCATATAAGATAGTGCCGAGAAACGTATGGACCGATCCATAAATATTAGTGTTGTCACGACCCAGCCCCGTGGGCCGCGACTGGCACCCTACTTGGGTACCCAGACCAAATTACATATTCATTGCCAAATCCAAACTTATTTCAGAACTTCATAAAAGTCATATCAAACATAGTTTATATCAAAATATGTCTTATGCGGTCGCACAAATCAAAATGTCATATCGGATCCAAACTGAGCGGCGGAATAGACATCGCCGGTCAAAGTGCAAATATAAGCATAAGGGCCATCAAAACAAACGGACCGCTTTAAGACCAGAAAACAAAATCAAACAAACATATATAGGACCCTCGCCCCACATATATGACTACAGGCCGCTACGAACTCAAAACAAAGACATATGGCGAGACAGGGCCCCGCCGTACCCAAATAGTCAAACGTACAGAAGATATACATAGCAAAAGGAGTCTGTACCAAAAGTGGACTCCGAGTCAAGAAGGAGTACTCCGAAGTAGCAAAGAGTGAAGCCTATAGTGGAGGATCACCAATATCTGCACCTGCGGGCATGAAACGCAGCCCCCGCAGAAAGGGGGTCAGTACGAAATATGTACTGAGTATGTAAAGCACGGAGTACAGAAATATGGGCCAAAACCAAAAGCAAATCAGATGACAAAGTGGGGTACAAATCAGTATGTCAAAATCCGTATCAAAATCATATACGTATACATAATGCAAACGAAATCATGCAAACGCTTAAGAACGTGGTCGCCACTCCGACACTGGCGCCACACACAGCATAACACCAGAAGGTTTCAAATCTCCGTACATCCCCGAACACAAACACAAACATAGGTGAGCGTATCGCATCACGAGCCATATCACAGCATAACTCCAAACGGAACCCGGCCCTATGGCGAAGCCTCGAGAACCGCAACACATCAAACGGCCGAATTATCATAAGGCGCACGAATCATAACCGGCCCGGGAACCGGTGAACGAAGTCCTAATGAGGCACGAGCGGAGTCGTGAGCAAACAAATGCAAATTATATTTCAAAATAGCCTTTCAAAACTTAATGATTTCATAAGTCATTTCATAGTACAAAATAACCGAATACTTAGTCGATACAAAGTTTTATTTCACAAAATGTTTCCAAAATGGTACGTATGGCTCAAAACGTAACTTAGCATATCATAATATTCAATACATATCTCGTAGGAGGAAGTTCCAAAACCGAAAGTATCATATCAAGCTTTATTCAAAAGGACAGCCCAATAGGACAAATAGGGCGTCTCGGGGTTAGCGGGCCCACCTCGAGTCGAATTGAGGTGGCGAACATAATTTACGGACGTTTAGGGGCCAAAAGGTCATACATAATCATTTCCAAGTTACCCGACCACATTTCGATAGGTTTCAGACATTTGGTTGCATTCTAACCAAAATAGAGCCCTTAGGCTTCAATTGAATTGAATGAATAGTAACTTTTCTGTGGATCGGGTTTCGAGGAGCAGAAATGCTCCGGAGGTTCCAATATTCACCTAACATTCTAAGACATGCCAAACGAAGAAGTGGGAAGCTTTACATACCTTACAGACGTCTTATGCTCTCCCAAAAATCAAGTCCCGTTTCGTCCGAAATCTGCAAATGGTCAAAGTTCCCAATTTGAGATTCTTAGGCTTAAAAAAATGCCATTAACTTCATTTTTGCCTACCGAAATTTCGGCAGCTTTTCCCCTATAAATCTAACATCCCCGAGACTTAGCTCGGCTCAAAATACATCAACAACAACAGCCCACACATCATCAAACAACACAAATCATAATCAAACCACTCTAGCTTCAAAGTTCTACCTTATTACCTAAGTTGGCAACTCTTCATTCAAACTTCCAAAACTCCAAATCTATATCCACATCATTGTATTCATTCACTCATTCAAGATTATTCAATCACATTCCAAATATATTCCAAGCCATATACGAAATTGCCCAAAATTCATTACTTTCCATAATTCTTTCAAAACATCAAAACTTACAACGAACGTTCTAACTTGCGTCGTTTCATTCCGAATTCATTAACATCAACCGTAAGTCATATTTAAAGTCTTTGGCATCAAAGATATACAATGATATACACAAATATACAAAAGGTATACACTTTCCCGTAATGATCCGAAATCCTTTTCCAACGCCAATTCAATTCTTTAAACGTTCATTTACGACATAAAGGTCACAACGACACATTAAACAAGCTAAACAAGATCAATTAACATTACTTTGCACTTCATAAGTGCCACGGCTCCAACACCAACACACACACACCCACGGCTTTCTACATACATCAAAGTTACGGGATTCTCGTCTATTCTCAATCCTTAACACATTCATATCAATTCTATAACACAAAAGTGTAAGAATTCTCACCTTTTCTTGAAAACCCGACTTGTCGCAAACGCGCACCTTACGCCAAACTAATTGTACCCCGTTGAAGAGGGTCTTGAGTACTCCACAACTATGCAAAAATCAAGATTTTTGGATCACAAGACAAGCTAGCACAATTTTTCTTTTCTTTTTCTTTATTCTCGGCCGAATGCTTCACTTTGAGGTGTTCTTGAATTTTTTTATGTTGTTTTGATAATTGCTAAAGATGAGATGATATTTATCTAGTTTAGGGTCATGTGCCTAGCACATGACACTAAAAAGAATGGGTTTGGGCCAAGCCAAGTGGCCGGCCACCCTATTTCTCTTGGGCCTAAATTGTTGTTCAATTTCCTTGGCCCAATTCGTTAAACGTCCCGTTTTGAAATTCCCGAAACTAATTTCTGAAATTCCAAATTTACCCTCGGCCTTCCCCGATGCCTTAACATTAATGATTCCATAACCAACATAGTCATATTCACTAAAATCAAAATATTTCCTTATAACACACAAATCTTAATTATTTCTCGATTTCCAATTATACGAAAACACGGAACATAACATTCTGCCCCCCTTAAGAACATTCGTCCCCGAATGTTAAATTAACCTTATAAAGTCTTATGACCCAGGCGGGGGAGTCCTTTATTATTAGTGGCATACAAAATTATTTTTATCAACCAACATAACAAACTGAAAGGTTTAGATTACCTATGGACGTCGGGAACAAATGGGGGTATTTCTTCTTCATCTCGTCCTCCGCCTCCCAAGTCATCTCCTCCCGATTATTGTTGCGCCACAGGACTTTGACGGAGGGCACTTCTTTAGTGCGTAGTCTCCGCACCTGTCGATCCAGAATAGATACAGGCTGCTCGTCATAAGATAACTGCTCCGTCACCTGAATGTCATCAACTGGGAATATCCTGGAAGGATCACCAATACATTTCCGCAACATAGACACATGAAACACTGGGTGTACGGCCTCCAAGTCGGATGGTAAGTCTAGCTCATAGGCGACCTCGCCTATCTTTCGAACGATCTGATACGGCCCAATATACCGCGGGCTCAACTTACCCTTTCTGCCAAATCTCATAACACCCTTCATGGGCGACACCTTCAGGAATACCCAGTCACCAATCTGGAACTCTAACGGTCGACGTCGTCTATCAGCATAAGCTTTCTATCGACTCTGAGCAGCCAATAATCGTTCCCGAATAAGTTTCACCTTATCTACAGCTTCCTGGATCACGTCTGGCCCAATTAACTTAGTCTCGCCCACGTCAAACCAGCCAATAGGAGATCTGCATCTCCTGCCATAAAGGGCCTCGTACGGAGCCATCTGAATGCTGGAGTGATAACTGTTATTATAAGCAAACTCGATAAGCGGCAAATGATCATCCCAGCTGCCCCTGAAATCAATAACGCAGGCCCCTAACATATCTTCGAGCGTCTGAATAGTGCGCTCGGCCTGCCCGTCGGTCTGAGAATGAAAAGCTGTACTGAGGCTCACCTGAGTCCCTAATCCCTCCTGAAATGACCTCCAGAAGTTAGCTGTAAACTGGGCACCTCGGTCAGTAATAATAGATACAGGGACCCCGTGCAGTCTGACTATCTCTCTGATATATAATCTGGCATAGTCCTCAGCCGAATAAGTAGTCCGGACCGGAAGGAAATGGGCTGATTTCGTCAGCCTGTCCACAATAACCCAAATAGAGTCGTACCTGCGTAGAGTACGCGGTAACCCAACAATGAAGTCCATATTAATCATCTCCCATTTCCAGGCTGGAATCTCCATCTCCTGTAACAATCCACCGGGCTTCTGATGCTCGATCTTAACTTGCTGGCAGTTCGGGCACTGACTAACAAACTCGGCAATATCTTTCTTCATGCCGTCCCACCAATACAAACACCTGAGATCCCGATACATCTTAGTGGAACCAGGATGAACAGAATACCGTGCATTATGTGCCTCGCCCATAATCTGCCGCAGTAAGCCCGCAACGTCCGGTACACAGAATCTACCATCATATAATAGTACTCCTTCAGGCAAGATCTCAAACTGAGTCTTTGCTTTATTAAGGGCCACATCTCTATACTGAATCAAAAGAGGATCTTCAAACTGGCGCTGCTTTACCTCCTGAATAATAGATGACTCAGCAACTGGACGAACAGAAATCCCAGAATCTCCAGAATCCACCAAACGAACTCCGAGGCTGGCCAGCTGATGAATATCACGAACCAAATCTTTCTTATCAGATGGAACATCAGCCAGACTGCCCACGGACTTGCGGCTAAGCGCGTCAGCTACCACATTGGCTTTCCCCGGATGGTACAGAATATCAACGTCGTAGTCCTTTAGTAACTCAAATTACTAAAGGACCCGATCCATAAAGTTAGTGCCGAGGAATGTATGGACCGATCCATAAATATTAGTGCTGAGGAACCTACGGCCCGATCCACATAAGTTAATGCCGGGGAACGTATGGCTCGATCCATAAATGTTATTGTCGAGGAACGTACCACCCGATCCATAAATGTTAGTGCTGAGGAATGTACAACCCGATCCATAAATGTTATTACCGAGGAACATACGACCCGATCCATAAAAGTAAGTGCCGAGGAACGTACGACCCGATTCATATAAGATAGTGCCGAGGAACGTATGGCCCGATCCATAAATATTAGTGCCGAGGAACCTACGACCCGATCCATATAAGTTAGTGCTGAGGAACGTACGACCCGATACACATAAGTTAGTGCCGAGGAACGTACAGACCGATCCATAAATGTTAGTGCCGAGGAACCTACGGCCCGATCCATATAAGTTAGTGCCGAGGAACGTACGACCCGATACATATAAGTTAATGCCGAGGAACGTATGGCCCGATCCATAAATATTAGTGCCGAGGAACCTACGGCCCGATCCATATAAGTTAGTGCCGAGGAATGTACGACCCGATCCATATAAGTAAGTACCGAGGAACGTACGACCCGATTCATTTAAGATAGTGTCGTGGAACGTATGGACCGATCTATAAATATTAGTGCCGAGGAACCTATGGCCCGATCCATATAAGTTAGTTCCAAGGAAATCACGACCCGATCCATACAAGTTAGTGCCGAGGAAAGCACGACCCGATCTATATAAGTTAGCGCCGAGGAACGTACGACCCGATCTATATAAGTTAGTGCCGAGGAACGTACGGGCCGATCCATACAAGTTAGTGCCGAGGAAAGCACGACCCTATCTATATAAGTTAGCGCCGAGGAACGTTCGGGCCGATCCATATAAGTTAAGACCGAGGAACGTACGACCCGATTCATATAAGATAGTGCCGAGGAACGTATGGACCGATCCACAAATATTAGTGCCGAGGAAGCTACGACCTGATCGATATAGGTAAGTGCCGAGGAACGTACGACCCGATTCATATAAGTAAGTACCGAAGAACGTCTGACCCGATTCATATAAGATAGTGCCGAGGAACGTATGGACCGATCCATAAATATTAGTGCCGAGGAACCTACGACCCGATCCATATAAGTTAGTGCCGAGGAACGTACGACCCGATCCATATAAGTAAGTACCGAAGAACGTATGACCCGATTCATATAAGATAGTGCCGAGGAACGTATGGACCGATCCATAAATATTAGTGCCGAGGAACCTACGGCCCGATCCATATATGTTAGGGCCGAGGAACGTACCACCCGATACATATAAGTTAATGCCGAGGAACGTATGGCCCGATCCATAAATATTAGTGCCGAGGAACCTACGGCCCGATCCATATAAGTTAGTGCCGAGGAACGTACGACCCGATACATATAAGTTAATGCCGAGGAACGTACGACTCGATCCAATAAGTTAATGCCGAGGAACATACGGCCCGATCCATATAAGTTAGTGCCGAGGAACGTACGGCCCGATCCATACAAGTTAGTGCCGAGGAACGTACGACCCGAATCCATAAATGTTAGTGCCGAGGAACATACGGCCCGATCTATATAAGTTAGTGCCGAGGAACGTACGGGCCGATCCATACAAGTTAGTGCCGAGGAAAGCACGACCCGAACTATATAAGTTAGCGCCGAGGAACCTACGGGCCGATCCATATAAGTTAGTGTCGAGGAAAGCACGACCCGATCTATATAAGTTAGCGCCGAGGAACGTTCGGGCCGATCCATATAAGTTAGGGCCGAGGAACGTACGACCCGATTCATATAAGATAGTGTCGTGGAACGTATGGACCGATCTATAAATATTAGTGCCGAGGAACCTACGCCCGATCCATATAAGTTAGTTCCAAGGAACGTACGGACCCGATCCATATAGTTAGTGCCGAGGAACGTACGGCCCGATCCATATAAGTTATGTGCGAGGAACGTACCACCCGCTCCATAAATGTGTAAGTATTGAGGAACGTACGACCCGATCCATAAAGTTAGTGCCGAGGAACGTTTGACCGATCCATAAATATTAGTGCTGGGAACCTACGGCCCGATCCACATAAGTTAGTGCCGTGGAACGTATGGCCCGATCCATAAGTGTTATTGTCGAGGAACGTACCACCCGATCCATAAATGTTAGTGCTGAGGAATGTACAACCCGATCCATAAATGTTATTGCCGAGGAACATACGACCCGATTCATATAAGATAGTGCCGAGGAACGTATGACCCGATCCATAAATATTAGTGCCGAGGAACCTACGACCCGATCCATATAAGTTAGTTCCGAGGAACGTACGACCCGATACATATAAGTTAATGCCGAGGAACGTACGGCTCGATCCAATAAGTTAGTGCCGAGGAACGTACGGACC